>NC_140977.1:46461547-46664047 GCF_056783735.1 Eptatretus burgeri | reverse complement strand
TTGTGTGGACATCAGTTTTATCAGTGTCGATAGGGTTTTTTTGTAGGATTTTATAATCAAATCGGACAAGTGTTAAACTCTGTCTGAAGTCAAATAGGATTCCACAATCGGCCAGTTAGAATCCTTCAGGAGGACAACGATCACAACAAAGTGGGTTTAAAAAATCCACGTCAGTTGGTGCCGTGACTCGGATTCGAACCGACGTTGGTGCGGTGCTCGTGACCGGAGGTGCTTAGTCTGCCGGAGGCAGTGCCTGGAGGAACGACAAGTGCTTGAGCGAAGGTAAGGGAGAGCGCTCTCAGCAGGTAACGCATTTCGAACAAAGAAAAGTTCATTGTCAGATAATTTTATTGAGAGAAAGAAGAGGATCCGGCAGAGGGAGTCCGTTTTAAAGTAAACAATAAGTACTGTATTGTTTTAGAAAAGTGCTGGAGAAGAAGAAGAGTCAGATGACAAGAAGAGGCTCGTTAAGGAGCCAGACACGTAATTAAATGGGAATGATGAAGCGACATGCCACATGTTTGCATTGATACGGACCGGCTATGAGAGAGATGGCCGAGGACACGGCTGAGACGCCGAGATAGGGTTAAAATAGATAAATATTATAAGTTACCTGTTTGTAAGAGTTATAAGAGTTACTTTTTGTTCATTGAACTCACTGGAAGTTTGTTGGCAGTGAGGTTGTTATATTATATTGTGTGGAGGTTTTACGGATTTGTAAATGCAATGATTTGCACGAAACGTTTTGTGGAGTGCAGGAGATGATTAACCAGCTGGGAGCATGGTGGGTGATTTGCATTGAGATGCATGTGTTACTGAGAGTAAAAAATGAAACTTGTGCGATTCCAATATTCACTGCAATGAAACGTGTTCTGTTGGGATTTTGACGATATTTTAACTCGTGCTGAGTTGAGCTGTGGGTTTGTTTGAAATGGCATGTTATACATTCTTTGCGTTGCATTTCCACGCGAAGGTCGCAAACTACACTGTGTGAGACCCCCTCCACTCGATCTGTGGGGGGTGGCATATCTTTACACTGAGTCTTTGTTCGAGCCTTTGCTTTAGGTGTGAAATTCGATTCATATGCAGATTCAAGAGGATGAGATAGAAATGTGATTGGTATTTGTCACGTGATCACACGCGAGTCTATTAGATGCAATGCTGTTTAGTGTATGTGTTGAAGCCATGACAGAGTAATGCAAACTGTGGGTTTTGCCTGTCAAGAGTTTTTTTTCCTTTTTCTTCCCACTGGATGTGAAGAGAACTTCCTGTTCCTTGTTCCTTGGTGTTTGTGGTGCGCCCTCTCTACTGAATGTTTAAAGTGAACTCCATTTAGGAAAAAGTGTTGAAGTTTTATTTTACAATCATCGGGATTTTGAATAAATTGTGAAATAACAATTGCGAATGTGGATATACTGTATGTGATTTAAATGTAGAAACGTGATTTGGAATGATTTTAATGATTTGATGTTTAGCACGTGGGGCAATTCACAGATAATTGATGATTCCCTCGGATGGACGTTGAAATATTGTTTTATTCGTCTGCGAATGTTGAGGTTACCTGAACTTGTGCTGGGAAGGCAATGGCAAACAACCCAGTGTAACCCTTTGATCGATTCAGTCAAGGTAAATTCATGATTTAATTTGATAGATGCTGAAGATTTAATTTTTCATTTATGGATTTTAAAAGGAAATATTTTGTTTTTACCAAAAAGTTGTTTAAGAGAGTGGATGTTAATTAGTCTGAAGTTTAAGATGCTTTTCTAAAAAAGGGATAAAGATTGTGGAGGGTGAAGCTGCATGTGTAGACAGAGTGTTTGAGCTGCAATATAAATGATATTCGCCTGATAACAGATTTGACAAGTGATTTGACAATTTTTGAACAACTGTTTAAAATGATTTATTTGTTTTGATAAAGGAAAATGGATTCGTAATTGAGAAGGTCGGAGGAAGTGATAGATGGTTTGTGAATGTGAGTTGGAAAAATGGCAGCATGTTTGCTGTTTTGGTGAGAGAGAAGTGGACAGATGGAGAAATGTCAGAGATTTAAAATGTCGATGGAAATAGCAAATGAGATGGATGTTTTGAGTATACGGACAACTGGGATTTCAGTATATTTTAGCAATGTGTTTTGGGAAATAACAAGGAAAGGGATTAAAATATTGATATGACATATAATGCAAGTTAAATGCTTATATAAGAATCTTTGTTAGTCTTGTAGAACTACATGTGCCCATGACGTTTATTGATTGGTGTTTAATTGATGCTTTGTTTGTTTCGGAGTGTTGGAAGCAGTCTTTGAAGCAATGTACGATTTCATCTAAATGAAGCTTCCACACAAAGATTGGACGATGGGAGAACCCAGATTTGGGTGATTGAGCATTCAACACATGATTATGCCTCCCCTTCCTGAGGAGATAAGATGGAGCAATGTGGGAAAAGAAAGAAAAACCCACTGAGGAGAAGGTTGAGCAAAGTCTTAACGTCGGCGTTGTGTGGTGCCTGCATGGAGGAATGTTCTCAGCCACACTCTCGATTGCCGCTCTGCAAATACATCATGAACTTGCTGTGGTCACTTCAATGTACGACAGGCCTGGAATTCCACACTGCGCTCCTTCAACCCAGTGTCCGGCCCAAACTTGTACTTGCCCACATCTACCTTCTCCTCAGCTCAAGGAGTGCTTCGATTGTGTTTCCCGTTGGGTGCCGCTCTTTCCACACCCTGACCTGTTTATCTTCTGACTTCGGGTAGCATGTTTCCAATGTGTGACACATGCTGATGAACAGGCCATAAATTAAATGGAAACTCACTCATTTTCTGACATGAGCACTCGCTGCCATTGTTGATTGAACTTGAATAATGGAAATCTTTTCTCCTTCAGGAATGGGACATGGTAATCATGTGTAAGAAAAATGATTCAAATTTTCCTTAAAAAAAAAAACGGGGGAGTGTGGGGGAAAAATTTATATTAATGTATTTTAAATGGTAACAAATGGAGTTTCAGAAATGTAACTTTTATGCTGCAAATTGAATTGGCTGTCATTTCTGGCCAAAAGACTTTTGCCATAAATGATAAGAAATGTGTTGTTCTGGAGCAGAGTGACCGAGCTGATAAATGAACCTTTGCTTAGAAAATGTACAAAGTGGCTTTTCGTCTAAAGGACACGTCTACAGTCTGGGTGAATATCCCCCAACCTCTCTCTCATGGAAGTATAAAATGCTTTGAAATCTAAAAGTTTGGAGGACGAGCACGTGAGGAAGTATAGTTTCTCAGTGGCTCGTACTCCTTGGAACTGACCAAGTACCAAGTTAAAATAAAACTCTCTGATGTAATGTAGAAGTGAATTGAATCGGGTTGGTCTAACTGTTAACTAAAGTAAGAATAAATGAAATAGAACCAAATAATATTGCAATCAATGGGGATTTTTAAGTTCATTGTACAAGGGTGAGAAGTGTATGGTGTATAATTAGGAAATAAATTGTTTCACAAGGAAGGACTTGTGTGGACATCAGTTTTATCAGTGTCGATAGGGTTTTTTTGTAGGATTTTATAATCAAATCGGACAAGTGTTAAACTCTGTCTGAAGTCAAATAGGATTCCACAATCGGCCAGTTAGAATCCTTCAGGAGGACAACGATCACAACAAAGTGGGTTTAAAAAATCCACGTCAGTTGGTGCCGTGACTCGGATTCGAACCAACGTTGGTGCGGTGCTCGTGACCGGAGGTGCTTAATCTGCCGGAGGCAGTCTCTGGAGGAACGACAAGTGCTTGAGCGAAGGTAAGGGAGAGCGCTCTCAGCAGGTAACGCATTTCGAACAAAGAAAAGTTCATTGTCAGATAATTTTATTGAGAGAAAGAAGAGGATCCGGCAGAGGGAGTCCGTTTTAAAGTAAACAATAAGTACTGTATTGTTTTAGAAAAGTGCTGGAGAAGAAGAGGAGTCAGATGACAAGAAGAGGCTCGTTAAGGAGCCAGACGCGTAATTAAATGGGCATGATGAAGCGACATGCCACATGTTTGCATTGATACGGACCGGCTATGAGAGAGATGGCCGAGGACACGGCTGAGACGCCGAGATAGGGTTAAAATTGATAAATATTATAAGTTACCTGTTTGTAAGAGTTATAAGAGTTACTTTTTGTTCATTGAACTCACTGGAAGTTTGTTGGCAGTGAGGTTGTTATATTATATTGTGTGGAGGTTTTACGGATTTGTAAATGCAATGATTTGCACGAAACGTTTTGTGGAGTGCAGGAGATGATTAACCAGCTGGGAGCATGGTGGGTGATTTGCATTGAGATGCATGTGTTACTGAGAGTAAAAAATGAAACTTGTGCGATTGCAATATTCACTGCAATGAAACGTGTTCTGTTGGGATTTTGACGATATTTTAACTCGTGCTGAGTTGAGCTGTGGGTTTGTTTGAAATGGCATGTTATACATTCTTTGCGTTGCATTTCCACGCGAAGGTCGCAAACTACACTGTGTGAGACCCCCTCCACTCGATCTGTGGGGGGTGGCATATCTTTACACTGAGTCTTTGTTCAAGCCTTTGCTTTTGGTGTGAAATTCGATTCATATGCAGATTCAAGAGGATGAGATAGAAATGTGATTGGTATTTGTCACGTGATCACACGCGAGTCTATTAGATGCAATGCTGTTTAGTGTATGTGTTGAAGCCATGACAGAGTAATGCAAACTGTGGGTTTTGCCTGTCAAGAGTTTTTTTTCCTTTTTCTTCCCACTGGATGTGAAGAGAACTTCCTGTTCCTTGTTCCTTGGTGTTTGTGGTGCGCCCTCTCTACTGAATGTTTAAAGTGAAGTCCATTTAGGAAAAAGTGTTGAAGTTTTATTTTACAATCATCGGGATTTTGAATAAATTGTGAAATAACAATTGCGAATGTGGATATACTGTATGTGATTTAAATGTAGAAACGTGATTTGGAATGATTTTAATGATTTGATGTTTAGCACGTGGGGCAATTCACAGATAATTGATGATTCCCTCGGATGGACGTTGAAATATTGTTTTATTCGTCTGCGAATGTTGAGGTTACCTGAACTTGTGCTGGGAAGGCAATGGCAAACAACCCAGTGTAACCCTTTGATCGATTCAGTCAAGGTAAATTCATGATTTAATTGGATCAATGCTGAAGATTTATTTTTTCATTTATGGATTTTAAAAGGAAATATTTTGTTTTGACCAAAAAGTTGTTTAAGAGAGTTTGGATGTTTATTAGTCTGAAGTTTAAGATGCTTTTCTAAAAAAGGGATAAAGATTGTGGAGGGTGAAGCTGCATGTGTAGACAGAGTGTTTGAGCTGCAATATAAGTGATATTCGCCTGATAACAGATTTGACAAGTGATTTGACAATTTTTGAACAACTGTTTAAAATGATTTATTTGTTTTGATAAAGGAAAATGGATTCTTAATTGAGAAGGTCGGAGGAAGTGATAGATGGTTTGTGAATGTGAGTTGGAAAAATGGCAGCATGTTTGCTGTTTTGGTGAGAGAGAAGTGGACAGATGGAGAAATGTCAGAGATTTAAAATGTCGATGGAAATAGCAAATGAGATGGATGTTTTGAGTATACGGACAACTGGGATTTCAGTATATTTTAGCAATGTGTTTTGGGAAATAACAAGGAAAGGGATTAAAATATTGATATGACATATAATGCAAGTTAAATGCTTCCATAACAATCTTTGTTAGTCTTGTAGAACTACATGTGCCCATGACGTTTATTGATTGGTGTTTAATTGATGCTTTGTTTGTTTCGGAGTGTTGGAAGCAGTCTTTGAAGCAATGTACAATTTCATCTAAATGAAGCTTCCACACAAAGATTGGACGATGGGAGAACCCAGATTTGGGTGATTGAGCATTCAACACATGATTATGCCTCCCCTTCCTGAGGAGATAAGATGGAGCAATGTGGGAAAAGAAAGAAAAACCCACTGAGGAGAAGGTTGAGCAAAGTCTTAACGTCGGCGTTGTGTGGTGCCTGCGTGGAGGAATGTTCTCAGCCACACTCTCGATTGCCGCTCTGCAAATACATCATGAACTTGCTGTGGTTGCTTCAATGTACGACAGGCCTGGAATTCCACACTGTGCTCCTTCAACCCAGTGTCCGGCCCAAACTTGTACTTGCCCACATCTACCTTCTCCTCAGCTCAAGGAGTGCTTCGATTGTGTTTCCCGTTGGGTGCCGCTCCATCCACACCCTGACCTGTTTATCTTCTGACTTCGGGTAGCATGTTTCCAATGTGTGACACATGCTGATGAACAGGCCATAAATCAAATGGAAACACACTCATTTTCTGACATGAGCACTCGCTGCCATTGTTGATTGAACTTGAATAATGGAAATCTTTTCTCCTTCAGGAATGGGACATGGTAATCATGTGTAAGAAAAAATTTTCAAATTTTCCTTAAAAAAAAAATGGGGGAGTGTGGGGGAAAAATTTATATTAATGTATTTTAAATGGTAACAAATGGAGTTTCAGAAATGTAACTTTTATGCTGCAAATTGAATTGGCTGTCATTTCTGGCCAAAAGACTTTTGCCCTAAATGATAAGAAATGTGTTGTTCTGGAGCAGAGTGACCGAGCTGATAAATGAACCTTTGCTTAGAAAATGTACAAAGTGGCTTTTCGTCTGAAGGACACGTCTACAGTCTGGGTGAATATCCCCCAACCTCTCTCTCTCATGGAAGTATAAAATGCTTTGAAATCTAAAAGTTTGGAGGACGAGCACGTGAGGAAGTATAGTTTCTCAGTGGCTCGTACTCCTTGGAACTGACCAAGTACCAAGTTAGAATAAAACTCTCTGATGTAATGTAGAAGTGAATTGAATCGGGTTGGTCTAACTGTTAACTAAAGTAAGAATAAATGAAATGGAACCAAATAATATTGCAATCAATGGGGATTTTTAAGTTCATTGTACAAGGGTGAGAAGTGTATGGTGTATAATTAGGAAATAAATTGTTTCACAAGGAAGGACTTGTGTGGACATCAGTTTTATCAGTGTCGATAGGGTTTTTTTTGTAGGATTTTATAATCAAATCGGACAAGCGTTAAACTCTGTCTGAAGTCAAATAGGATTCCACAATCGGCCAGTTAGAATCCTTCAGGAGGACAATGATCACAACAAAGTGGGTTTAAAAAATCCACGTCACAGTCAAATCTCTTACAACCTCAAACCAGTCAAATCTCCAACAACCTCAAACCAGTCAAATCTTTTACAACTACAAACCAGTCAAATCTCTTACAACCTCAAACCAGTCAAATCTCTTACAACCACAAACCAGTCAAATCTCTTGCAACCTCAAACCAGTCTAATCTCTTACAACCTCAAACCAGTCAAATCTCTTACAACCTCAAACCAGTCAAATCTCTTACAACCACAAACCAGTCAAATCTCTAACAACCACAAACCAGTCAAATCTCTTACAACTACAAACCAGTCAAATCTCTTACAACCTCAAACCAGTCAAATCTCTTACAACCTCAAACCAGTCAAATCTCTTACAACCACAAACCAGTCAAATCTCTTACAACCACAAACCAGTCAAATCTATTACAACCACAAACCAGTCAAATCTCTTACAACCTCAAACCAGTCAAATCTTTTACAACTACAAACCAGTCAAATCTTTTACAACTACAAACCAGTCAAATCTCTTACAACCTCAAACCAGTCAAATCTTTTACAACTACAAACCAGTCAAATCTTTTACAACTACAAACCAGTCAAATCTCTTACAACCTCAAACCAGTCAAATCTTTTACAACTACAAACCAGTCAAATCTTTTACAACTACAAACCAGTCAAATTTCTTACAACCTCAAACCAGTCAAATCTCTTACAACCTCAAACCAGTCAAATCTCTTACAACCTCAAACCAGTCAAATCTCTTACAACCTCAAACCAGTCAAATCTCTTACAACCACAAACCAGTCAAATCTCTTACAACCACAAACCAGTCAAATCTCTAACAACTACAAACCAGTCAAATCTCTTACAACCTCAAACCAGTCAAATCTCTTACAACCTCAAACCAGTCAAATCTCTTACAACCACAAACCAGTCAAATCTTTTACAACTACAAACCAGTCAAATCTTTTACAACTACAAACCAGTCAAATCTCTTACAACCTCAAACCAGTCAAATCTCTTACAACCACAAACCAGTCAAATCTCTTACAACTACAAACCAGTCAAATCTCTTACAACCTCAAACCAGTCAAATCTCTTACAACCTCAAACCAGTCAAATCTTTTACAACTACAAACCAGTCAAATTTCTTACAACCTCAAACCAGTCAAATCTTTTACAACTACAAACCAGTCAAATCTCTTACAACCTCAAACCAGTCAAATCTTTTACAACTACAAACCAGTCAAATCTCTTACAACCTCAAACCAGTCAAATCTCTTACAACCACAAACCAGTCAAATCTCTTACAACCTCAAACCAGTCAAATCTCTTACAACTACAAACCAGTCAAATCTCTTACAACCTCAAACCAGTCAAATCTCTTACAACCACAAACCAGTCAAATCTCTTACAACCTCAAACCAGTCAAATCTCTTACAACCTCAAACCAGTCAAATCTCTTACAACCACAAACCAGTCAAATCTTTTACAACTACAAACCAGTCAAATCTTTTACAACTACAAACCAGTCAAATCTCTTACAACCTCAAACCAGTCAAATCTCTTACAACCACAAACCAGTCAAATCTCTTACAACTACAAACCAGTCAAATCTCTTACAACCTCAAACCAGTCAAATCTCTTACAACCTCAAACTAGTCAAATCTTTTACAACTACAAACCAGTCAAATTTCTTACAACCTCAAACCAGTCAAATCTTTTACAACTACAAACCAGTCAAATCTCTTACAACCTCAAACCAGTCAAATCTCTTACAACCACAAACCAGTCAAATCTCTTACAACCTCAAACCAGTCAAATCTCTTACAACTACAAACCAGTCAAATCTCTTACAACCACAAACCAGTCAAATCAAAGTTTAAGTGGTGGCAAGCGAGTTCCGACTCTTATGACGCCAGAAACTCGAACGGGCGGGGCTCGGGAGGAGGAACGCCAATCTGCACGCAGGCCCCGCCCAATGACGTGCACATTCTCGAAGCTTCCAGGCCGGTCTTAAAAAAGAGCAAACCCTGGAGCGTTTGCTCGAAGCTCCTTTCAACGGTCGGTTGAGGCTCTTTCATCATTCGTGGAGACTCTTTTCAATGGTCGTTTGCACTTTCGACATCGTTTTATTTGCTCGACTCTTTCAACAGTTGTTTACGGACACCCTGAGGTACGACGTCAATGGGCGTCGGACACTGTTCCCCGAGGCTGCGAGGGCGGGCGGAGCTGAGGGTGTGAGGGGCGGACGGAGCCGAGGCTGTGAGGAGCGGGCGGAGCCGAGGCTGTGAGAAGGTGGGCGGAGCCGAGGGTGTGAGGGGCGGGCGGAGCCGAGGCTGTGAGAAGGTGGGCGGAGCCGAGGGTGCGAGGGGCGGGCGGAGCCGAGGGTGTGAGGTGTGGGCGTAGCCGAGGCTGCGAGGAGCGGGCGGAGCCGAGGGTGCGAGGAGCGGGCGGAGCCGAGGGTGCGAGGAGTTGGGCAGAGCCGAGGCTGCGAGGAGTTGGGCGGAGCCGAGGCTGCGAGGAGTTGGGCGGAGCCGAGGGTGTGAGGAGTTGGGCGGAGCCGAGCCGATTCATACGACTGAAACCAAGCTACACTACAGACACAACTGGTAGGATCGCACACTTGGTCTATCCCGCCACACATCTTTTCTGCTGCACCTTTCTCAGTTTCCCTTTTCAAATACACACACACACACACACACACACACACACACACACACACACACACACACACACACACACACACACACACACACACACACACACACACACACACACACACACACCTCAGTCTTTCTTCCCACTTCTCTCCCTCAGCGTTGAATAGCAGTTGTGAATGTTGGGCCCATGTGCTGTGATAGTGGTAGGTAAGGCGCTTGTTACCTCCACCACCGAAGTTGAAGGAGGTTATTTTTCTCACCCCTTTCTGTCTGTTTGTCTATGTGCAGGATTTCTGAAGAAGTTGTGGATGTATTCCGATGAAATTTGGTGGCAGGTTCGGTGTGTCACAAGGACGAACTGGTTAGATTTGGGTGAAGATCCAGATCCAGATACTAGACTTTTAAAAGTGATTCTTCACCAATGAGGGATAAGGCCAAAAACATGAAACAGCACGATATCTCAAAAAAGTTGTGGACGGATTCAGAGGAAACTTGGTGGCCAGGTTGGGTGTGTCGGAAGGGTGAATTGATTCAATTTTGGTGAAGATCCGAATCCTGATTTGGAGACGAGAATAATTTAATTTTAAAAGTGATTCTTCTCTATTGAGAGATGGGGGACAAAAAGGACATCGCACTGTATAGCATGATATTTCAAAAATGTATTGTGCCCGATATGTTCTCATGGATCAGGCATTTCGTGGCAGAGGTATGTGCTCTACCGAGGGCCCTTCTAGTTAAGTTTGCTCTGTGTCTCTTTTCTCTTTCTTTGATCTCATTGCTGTACAAATTGCTGAACCCTCATTACACCCCATGCCTTTAAAATCCTTATATTCCCTCCCCCCTCTTTTTGCTGCTCCCCACTTGTATAAATAAAGCTGTTGTTGTTGAATCTATTTCCGATCAGCCCATGTCCGTCTTTTCCACCATTGGTCTCGCATTGTCTGCACGTAGATCGCTTGGGAGGTTGAGATTCCCAACGGTTCGGTTTGCACGTTCCGGCGTGTGTTGGCGGTTCATCACTAAATAAGGTGAGTAGCACATTTGCCGAGGGTGCGTTCCCCAGTCAGGAGGCCATGGGACTCGCAGTAAGACGGTTGTTCGACAAATGGACACTCGGACTCATCTCGCTCAATCGGCATTCGTAGTTGCATCGCAACCAACCGTGGAGTGAAATTATTCACTCCCAGTGGCCTCACGTCTGGGTGAGTTCGAGAGAAACCGGGATACTTCCCTCTCATAGTAGGCTTGAGCCCCCGAGACTGCAACAATATGTATTTGTAAACTGTCAAGTTGGACGATTGTTATGTATTTTTTGGTATTAATTTGGATTTTCCAGTTGATAAAAGTTTGTTTTTGTGAAAAACATCAATCTGTGCTACTCGTTGTCTCATCCTCTTTTTCAGATAGCAAAACATCCAGAGTAGATGAATTGGACGATTGTGGCAAAATCATCACAAGCCGTCATTGTGACTCAAATGATATCAAGTGTTGAGGTGAAATATAATACAAATGGACAATGGCAGAATGGTGTCTCTGAGTGATTAACTTCATATCACCATTAAGTACCAGAAGAGAGCAAACTGTATCCGGCATATGTATATTGTTCATGCAAAATAAAATAGATTCTTAATGTCACTCCATCTCTCCCCTGTTGAAGATAGACATCCATATTCGGCTTGTTGACGTATTGAAGATAATACCAATGTAAGTTCAGAAAGAATGTTCATGAAGGTCATTGGAGTCAATATCATTGATTTAATGGTCGAAATATCCAATCTACAGTTACTGGAGTGGTTATCAAGTGAGACGTGCAGTTAAAATTCAACTTCAACTTTTGCAATGAGAGTTTTCACAGAATTTCTCCTGCGAATCAGCAGATCAGGCATCGACATCAAGAGTTCAAAACTTCCAGAGAAACATTCACAGTGACCAACACTGGAAACAAACACAACGTTGCACGAGTTAACATTCTTCTTGAGCAAATAAAACACATCTTCGATAAGAGGCTGATAAAACACAAACACAAGATACCAACTTTTTGGACGACTTGATCAGAAAGTTCTCGAACTGTTTCGTTGTGCAGAAGCATACCCTTTTCTCACAAGGCTGTTTACAAGTACTTTCGGCTTCTCTAAGAGTTTTTTTAGTCGTTTAAATCTACAATCCTTATCTGAGAGTCATGAAATACGTCCAGGCCGCCCCAATTTACTTCATTACTTGGGGTTGCTGTGCATGTGCGCCGAGCAATCTGGGGCGGATTGCATCTTCTTGAAAGTCGCGTATTCACGCAAATGTGATCTATTGCTTCGCTCTTGTGGTACGTGACAGACTTCACCTGGAAACCATGTTCTGTTCAAGTGATCAATAATTCTGATTTTCTGTCTGACATATACAAAGGTGGAAGGTATGGATCAGCATGATTGTCATGGGCATGCTTCATGTTGTCTCCTCTTTCCTCCAGTTTCCCCCTTTCCTTGAGTTGTCTGAAGAAGGGACAGATTAAGGGTGCCTTTGGCCCTGGGCAGAAACCCGACCATGGGGCCTTCCGACTCCCCCTTCACATTCCGTCGTAATAGACATTAGTGAGCTAAGTCACAGTGCATTACGTTAAAGGGGAAATCGAATCCAAATTTTATTTTCTGAAAACCATTGAAAATCATTCATCACCATCTAATTTGAAGGAAAAAATTTCTTTGAATTTTTATTGCCAATCACAAAGGGCCAACAAAAGTCCGAAAGTGTCGATATTCGATTTTGTGACTTTTGTTCCTCATGGATAGGCAGTCATTTGTGTAATGTTTCATCTTGATCTTTTCAGAGAAGAAGATTTTTGAAGGTTTAAAAAAAAACAAAAAAACAATATTGCTGCTGAATCACTTGACTGATGACGTCTTCATTATTTTTTTTCTGCGGACCATTTTATTTTATTTTTTTATTTTCAGATGAGCTAAATTTTAGATGACCCTCTAAAATTTTCATACTGATCAGATGTGGCGTTCTACATATGCAATTATGACATCATAACGAGGGCACCTATGACATCATTAAAATATCACACATTTCCCATGAGGAGTACTTGCTATGTGTCAAGTTTCAATTTTTTCCTTGGTGCGGTTTCAGAGATACAGAGATCCAAAATCTTTCCGTTTTTTCCAATATGGCTGCCACACCACGTAACTTATGACGTCATAATTATAATTGACATGTTCCACATGAGTGGTTGCACCAATGGTGAAAATTTCGTCTCAATCCGACAAGCGGTTGCGGACAAAAACACGAAAGTTCTGTGCGGACAAACAAAACGGACGCAATGCAATACCCTCTCCGAATCTATCAGAGGGAAATGACAAAAACAAAACCTGAACAATAAAATAAACACATTGTTATAAAACTGATGAATTTAAGATTTGATATAGATAACAGATACTGTGTACAACTAGGAAGAACAGGTCAACAAATTCCACCATCCCTCCTCAAAACACACCTCGAATTGAGATGTTTAAAAAAAAAAAAAACCCAAATGTTTCGGTGACCTTGGAAACAATTCACCAATGAATTGTTCTGCTCTCAACCAATCACAGCAGTGTTTCCTGAGCCCTAACTTGAATGAACCTGAATGCCATTTCAGCATGTTCCGATATCACAGAACATTTTCTTATCTGTGACTAAGTTTCCATGAATGAAACAAATTTATTCACTGTTAATATTTTCCTGATTTCGATGTCAGAGCAAACAATCCTTGTTGTATAAGGATGGGAACACGTAAACACCATCACATTCCACCACCACAACTGAGCTCAGTGAAAGCAGTTTCATCATCTCCCTTATCTCCACCCTGTGTTTCTCCAGCCAAGTTGGACCTTCATAAACAACATTTCTTCCAACAAGAGTCAGTGCGGTGCGAGAACGAGTTGTTCTCTCTCTCTCTCTCTCTCTCTCTCTCTCTCTCTCTCTCTCTCTCTCTCTCTCTCTCTCTCTCTCTCTCTCTCTCTCTCTCTCTCTCTCTCTCTCTCTCTCTCTCTCTCTCTCTCTCTCTCTCTCTCTGTCTCTCTTTCTCTCTCTCTCTCTCTCTCTCTGTGTCTCTCTCTCTCTGTCTCTCTCTCTGTCTCTCTCTCTCTCTCTCTCTGTCTCTCTCTCTCTCTCTCTCTCTCTCTCTGTCTCTCTCTCTGTCTCTCTCTCTCTCTCTCTCTCTCTCTCTCTCCATCCACGATGAGGTCCTGGACCTTGATACCACTGCTGTTGATTGTCTGCTTGGAGATTAGTAGCTGCACTGCAAAGCCAGTGGTGAGTGAGGAAGACCATCTTCGGCTGGTTCTTTTCTCTGTGTTGGAGGGTTAGAATATTTTATCGATGTTCCTTATTGGCAGATCTTGGTTCTGGTGAAAATATTTTTGAAATTGATAAACAAGTGGAGAATGGTTGTGCAGGTAGATAAGAGAGTGGGTATTACAGAGATCATTGTGGGTGGTTTTATGAATGTGTACCAGGACAGGAGTGGAGACCGGTGAGGTTGACAGGGTGGAGGTATAGGATTCCCCAAACTTGTATTCACGATCATGTGGATTGTTTGGTTTGCCATGAAACAGTCGGTTGGAAATAAAATCCCACAAGTTTGTCGAGCAGATGAGGTTGGTGTTATGATCTAAGAGTTTCTGGGGTTGTGGTTCAATACAGAGACATTACATGGAGATTCTTGAACAAAACCAGTGACTTCTCACTATGACATTGTTACAAATTGACCAAGGAAGCTAAAACTTTCAGGGATTAATGACAGCACCCTAAAGTTGTTCCTCTTGCAAGTTTCTTTTAATTCCATCGTTTTGAAAAAAACGTTTTTTTTTTCTTCCTTTGGGTGGAGGAACGTCACATCTGCTGGAATTCACCCTCCCTATTTCTCTCCCTTTCCCTCTCTCCCCCTCTCTCTGCCCCCCCCCACCCCCACCCCTCTCCCACCCCTAAACCTCACTCTCTCCCTCACCCTCTCTCCCACCCCCCTCCCTCACCCTCTCCTCACTCTCCCACCCCTCTGCCTCACTCTCACACCCTGCTTCCTCACCCTCCCCTTCTCCCTCTCACCCCTATCCCTCTTTCCCCTCCTTCCTCATCCCTCTCCCTCTTTCTTCCTCACTCCCTTGCTCTCCCACCCCTCTCTCTCACACTCTCCCCTCCCCTCTGTCATCCCTCTCCCTCTTTCTTTCCCACCCTCCCCTCTCTCATCCCTCTCCCTCTCCATTTCCCACCCCTCCCCTCTCCCCTCTTGCTCTCTCACTCCTCTGTCTCGATAACCCCTATCCCACCTTTCTCTCTCCCACTCCTATCCCACCCTCTCCCACCCCAATCCCCTCTCTCCCACCCATCCCTCCCACCCCTATAACTCTATCCCTCGCACCCCTTTCCCTCTCACTCCTCTTCCTCCCACCCCTATCTCTCTCCTACCTCTCTCTGACCCCTCCTCTTTCCATCCTCACCCACTCCTCTATCCTTCCCCTCCCTCCTCTCACACCTCTCTTTCTCCCCCCAAATTCAAAACGAAACCGTCGGTCCTTAACAGTCCCCTGAACAGAGGTGCAGGGGTGGAGGAGCAGGGAGAGAGAGGGAGTGAGAGAGATAGGGGTGGGAGAGAGAGGGAGAGGGGTGGGAGAGTGAAGGAGAGGGGTGGGAATTCCACGTAATGATTGAGAATATGACTTCAAGTCCTCAAACCATCTCTCTGCCCACCCTCTCCGTACCCAACACCAAGTCCTCAGCCCTCCTTCTGATCCCAAGTCCTCAACCCCCCTCCCCACTCCTCAAACCCTCTACAAAGCTTCAAACCCCTTTCTCCCAACTCTATCCCCTCTCTTCTCTGCCCCACCCCCCCCCACCATCCACACAAGCTCTCTGTCCACACTCTGCCCCCACCTCCAACTCTCTGTCCTTCCCTCCCCTTTTCTTCCCATTCTTAACAACATTACACAAAGATACAAAGAGAACTTTGGTGCAGGAGGCCATTTGGCCCATCATTTCATTTCATTCTTTTTTTAGTACTTCTGCCACTGAGGGTGAAGGAGGTAATGTTTTCACCCCTTTCTGTGTGTTCGTCTGTGCACAGAATATCTCAAAAAGTTGTGGGCGGATCCGGATGAAATTGTGAACAGGTTTGGTGTGTGTGACAAGGACAAACTGATTAGATTTTGATGAATATCCGGATCCAGCTCCAACGACCAGAAATTTTAAAGTGATTCTTCACCATTGAGAGATGGGGGCAAAAAATGATATATAGCACGAGATCTCAAAAATTTGTGGACAGATTTGGACGAAGCTTGGTGGACAGGTTGGGTGTGTCGCAAGGACGAATAGATTCGATTTTGGTAAAGATCTGAATCAGGATCTGGATACGAGAATTATTTAATTTCCAAAGTAATTCTTCACCATTGAGAGATAGTGCCAAAAAAACGATATAATTGTACTGTATAGCATGATATTTCAAAAATGTATGGGGCCCAATATGTTCTCGTGGATCAGGCCTTGCGTGGCGGAGGGATCCGCTCTACCGAGTGCCCTTCCAGTTGTCCATGTGAAACATGGACTTTTTTCTTCCACTGGCAATTCAATTCAAAAAGGGTGCATCACATCATTTTCGCATTAGCACTAAACATGTGACTGGAATTCGGCACAGATGATAGTCTCCTGTAAAACGACAGGAGCATGAAGGGGAATGCCTGAATGATTAAAACATGCCTGCGTTGTTCCCGTTCCTGTTCGGGAAGAACAATGTGAAAAGTAAATCATAACAGAATGTTAAATTCGTAATCTCTTCTCCCTTTCTTCCCGGTGTTCACAACATTCCTGCTCTGTTCATGAAGAACAATGTTAAAAAGATTTTTTTTTTTTTAAAGAAAAACCACGTTTAACCATAATCCCATGAGATTCTGTCATCTCGTGATTCTTCAGTAAAAATAGTGGTTAAGTCAGCGAGATGATAAAAAAATATATATGAGGTCCTTCGTAATGGAAAAAAAATAATATATACAACCAGAACTACTCAGACAAAGACCTTCATAATGAAATGAGTTTTACGGTCCCTGGTCGAGTAGTTTTACAGAATATTGTCGGACAGACAGACAAAACAAACAGAACAAGAAAGCGTCTCAAAATGCAAAGCCCGTCCATGTCCGCTTTGTACTCAAACTAGACTGGATGAAAACGAGTTTTAAAAAATTGTACATTTTATTAATTTGTGTTCTCCATAATCTCATAATAAAGGTTTGTTGAAGATTTGATGACAAAAGCTCTATTGGTATTAAAAAAATAAACAAGAAAAGTTATGGATCACCTCCTGGGAAGGGCCGACCTTTTCGTCACCTCCTGTGGGCACAGCCATGGATTTCCTTGGTTGGGGCAGAGTTTTCCTTGTGGAAAGAAAGAGAGAAGGGAGGAAGAGTGAGGAGGAGTGGGAGAAGGGAAGGTAGACGTGCGGTGGAGCGTCAATTATGATTCATACTTTCTCATCAAAATGACTCTGCATCGAATAACAGTGAAGATGGAAATAAAATAATTTCTGAAATCCATTTTCCACCGGTCACACGATAAATACCGTCTGGAGACAAACACCACCCAGACACGTCCGGAGACAAATGTCATTCAGAGACAAACACTGACACATCCGGGGACTAACCACCGCCCGGACATAAACAATGCACCCAGACACATGCAGAGACAAACAACTCCCGGAGACAAACACCGTCTGGACATGATCAATGTCCGGATACATCCGGGGAGAGAGAGAGAGAGACAGAGAGAGAGAGAGAGAGAGAGAGAGAGAGAGAGAGAGAGAGAGAGAGAGAGAGAGAGAGAGAGAGAGAGAGAGAGAGAGAGAGAGAGAGAGAGAGAGAGAGAGAGAGAGAGAGAGAGAGAGAGAGAGAGAGAGAGAGAGAGAGAGAGAGAGAGAGAGAGAGAGAGAGAGAGAGAGAGAGAGAGAGAGAGAGAGAGAGAGAGAGAGAGAGAGAGAGAGATAGATATATATATATATATATATATATATATGTATGTATGGGGGGAGGGGAGATAGCAGAGAAAATGTTCTGCTTTATGAACACACACACACAGACACACACACACCATATACTGTGTATATATATATATATATATATTCTATTTTTTTTAGGAATAGGCATATTGGAGTCAGTGTGATTACCGTACTGTATACAACAGGAAAAGGATTACCGTAGTAATAGGCAGATAGCACGTACTGTATACAACCCAAAAACTTTGATTAGATTTCACCCTTGTTTTGGAGGAATTTCAAGAAAGAGATTATGAAAACAACTTTGCATTACAGACGTTTCAGTGAGATGTGCATGAACATTATTCTTTATAAGCAGCGACCTATCGTCATGTGTCGGGAAGAAAAAAATTGTCAGTAATTTAGAAGATTCGTTAATACGGCAAATGACTCGGAAATCGGGTGTGATGAAATATATTTTGCTTTGAAACTCACAAAGAGAAAGCACAGAACCTTTCTAAAGGACACCTGGTTCATACAAAATAACCAATGGCTTGAGAAACAGCCACAAGTACAAAGCAACCATCACACTCTTCTCCCTCCAAGCCTCCCTCTCACCTCTCTCAAAAACTCCCCCCTCACCTTTCTCCCACCATTCACCCCCCCTCACTAATATCCTTCTCAAAGTTGCCCCCCCCTCTCTTCCACAAAGCTGCCTCCTTCCACTGCCCTCTCACCTCCATCTCCTCAAATCCTCAACTGCCTTCTTCTCCCTCTCTTGTCCCCCCCTCTCCCCCAGCACTGCAGAGCCTTTTCTCCTCCTCATCCGGCCCCCTCACCGAGCTATTCTGCAATCCCCCACACTTTCAACAACCCTCCTTACCTCCCCCCCCCTCGTCCCTTGTCCTACCCTCCCTCTTCATTAACAGTGTGGACCTCAAATATCCGGGGCCTTTGCTCACAACTTTCAGATCTTTCCATACAGGTTGCCACTGACAAACCAGACATAATCTGCCTAACAGAAACTTTCCTCTCCCAAGACGTCTCTGACTCCCAAGTATCTCTCCCCGGTTACTCCCCCCTTCGGTATGACAGACCTGAGCCTCGTCCTGGTGGAGGAGTTGCTCTCTTTATCAAAGACTCTATTCCTCACTCTCGGCTGTAAGCCTCCAAGGGAGAACTGTTTGGCCATCCGTCCAGGTAGAGGCAACCCCCCGAGACGCGACAACATGTTATGCTTAATGACCGAACATAAAAAACAAATGTCAAACAGCTGGACACGCAATAGAGTTCAAGTAATCCGCTGGCACATCTGCAAAAACTTTGATATTCCAGTTCCAGAAAATTTGTGTGAAAATGAATCAAAAGCAATCACTGAAAACATTGAAGTACTGCTCACGTACGACTTTATGATCCCATCGGACGTGAACATCGAAAACAAAGCATTGCGACCAGATATCATACTTATGTGCAAAAAAACAAACAAACAAACAAGAGAAGGCATTGCTAAGTGAGGTGTGAATACCGGTGATTTTGGACTAACGATGCAGAAATCAAGAAAATGACCAAAACACCAATACCTGAAGCATGAAGTGAAAAGATCCTGGAAGCTGAAAAATGCCAAAGTTGTACCAGTGATGAGGAAGAACCTCACGGAAATATTTAAAACCATCCCTGGGAATGTTACTACAAACGAACTACAGTTGGAAGCCATCCAGGGCTCAGTTACAATCCTGATGAGAGCCCTCGGCACGAAACTTTGAGAACAGAAAACTTCACAACTTCATCCGTGAATCGTGACCCCCTTCCCGAATTGAAGGTGGATACTTTGAGCTTGCCCTGGGAGGACTCCATTCCACATTCTGAAACCCACATATGTAGGAGAGAGGGAACAGAGAGAAGAGTAGGTGGGAAACATGGCTGGCTGGGTTTAGCATCGACGTTTCTTGCAGTAACTTTGATCCTGGCTGTGCTGTGTAAGTGAGTGTCGCTTGAAGTGCGTGCAGCAGTTAAAAGAATTGTTGTTGAATCATTTTCTGGACTTTTCTTGACCATGTACTGTTCGTACCAGTATCGCAACCTTAAAATGATGAATGATAATTACATATGAAAACACAACAGTGACTAATATTTGAATATTTTGTATCTGTTTGTGTATACAGGGCGATAGGAACAGATGGTGTCAGTGGATTCCTGGTTGTCGCACCTTTGGGGCCAAAACCATAAACGTAATAAAATAACACAAATGTCAGATTTGTAAAACTGATAATTACCATATCTGATTATCTAGTGTCGATTCATAAACTTTTCACACTTTTATTAAAATGCACCAAATACATGTTCGGTGATTTCCCAGTAGTTTCATGGAGACGGTGACATATTCTCCCCAAATGTCTGGAACACACACGTGATGTCGTGTCACGTGTTCTGGAATAATCGAAGAGTAAGCCGTTGCTGCCTCCAGAGAAGTTGTTTGGAAATTCAGAGAAGTTGTGTTGGAGGCAAAGGAAGACTTGATAGAAATGGTCTTTCGTTGTTGATGATTAAAATTTCTCATTCAGAGTTTGAAATTTCTACAATTACAGAAAATTATTTCTCTCTCCATTTTCAGATAGAACCACAGAAGGTTGAACCATTGAAGCTTGAACCCCAAAGAGAACCAGAACTTTTTGCTTCTGAACCCGTGAGTGTTTCTGCAAAACTCTTACCTTCATTCATCCTCCAAATGCTGGTCCAGCAAGCACTCCCAACTGACCTGGTCAATCAGGAGTTTTTTTTTGTATACCTTGTCAAGGCTCATATGAGAGCTAACACACAACGTACAGCAAGGGGGGGCATGAGACAAGGGGGGAGGAGTGAGAAGGACAAAACATTGGGGAACAGAGACATTGGGAGATCTGTGGAAGGGAGACGAATGGGGCAGGGAACACAGGGAACACAAGATGGACATTTCAGGGACTTTCAGGAAGGACAGCAGGGAATTTGAAGGAGGTGGGTTTGGGGTAGATTAACGGCGGGTAGAAAACATCGAGGATTTGGATGGGGGACGATAAGAGGTGGTGGTGAACTGCTGTTTGGGAGGCCTGGAGGGAAGAATGGGATTGAACAGAGTGAGGGAGTTTATTCCAAAGGTGGGGAAAAAGAGGAATGAAAGAGTGAATGTGAGCAGTGATTCGTCATTTTGGTAGTTTTACGAGAAGGGGATTGTTGGCGGACCTTGAGCACCCTGTGGAAATATGGTGGGGGTGGGGGGGACATATCGCAGACAAAGGAGGGGGCGAGACAGGAGAGGAGACGGTAGAAGACAGGAAGACCACCGATCTGCCCGTGGTGAGAGAGTGAGAGGCCCAAAGACTCAGCCTCATCGCGGGAGATGCCAATGACTCAAAATGCCTTGGTTTCCACAGCGTGAAGCCGAGAAAGGTGGGAGGCAGGAGCACCAGCTCAGAAGGGAGAGCAGTACTCTATCAGACTGCAGACAAAAGCTTTGTTTGTGGTGATGAGCTCAGGTGGGCCGAGGAAGGACTTTGCATGATGGAGGATGCCCAGTCGGCAACTGGCTTTGGAGGCCAGGTTGGAAATGTGGCTTTCCCAGGAAAGGTCATGGCAGATCGTGAGACCCAGAAGCTTGAAAGAAAGGACTTCTTCCAGAGGATTGTTGAGAAAGTAGATGAGGGGATTTCTAAACGGTCTTTTCGGAGAGACAGAGTGAGAGTGTGAGATTTATCAGGATTGAAAGACATGTTCCACGTGTTGGACCAGTTTGTGATTTTACCCAAATCTGGAGAGAGCAAAGAAGCTGCTGCTTGCCTGTCTGAGGGATGACCGATGGTCTGGCAGAGGGTGGAGTAATCAGCAAAGAGATAAAGAGGAGTTTGCCTTTTTCTGGGAAATGAACCCCAAAAAGCTTATTTAAACATGACCGGAGATCAGGGAAGAACTACTTGTCAGAGGATTTAAAAAGCCAACAAACTGCCAGTGAGAACGCAATTACACACATTATGCAAGAAAATGGACGAACCTGAATAGAGGAGTGGGGATGGATGGGTGGTGGGGGGAGAACGAGGGAAGGAAACACTGCAAATGAAAGGGTTGGGCTGAGTTATTTCAGGTTAATGGAGGTAGAAAATATCCTGGCTAGGTATGGTTGCGATAGGAGATATAAAGGGATTATACACTGTATATATATATAGGTATTATACAGGTATTATACACTTTATACATACAGTGTATTATACACTGTATGTATAAAGGTGTGGAAGGAGGAGGGATGAAACTGTGTCTGGAAGGGTGTCGGTATCGGATTCCCCAAACTTGTATTCACAATCATGTGGATTGTTTTTTTTTTGCCATGAAACAGCCGCTTGGGAATAAAATCCCGCAAGTTTGTGGAGCAGGTGAAGTTGGTGTTAATGATTTGATAGTTTCTGGGGTTGTGGTTCAAAACAGGAGACATTACACAGAGATTCTTGAACAAAACCAGAGACTTCTCACCATGACATTGTTCCAAATGGACTGGTGGTGTAATATCCTTTGTAAAACTTAGACAAGAAAAGTGAGGAACAGTCATTCTGGAATTTGAAAGCTTAAACAGGAAGGGGTTTCTGTAACAAAAACTTATGCATCCTGGAGTTATTAGGGACAAGCAAAGGTACCCAGCGTTGCCGGGCAATGCCGGGTCCCTCCTCCCGATCCTTCCCCTCCCTCATCCCACCCAATCCAATGCCTACTACCACCCCACTCTCCACCTCCAGACTCCCACACGCTCCTTCCCTCCATCCTCATCCTATCCCCTCCTCCGGACTCCCACCGCACCCCTTGTCTTCCAACCTTCCCTCTCTCCAGATTCCCACACCACGCGCACCCCTCCCTCCTCCCACCGTGCACCATACCACACCTCCTCCTACCCACCCCCACTACCTCCCTCCTACCACCCCATCCCTTCCCCGTGACAGGTGGTGGCTCATGTATTTATGTTATGAATTGTGAGAAGATGACTATAAAACCCCTTGTAAGTTCTATCCTGGTACAAAAACTGTGATTCTATAAAGTCACAAGCAAACAAACGTCTCATTCACTTTTATATTGAAGACAACATCGCTCCAAGCTCCTCATAAAATGAAATAACATCCTCAATGAAGGCAGATCTCACAAAAAGGTGAAAATTTGAACCCAGGCTCGACAGCTTAGAGGGAGTGTGCATACCTCTCGGTCATCCTGCCATGGTGTGGAGATTCATTGCTTTGGAGCCACTAACAACATTTTTCAATTCTCTCTGGAACTCGTGGTTCACTTGTCCCATTGCTTTACTCATTATAATCCTCTAATTTATTTTGCTTTCCTCACTCTGAGGATATCCCCACGGAGAACCGAGCTGGGGTATCGCCATGGAAGCTTGTAGAGCACTCGCCAAGTGGCTGAAGCACTCAAGTAGCCATTTCAAAGAAACCATGGAAGAATTTTTTTGAATGAATGAAACGTTTAATTTTTTTATACCTATCTATCTTTATCAAAGTGAGGGTCATATAATGAAAGCAGATCACACAAAAAGGATAAACGCCAACGCCCAAGGTACCGCATCGCACTGCGGCAGTTGGGGCCTGAACACTGTATGTCGATCAATGTATTTTGGGTTGTGCTTAGCAGAGGGACAATGTGGGTACTTTTGTCCTGTATCACCATGGCTTACAAACGAACAACCAAGCAGCTTGTGGAGCTGACGTGTAAAAATAAAATTCCATAACATTTTCAGCAGGTGAGGCACAACCCGGTGCAGCGCATGACACCACAGGGCCCAACGCAGGTGGATGGAATTTGTACTTTGTCCGTCGACTGATGTATCTTTGGTTGTATTTTGTAGAGGGACAGTGCAGAGTGACAGTGTGGGTACTTTTGCCATGTATGGCTTGCAAACGAACACCCAAGCGTGAAGAGTACTCGCCAAGTGGCTTAAGCACTCAAGGAAGCACTCCAACAAAACTGTTGATAGGGAATGGCTGGCTTGGCAAGCGAGAGCATATTGATTGGGAATGGGTCAGATCAGGTATGGGAACATGCGCCAGAGCAGCACGTCGCTGCATCCACTTTCCACAAGCACTCCAGGGGCCTCCGTCTGGCCATCCCCCAGGCAGATGCCTGGCCCATCCCCATCTCCTTGAGATGCTGATAAACCTGCTGCAACCCCGAAGAACGTGGTCGGACCGTTGGCCTCCTCCACTCACAAGGCTCCCTCGATGAGAGAATCTGGAAAACAGGATCAGCGTTCGGAAAATGAGCCACGTAACCATTCAGCCACAGCTGATGCTCACGGATTATGCAGGTAACAAATCTCATTTGAGTTTCTCTCAGCAACCACTCGTTGGACACAAAGTCCGACCAGCGATAGCGAAGGATTCTCCGAAGAGTCCTGGTACCAAAGGAATTAAGTCTCGGTCTCAGATTCCTAGTCAGCATCAAAGTCTCACATCCATAGAGCAGGACTAGAAGCACCAAGGACGTGAAGACTCGGACTTTCATCCTCCCGCCCAGGTACCGGCAGCGCCACACCCCATGATCCAGTGAATCCGTGACTCCCCAGGCCAGACCCAGACATCTGTTCACCTCTGACTCATAGCCAGCAGAGACATGAATATCACTGCCAAGGTAAGTGAATCTCTCCGTGACCTCAACATCTTCACCACAAACAGGTACAGACAGGACAGCAGTATCCAAGATGTCATTGAAAGCCTGGATCTTAGTTTTGACCCAGGAAACCCGTAATCCCAGCGGCTCCGACCCCTCATTCAGCACCTCGAGGGCCACCAAAAAGATATGTAGAGTCTCCGTAAAGATGACTGCATCATCTGCAAAATCAAGGTCAGAGATATTGACATTCACAATCGTTGCTCCGCAGATTTATTTCTCAGACATCCTCCCCAGAATCCAGTCCAAACAAGTGCTGAAAAGTGTAGGGGCCAGTACACACCCCTGACAAACTCCAGTAACATCTGGAAATAAGTCAGAGATGGCACCACCACATCTCTATAGTTCAGACATCAGATAGATCAGTTTTGGTGGCACCCCACGAAGACAAAGAATCCTCCAGAGGGCATCCTGATTCACGAAATCAAACGCTTTACAGAGGTCAACATAGTCTGCAAGCAGCCCCTGCCGAAACTCTTGTTTGCGTTCAGTGAGGACCCGAAGAGCAAGGATATGGTCAATCATTGACCTCTTTGGTGAAAAGCCTGACTGCTCTGGACGCTGGTGCTCAAGCAGATGGTGGCGACCCTATCAAGAATTATCCGAGCAAAGACCTTGCCGAGCACTGAGAGCAGCGTCACCCCTCGGTAGTTGTTGCAGTCTTGGCGATCACCCTTCCCTTTCCAGAGAGGGACAACAAAGCCCCTCTTCCAATCAGTTGGGATGATGCCTGTGTTCCAGGCAGAGCACAAAACTGCATGCAACGACACGAGTGCAGCATTTCCACCAGCCTTGAAAAGTTCGGCATGGATGCCACAGATCCCTGGAGCTTTACCCCATTTCAACCGGTTCACTGCAGGTCACCAAAACATTTGGGTTTTATTTTTAAACATATCTCAATTCGAGGTGTGTTTTGATGAGGGATGGTGGCATGTTCTTCCTCGTTGTACACAGTATCCGTTATCTATATCAAATCTTGATTTCATCACTTTTATAACAATGTGTTTATTTCATTGGTCAGGCCTTGTTTTTGTCATTTCCCTCCTGATGGATTCGGAGAGGGTATTCGCATTTGCGTCCGTTTGTTTGTCTGTTTGTCCGTGCAGAACTTTCGTGTTTTTTTCTCCACCACAGCTTGTCGGATTGAGATGAAATTTTCACCATTGGTGCGACCACTCATGTGGAACGCATCAATTATAATTATGACGTCATAAGTCACGTGGTGTGGCAGCCATATTGGAAAAACGGAAAAACTTTGGATCTCTGAATCTCTGAAACCGCACCAAGGAAAAAATTGAAACTTGACACACCGCAAATACTCCTCGTGGGAAATGTGTGATATTTTAATGACGTCATAGGTGCCCTCGTTATGATGTCATAATTGCATATGTATAACGCCACATCCGATCAGTATGGAAATTTTAGAGGGTCATCTAAAATTTAGTTTATTTGAAAATAAAAAATAAAATAAAATGGTCCGCAGAAAAAACTCATGATGTCAGTCACGTGATTCGGCAGACATATTGTTTTTGTTAAACCTTCAAAAATCTTCTTCTCCGAAATGGCTGAAAAGATCGAGGCAAAACATTACACATATGACCGCCTTTCTATGAGGAACAAAAGTCACACATATGATGTCATAGGTCACATAGTTTGGCAACCTTATTGGATTTACCCAAAAACCTATAAAAGTACACCACACAAATGAAATCCTGGCGAGGGTTTGCAATCTCTGATTGCTCTTTTTCTTGTTTCAGGTTTTGTTGCCGGTGTCGTGGCAGTTTTGGCCATCTCAACACAGAAAAACTTTTCGTTCAATGTAAGCTTATTCAGTAGTAAATATCAGACAAACTTAGACAGATAGATTTGAATCCCAACCCAGCTCCAGACATATAAAAAAAGATAATTTTGGACCATTGTAGTTTTCTTGTGAGAGAACAATCTTGTGTTACAAGTGTAGCTTTGTTTTATAGCTTTAGCTATGTGGGATGAATGTAACTTTGTCATGCGCTAATCAGCTCGTCAGTAGTGTGATTATGGGGGTTCTTGGGCAAAGCATTTCTGAGACACTTTTTCAATAACTTGGGTATACCCGGCATTGCCTGGTGCTGTTATAATCCTTTTGGCATTTTTAGGAAATAAAAAAATTTTCCCCATTTTTTTTGTGGGTGCCAAAAACACTTCCATATACCCATTAAGGAATGGGGTTGGGGATAATTTAATATCACCTTTCATGAAGCTATAAATACTTAGGCACTATACAGTGATTAAAATTTTTTGTTTAATCCCAAAAAAATCCAACTTTATTTTCAAATTTTTATTTGTATAAAACACTCCCTGGCACTCAGGGGTGAACCTCTGAAAGTTTGTTGAAGATGCCTTCAGCTATCTCTGATAAAAATGGCGTTTGATAAAAATGTCTTCATCACTTGATTCCTGTCTGGCAGTCAATCAAAACTGAAAATCATTCCAAACATGAAACTTACTGTTTTTAAGGACGTCATAAGGGACACAAACAACAGGCATGAAGATCTGATGTAACGTGTTAAATAATGTGGTGTTAACAACACAGGCAACTGCAGTGGTAAACTTCAAGATTGTTTTTTCTACAACATTTAAAGTCTATTTTATTTCAAAGAATTATAAATTTGAACACTGAAGAACACAAATAGCCTTTTTGACACTTAAAAAACCCTCCTGTGTTGCAGTACGTGGACATGTTAACCAAGGTGGTGTACAAGACACTGCTTAAACGGCGGAAAACTTGCGGAATTTTTTATACGACTTTTAAAATCACTGTGTGAAGTGACAGGTTCTATGAACTTTCTAATTTTAAAGTTTGTGTTCAGTTAAGCATATCACACTGGTGTGAATAGATACATTTGCCCTTTCCTGTTTGCAATGGTGATGGACGGGTTGACGGACGTGATCAGACTGGAGTCTCCATGGACTATGATGTTCGCAGATGACATCATGATCTGTAGGGAGAGTAGGGAGCAGGCTGAGGCGAGACTCGAGAGGTGGAGGTACGCACTGGAGAGAAGGGGAATGATAGTCAGTTGGAGTAAGACGGAGTACATGTGTGTAAATGAGAGGGAGGGTGGTGGTATGGTGCGGTTGCAAGGAGTTGAGGTGGGGAAGGTGGATGGGTTTAAATACTTGGGATCAACTGTCCAAAGTAACGGAGAGTGTGGTAGAGAAGTGAAAAAGAGAGTGCAGGCAGGATGGAGTGGGTGGAGAAGAGTTGCAGAAGTGATTTGTGACAGAAGGGTAGCTGCAAGAGTGAAGGGGAAAGTATATAAGACGGTAGTGAGACCAGCTATGTTGTATGGTTTGGAGGCGGTGGCACTGACAAAAAGACAGGAAGCGGAGCTGGAGGTGGCAGAGTAAAAGATGCTGCGATTCTCGTTGGGAGTGACGAGGATGGACAGGATAAGGAATGAGTATATTAGAGGGACAGCGCAGGTAGGACGGTTTGGAGACAAAGTGAGAGAGGCGAGATTGCGATGGTTTGGACATGTGCACAGGAGGGAAGCGGAGTATATCGGGAGAAGGATGCAGAGGATGGAGCCGCCAGGTCGGAGGAGAAGAGGAAGGCCAAAGAAGAGGTTCATGGATGCGGTGAGGGTGGACATGCGGGTGGTTGGAGTGTCAATGGAAGATGTGGAGGATAGAGTGAAATGGAGACGGATGATCCGCTGTGGCGACCCCAAACGGGAGCAGCCGAAAGAAGGAGAAGAAGAGGAAGTGAATAGATACGTTTGCATTGCTTTGTGTCTGGTTCAGGGTGAGCTGAACGGAGTGGTGCAAAGGTCACTGCATGTAGGAGCACGTATGCAGGCGGGCCTTTTGCCAGATAGCTAGTCGGGATTATAAATGCTCCCGTCGGGTTTTATACAGGACCCGGTGGTTAAAAAAATGGAAACATCGCCAGTTGGATGTGTTTTTCCGTTCCGGTAAGCCCTAAAGAGAGGGACAGAACAGTAAAGCAAATTGGGGGGCCAATCATATTGCCAAAGAGCCTTGGAGGTAAGTAGCCGGGAATTTGGTAAATTCCCACGGTGTCCCCTTAACGGGGGCACTACATACTGCAGGTAGGGGTCATGTGGGGACCCGGGGTTAATGTGTGTGCCAGACTACCAGGCGTGCTGGAGTTGGCTGTGTGGGGATCATGCTGGGAGCATGGATGGAGTGGGCGTAGCCATCACGGCTGTGGATGGGGGCTCGTGGAACGCAATATGTGTTCCTTGCGAGCCACGGGATGCGAGTGAGCACCGCGGTTGTGAGGGGATCTGTGGCACGAGTGGCGCGTCAGGTGCACCACACAAATAAATGGCACGGTGTCGGGTTTCCCTGGCATACCCCCCCCCCCGGTGGTTGGTGCTGTTGGTAAGAAAGTTGTGTTTTGCTGGGTGCAGAAGTTAATTCACGGGCTGGAAGTGTGGCTCGCTGGAGGTAGGTGTGGTTGAGAAGGGCACCATTGGTGCTGGAAGTGCGCTGGCCAGGGTAGGCCAGAAGCCCAGAGGGGCAAGCCAAATTTATGGACCCGGGTACTAAGGAGAAGGGACCTGGAGCGCCAATTTCCAGAGAGGACATCAGTGGAGAAGCTGGAGAGATCTCCCTCCATAATTCGGAATTGAGAGCAGGTAAGTTTGGTTGCGGCCTCAGTGGCTCAAGGATGCCATGTGCGAGTTCAAAGG
Source organism: Eptatretus burgeri (assembly GCF_056783735.1). Lineage (NCBI taxonomy): Eukaryota > Metazoa > Chordata > Myxini > Myxiniformes > Myxinidae > Eptatretus > Eptatretus burgeri. The sequence goes on along the minus strand of NC_140977.1, from coordinate 46,634,865 downwards.
CAGGTAGGCCTGCAGGTGGAGCCACACTGCCCAGCCACGATATTGTGCGATGGCACAGAAGGAAAATTTGAGGGCCGGGCCCTAATTTGATGAAGCACCAACACAAGGGACGACGGGTGAATTGGTTGTGTAGAACAACTATGAGGGGTGGGCGGGGGCGTGGAATGATAAAAGAGAAATTAGTTTTTGTGATACTAGGATATAGTAGGGATGCTCCACTTTGGTACCATTGTTGTATGTCTGCGGCTGCTGGAATAACAGAGTAGGGCAATTGGATTTTGCATGGACCCATTATGTCCCAAAATTTGAGTATAGGGGTAAGCACGTGCACCACCTCATTATTTTATCACGATGTGTATTTTGATTTCCTCCCGGGAGACAGGATAGTAAGAGGGACGAGTGGGCCCGGGAGGGATATTTAGCTAGCAGGGCTGAGAAGGTTACAGAAGTCAGGTTAGAGTTAAGTTAGAGGGACGAAATGGGGTAGAGGTGGTTAGAAGGATTAGGTATTAGCTGGGTTAGGTTAAGCCGGCTGCCTGATCTGCTGCCCATGTGTTCCTGCCCCCACGGTGAGAATGAGACCACCACGAGGCCGGCCAGTATCACCTGCCGGCCTGGTTTGCTCTGCCTTGTTTGCCTTTGCTGTGTCTGTTGCCCCACCCATTACCTGCCGTCTTTGTGATGCCTCCCCAAGGACCCATTGATCATGGGCCAAGGACCACTTGAGTTGTGGCTGCACTAAACTGTTGCCAGCCATTGAGGACTGCCGTCGATTGTGGGCCAAGGACCACATGTGTTGTGGCATTGCCGACCTTGCTGATATGAGTCTTACAAATAAATTGCACCGTCTTGTTCTAAAATGTTGTCATTGTCGATTTAGTTAAAAATCAAAATAAAGAGTTCATGAGTGTTCTTGTTTGTTGTTTGTCCAGGGTTTCATTTTTTTTAAACAATATATTAAATGATACCATCAGAGTATCATTAAGAACATATCCTGAGATCTAGACCTGACCTGACTGACCTTATGCATACTTACGTAAAGGGCAACCCAAACGGTCAAACCACAGGGCACCTGGTCAACTTGCGACGGTGTGACAAAGCATTCTTCACCCATTTTGTCTGCGGTGTCCGTGTGTGCCTGGGCAGTGTTGGCTGTCAGGTGATGACGATTATTTCTGCTGGAGTAATATAACTGATCTATCAATTAATGCAAAATCCCTTATAAACCGTCAATTAAAAGGAAAAACAAAACCTACCATTCTGTAGTGAACATGTGACAAGAGTTTTCATCTTGACCAACACCTCCATTGTCGCCATCTTCGTCTGAATAGCTTGCATAAGGCTCAAAATGATACGGCTCCATAATTCTCCTGAAAGTGTTTCCATCACTAATTTTGTCTCCAATAGTTTCTTCAAACTCCCACTGATCAGTTTCAATATAATGAGAACATTCAGAGTTGCTCATGATGGTGGAAGTCCGAAAGTGTCGATTTTAGATTTTCGTCAGTGACGTCATACTCAGAACTCACCTTGATCCGAATGGCAGCTTCCATACAGAAACAGTGTATTTCGAGCTCAGATTATGATACTGATCATAATCAGTATCATAATCTGAGCTCGAAATACACTGTTTCTGTATGGAAGCTGCCATTCGGATCAAGGTGAGTTCTGAGTATGACGTCACTGACGAAAATCTAAAATCGACACTTTCGGACTTTTGTTGGCCCTTTGTGATTGGCAAAAAAAATTCAAAGAAATTTTTTTTCCTTCAAATTAGACGGTGATGAATGATTTTCAATGGTTTTCAGAAAATAAAATTTGGATTCGATTTCCCCTTTAACGTAGTGCACTGTGACTTAGCTCACTGATGTCTATTACGACGGAATGGGAAGGGGGAGTAGGAAGGCCCCATGGTTGGGTTTCTGCCCGAGGCCAAAGGCACCCTTAATCTGTCCCTGCTTCGGACGTCTCAAGGAAAGGGGGAACCTGGAGGAAAGAGGAGACGACATGAAGCATGCCCATGACAATCATGCTGATCCATACCTTCCACCTTTGTAAATGTCAGACAAAGTCAGAATTATTGATCACTTGAACAGAACATGGTTTCCAGGTGAAGTCTCTCACGTACCACAAGAGCGAAGCAAGAGATCACATTTGCGTGAATACGCGACTTTCAAGAAGATGCAATCCGCCCCAGATTGCTCGGCGCACATGCACAGCAACCCCAAGTAATGAAGTAAATTGGGGCGGCCTGGACGTATTTCATGACTCTCAGATAAGGATTGAAGATTTAAACGACTAAAAAAACTGTTAGAGAAGCCGAAAGTACTTGTAAACAGCCTTGTGAGAAAAGGGTATGCTTCTGCACAACGAAACAGTTCGAGAACTTTCTGATCAAGTCGTCCAAAAAGTTGATATCTTGCAGTCCGTACCGCAAAAACTACCGCCGATATGGGATCTGCAAAAGGCCAAAGGTTTGTTGATATTTCTTCCGTTCCTATTGCATTCAGGAACAGAACAATTAGGGTTAACCATTTTGAAATTTCCACTCTTTCCGTCTAAATGCAGAGAATTATGTTTAAAAGATTATTTGAATCACAGATCGGACGCGAGCAATGGAAGGTGCCGAACGGAAAAAAGTGCAAACACACACAGCACATGTGCCAAAGGCCTCATTTAGCATCCATACATCATTTTGAATGTTCCGCATTGTCTGGCCAGAGTAGCACTCACACCGCGTCCAACCCACAAGCCAACACTGTGCAACCTTGGCATATCAAATTCGAAGACCTCACCATTCTACCCCACCCGAAGGGTGTTCGTTTTACAGATAAATCACCTTCAGGAGGCAATGAGCACACCACACGAAGACACAAGCCTAAATTGCCTCAAAAAAGGCAAAGTGCACGATTGTGACAAAGACAGCTCCGTGACAGGCTCGTGCCGACTCAAAACAGTGCGGACCCTGAGCGACACAGTTACGACCACCAGGTTGGGTCACATCAGCCGTAAAAAAAAACGGCATGATATGTCAATGAATATATTTCAGGTTTTTTTTCTTCCCCAAAGTAATGAACAACATCATAGTCGAAGCAACTGAGAACAGCGAAGATGTGTTTTATTTGCTCAAGAAGAATGTTAACTCGTGCAACGTTGTGTTTGTTTCCAGTGTTGGTCACTGTGAATGTTTCTCTGGAAGTTTTGAACTCTTGATGTCGATGCCTGATCTGCTGATTCGCAGGAGAAATTCTGTGAAAACTCTCATTGCAAAAGTTGAAGTTGAATTTTAACTGCACGTCTCACTTGATAACCACTCCAGTAACTGTAGATTGGATATTTCGACCATTAAATCAATGATATTGACTCCAATGACCTTCATGAACATTCTTTCTGAACTTACATTGGTATTATCTTCAATACGTCAACAAGCCGAATATGGATGTCTATCTTCAACAGGGGAGAGATGGAGTGACATTAAGAATCTATTTTATTTTGCATGTACAATATACATATGCCGGATACAGTTTGCTCTCTTCTGGTACTTAATGGTGATATGAAGTTAATCACTCAGAGACACCATTCTGCCATTGTCCATTTGTATTATATTTCACCTCAACACTTGATATCACTTGAGTCACATTGACGGCTTGTGATGATTTTGCCACAATCGTCCAATTCATCTACTCTGGATGTTTTGTTATCTGAAAAAGAGGATGAGACAACGAGGAGCACAGATTGATGTTTTTCACAAAAACAAACTTTTATCAACTGGAAAATCCAAATTTATACCAAAAAATACATAACAATCGTCCAACTTGACAGTTTACAAATATTGGTTCACGAAAAAATAAGTGACCACTATATTCGTTATTGGTGTGTGTCTGTCTGTTGGGTGGTCGATCTCGTCGAAAAAAAAATTTGAAATTTGATCTACCCTTATTATCAGTATTTCCATCGATATTGTCGCGAATTCGCGCCCGCCGGCGTGCGATCGGCCACGTGACTCGAATCGTGGCACGTCGCCCACCGGACGGACAATTCTGTCGTGACCCTCTCGGACTAACGCCGGGAGCTAGTCACGGGTGGGCCTTTCGGCCTCACCACGATCGTGCCAATCGGCCACCCGCGTGGGATAGGGTTGTTCGCCAAAGTCGACCTACCTAAGTACCCACGCGGATGGTAAACCGGGCGATCGCACCTCGCCGCAGGTCGACTCCGGACACGGGCCGCTTAAGCGGTCCGTTCTGTGCTATCGGGATAACCGAGCGGTGTTATCGTCGGCCTCGACGGTTCCGATTAATTATCGGGCGTATTAAGCCCACGACGAACCCATTACGTGAAGCAAGATGGAGATTCAACAAAGGGAGGGACGCAGCGAAACGGGGAACAAGTTCACACAAGCACCTTATTCACACGACACACGGAGAGCACACATATACAGCCAAACCATAATGCACAAAAAAAAGCAAATGTAAGAAGAAAAACAATAAAGCAACGACGACGCAGAGCTACAACCGACTAATAGCGACAAACGGCAACACTTAACAGTTTTACTTCTCAAGACACGGCACCACAAGTTCCATACAAAAAAACCCCGAAAAGAAATGGTGACTTCCCTTTTTGGGCCGTCGAGTCCCTCTCCTACGTCCGTCGACGTGGTCCCGCCTGGCCGTGGCTCCAGGCCCTGGCGTGGTAGGCGAGTCTTCTCCTGCGTGCCTCGCGCCTGCACGTGTTGGCCACTCGACGCCACGGAACGAGTGTTCGGCGCTATCCCAGCACGGATAGAGGGGGGGGGGGAAACGTGGATGCCCGAAGTCGGGAGAGGGGAATGGCGGACGCTCCTTCCCGCCAGCGGGGTCTTGCAACTGCCCCACAAAAGACCAGGCCAGCGGCCACCAGGACGAGCGAGCCGGAAGACGAGGGCGAGAGCAACCACAAAGCAAGAATATCCACCGAACAAGAGCATCCACCCAACTGCTTCGCATGTCTCCGACTTTTATATCCTCGGAGCTCCGCCCCGTTCTTTGCTCCACCCCCCTTCGAGGCGCTTTGAGAAAGGTCTCGAAGAGGGGCGTTCCTCCTCCCTGGCCGCGTCACACCGCGCATCCACCAATCGAGCGCCAGCTGCCCTCCCCTCGCTTCTCTCCCCTCACACCAAGCGCGGAGAAGAATGGCGCGAAAAGCCCACCGAGCGTCCTCGTTGGGTTTTATGTGAAATAAAAGATAGAGAAAGAAAAACGACTGACTCAAAGCGCCGCAGCCCGAATGAATCACATTTATTCCCTCAAACAACGGGTTTGGGGCTAACGACACATGTGCTTAAGGGATACCTCACCTACGGGACCTGAATGGTGGTTTGCGAATTTCCACAGCCGTAACAATATGTTGGTCTGTCTGTCTGTCTGTCTGTCCCTCTGTTCGGTCCAGTGCTCCTTCAATACAATGGCGATTTCGATGAAACTTGGTTGGTAGGTTCATACCATGACCAAGTTGTGTGCAAATGAGAACCGTTGCTATGGACACCACCGTTGCCGAGCAACGGGACTTTGAATTTTTTAAAAAATCATAAAAAATTTATTTTTTCGAAAATCAAAAATCGGGCCACGAGCGACTGTGGGCAGTACATTCAGCCATATTGTCAAAAATTTCCAGCCGGATCCTATGAAAACTTTCAGAGAAGATAGACTTTGAATGAACCCTGGTCGAAAGCAATAAAAAAACGAAGTTCGTTATATCTCAGAGACTATGAGTCAGATATACATGTAACTGGTATGGTAGGTTCATGGTATGTCCTAGTTATGTGTGAGAAAGAACCGTTGCTATGGACCCCTCCGTTGTCTAGCAACGGCCGATAAACCTCTAAATGTGGGCTATTTTAACAAAAAAATAACCTGCAGCATTAACCCTTGAAGCTAGAATCATTAATTTTCTTGTGCTTAATCCTCAGGTCATTCCCATCAAACGGGCCCATCGCGTCAGGTTCTATTGGGTAGTCGACTACCCATGTCCGCCTACCAGCTTGTCTGTCTGTCTGTCTGTCTGTCCCGAGCATAGCTCCGTGGGTTTTGATCCGATCCTGATAAAATTTTGGTGAGAGGTTCATATCCTGATCTAGTTGTGTTTTCTTGAGAATGGGCATGGTGGGCCCATTATGGGTGGAGCCACGCCCCAAAAATATGTGTTTTTAGGGGGTCGCCGATTTCAATTTGCATCTTCTCCTAGGGGTTTGTCGAATCTGACAGTGATTTCGCTATTTGGTTAGCCCAATGGCACCTGCAGAGCCCCACGGTGCTCGATTTTTTTCATTTTCGTCCCATGGTCAAGGTCACAAGGTCACAAACTTAGAAAATTTCGAATTTTGACATAAAAATCATACGACCGCCCAAACTTTGAGAGCTAGGATAAAATATTTTTGATGCATAATCTTGAGGTCATTCCCCACCTAAAGTCTTGAAACCATTTTGCTCTATCTCGAACACCTTGCCCGTGGCGCCCCCTTCAAGTTTGTTTTTACGCAGATTTAATCAAAGTATGGATAATCCGAGGAGTGCGAAATGCCATATAGCCTATATGACGTTATATTATTCCTGGAATGTTCCAGAGGAAGTTTTGCACCAAAGGTCATAATCCTTGACCTTTGAGCTTTAAAGTTCACAAAGGTCAAATTTTCAAAGCTTTGGGAATCGAACCGGGTTTTCGACCTTCTTCGACGAACTAACTTCAATAAGCTAGAGCACATATCCTGTTTCCTTATTTTAATGTCCACAACATTGTTTTGTGACCTTTAAAGGTTGTGCAAAGGTCAAATTTTGAAAGTTGTTGAGCGAAACCGGGTTTTCGACATTTTGCAGCTAATAACCCGTCACTTGTACCACATCATGTTGATCATTTTTATAACTTGGTCAAACATTATCACATTGTCTCATCCTTGACTTCTGAAACAATCTACATCGTCAAATACCGCTCGTTTACCATCGTCGTCTTCAGACTTGTTATGTATTATATTCATTATTAACCAAAGAGGATGCCACACGAACAATGAATAATAATATATTAATGAAATTTTATAGTTTTTCTCTGAGCAGCATGTCGTGCTTTATCCCGATCAGGTTGTGCTACTCACTGTGGAAACACCTGGAGGAGTCCTTCAGGTGAGCACATTGATACATTGATTTTATCATCACAGTTGTCAATCAAAGTTTTCCTGCACATGTTCTGTTTGCTTCATGTCTGAGACTCTCCAGTCGATGCTGATTTCTCTTTAGCAAACTATTGATTTGTCGGACAACTCGTCTTTAAAATACTCCAGGTGATGATCTGTGTTGGTGGGAAAATAAGAATTTCCTTTAATCTCATGTTGAGAGAGGAAGTAGCCAAACTGCTGCGAGAGGGGAGGTTGAGCGGTTTCAGACTTGAACCATCTGTTACTTTGAAGAAGAGTTTTTAAGGAGAAAAATTCCAAATCTTAACTATCTTGTACTACTACTACTATTACTACAACTACTACTACTACTACTACTACTACTACTACTAGTACTACTACTTTACACTTCTGATGGCATCAGCCACGGCTGAGAGAGCAAGAAAGAACAGCCTGCCTTTCACGAACCGGCTGACCAGGCCTGACGTTCGACTTATTGAAGGTGGTATTGGTTTCAATTTGTAATTTGTTCAGGATGCCGGCGATGAATCGCAGACTTTTAACGAAAAACACCGCGAGATCTTTAACGTCCATCAACGAATGTTAGCAGACGGGACACTCAGTTTAATGTCGATCTTATGAACTGCAAACTCTGTGATGGACATTCCAACTTGTGAAGCACCGAGCTGTCAGATTATAATAGGGTCAGGAATCGAACCCAGACTCGACCCGAAACCCCTCCCTCTTTCCCTGCCCCCCCCCCTAAAACCTCTGAAATCATGAAAATAACATCATTGATAAATGAACCTTTTAAATGATTGTTATTCCTTCTCTCCTACTCCCTTTCTCACTTGTGTTTCTTTCGTCTCCTCTTTCCTCGTTAATTCGTAAGTAACTCACCAAATGTTTTGTTTTTTCAATACCATGTAGGAAGCGATGTGGCCGATGCACTTCCTCATCTTGAGAATCCTGAACACACACGCACATGAAAGAATATTTCATGGAGTTTGATCAGCATCAATCAAAGTTGGTGTAACAAGGAAACCATCCTATCGAGAATGCCCTCAAATCTTTATCCTGATATTGTTGATGTCTGAGTTGAAAATGGGATTCATCAGAAAACATTATGTTATCCTCCCTGGGTCTCGTCTACCGAGCAAAGGCTTGGCATCGTGATGAGCAGATTGACAGCAGGAGGTTGATTGGAGACTTTTGAAGGATCTTTTTATGCACCGAACATGATCAACCTATGACTAAAGTGAGGTCGTCCTTTCAAACCTGATCTCTGTGCGTCATATTGATAAGGAATACCTGGTTAGGAGGGAGTTATCTATGGTCTCTCCAAACTGTGATTGATTTGCCACTGTCTCATATGCTACTGAATTGACACCTGTGTTTCTGAAAGTCAGGTCAGGTCAGGTATTGGAGCGTGAGCCGGAGCAGCGTATCACTGCTTCCACTTTCCACCGGTACTCCAGGGGCCTCCATCTGGCCATCCCCCAGGCAGATGCGTGGCCCATCCCCATCTCCTTGAGATGCTGATCAACCTGTTGCAACCACAAGGCATGTGGTCGGCCCATTGGCCTCCTCCATTCACAAGGCTCCCTTGCTGAGAGAATCTGGTGAGCAGGATCAGCGTCAGGAAAATGAGCCACATGTCCACACAGCAGCAGCTGATGCTCACGGACTATGCAGGTAACAAATCTCATTTGAGTCTCTCTTAGAAACCACTCGTTGGACACAAAGTCAGACCAGCGATAGCCAAGGATTCTCCGAAGAGACCTGGTACCAAAGCAATTAAGTCTCCATCTCAGATCCCTGGTCAGAGTCTCACATCCATAGAGCAAGACTGGAAGCACCAAGGACCTGAAGACTCAGACTTTCGTCCTCCTGCAGATGTACCGGCAGCGCTACACCCCGTGATCCAGTGAATACATGACTCCCCAGGCCCGACACAGATGTCTATTGACCTCTGGCTCACAGCCAGCAGAGACATGAATATCACTGCCAAGGCAAGTGAATCTCTCTGTGACCTCAACATCCTCACCACAAACAGGTACAGACAAGATATCAGCATCCAATACGTCATTGAAAGCCTCGATATTCGTTTTGACCCAGGAAACCCTTAATCTCAGTGGTGCCAACTCCTCATGCAGTACCTCGAGGGCCCCCCAAAGGATGCCCAGAGTCTCCGCAAAGACCACAACAGTCTCCGCATCATCTGCGAAATCAAGGTCAGAGATCTTGACATTCCCAAGCGATGCACCGCAGCTTGATCTCTCCGACATCCTCCCCAGAATCCAGTCCATACAAGTGCTGAAAGTGTGGGGCCAGTACACACCCCTGACGAACTCCCGTAACAACTGGAAATAAACCAGAGATGGTACCACCACATCTCACAGCACTCTCAGTACCAGAGTAGAGTTCAGACATCAGATTGATCAGTTTTGGTGGCCCCCACGAAGATCAAGAATTCTCCAGAGGGCAACCAGATTCACTGAATCAAATGCTTTGCAGCGATCAACGTAGGCTGCAAGTGGCCGCTGCCAAAACTCTCATCTGCATTCGGTGAGGACCCAAAGAGCAAGTATACGGTCAATCATTGACCTCAGATACAAGCAAACACTTTCTGAAAGTGTTTGCTTGGATATGGCTAACATTGGACAAGTCTCCATCACAGTGACGTTCATTTTGTCTCAATATTCAATTTGAACTCGAGGACAAAATTATGAAAGTTTTCGCCTGAGCTCAATGTGGAGGATTTTCAAGGTGGGTGATGCACATTCGAGAATGAGCAGCATTCTGAGCAGAATGCACTGTGGGGTTAACATCCTTACATCATTGAACGAATGAGGGGTGAATGAAGCACAGGCTTCCGCACGAGTTAAATGGCCTTCTCCAAAGTCTGAGTGTGTTTGTAAATGAAATCAGGGTTTTCAAGAAGAATTACATTTGTGGGGGTGGGGGGGGGACTCATAAATACTCACATTGTCTTCCGAGGAATCAAAGAGAGTGCCCTCAGGTTGTGGCTGAAAATATAGAGAGGGAATTCATTTTGAGTAATTGTAGAAATTACAAACTCATGAATGAGAAATTTAAATCAATCAATAATGAAAGACTATTTCTATCAAGTCTTCCTTTGCCTCCAACGCAACTTCTCTGAATTTCCCAAAAACTTCTCTGGAGGCAGCAACGGCTTACTCTTCGATTATTCCAGAACACTTGACGCGACATCACGTGTGTGTTTCAGACATTTGGGGAGAATATGTCACCGTCTCCTTGAAACTACTGGGAAATCACCGAGCATGTATTTGGTGCATTTTAATAAAAGTGTGAAAAGTTAATGAATCGACACTAGATAATCAGATATGGTAATTATCAGTTTTACAAATCTGACATTTGTGTTATTTTATTACCTTTACAGTCGTATTGGTTGTGAATCTTAGCATTGCACTGAATCGACCAGAACACCACCGCCTTCTCCAACAGCGCTTCTACAAACAAAGCAACACAAAACATTCAAATATTACTTACTGTTTTGATTTAGTATATAATTAACATTGGTAATGTAGAGGTTTAATAACGTTACAGTGGTCACCAGACCAACCGGTTGCCCATTTCGAATCAGGTGAGACATGTTTTGAACGACCACGACAGTCCCCCGCCTCGGCTGCTTCTAGATCCCGCTTTCAGAGCCACATAACCGTACAGATGAAAGTCCTTGAGCCAGACAAGTGCCATGCTAGTTGCAATCACATGGCAGATCTTAATCTTCAGCCAAGCAAACAAGCTACATGATGCCAGCTATCCATCCTAACAAGACCACAACAGATTTCTACCTTTAACAGGGTACATCAGAACCATGAGACGAAACCGTCAGAACAAGCAGAATCGGGCAGAGAGCGACGAAAGTGTTTTATACATGTATTAAGTTCACAAAAAGGGAAGGGATTTTGGCAGTGAAGCAAAGAAACATTTGGATTCCCCCAATTACCCATTACTGACACCTGCCCATATGGCAAAGATCAGGTATGTACACATTCAACTTCACAAAATAACTTGGGCCTGCTCGGGCGGGCCAGCTAAACAAAATAAAAAATATGCTTGACAAAGGGATACATTTGTGGGAAAAACGAGACAGCTATCTGACCTGTGTGACGGGTTCTGTAGGACCCACCATGCCCCTCAATGGAGGTTGTACGAACTGGATGCTCACAGCACTTTGGAGGTGTCAGTCCCCACACGACTGCAGTGAGATGTGTCTAATGGATGCTTTGGTGTTTAATAGTTGATGCTCAGTCTTCAGGCACCACTCACAAATGGCTGTGAGGTTTCCGCCAATGACTCCCAGCCCATTAAGATGCCCTGCTTTCTGCTGTCTTCCACGTCCACCCCAGCTCCGTTCCCAGAACAGCAAGGAATTGCAGCGTTGAACGGCACAGCGAACGCAGGCGAGCAAATAGAAATGTGCAAGGGACCAACCAAACAGCGAGCGAGCACCCGAACAAGTAACATTGCCTTTTATTTAATCGCTCGGGGTGTGGAACCATACCTACAACTCTTTTGGATCCACTTGGTGCTTCCCCAAAATTAGCTGTCTTACGAAGGTTCATGAATGCTTGTTTTTCTGTGCTTATGCTTCTGAATTGCTAGTGACTTGAAGGGTGAGGTGTTAAAGCTCGTTTGTGTTGGAAAGAGTTGCTTGTAAGGGAGTGGGGGGAGGATGAAAGACTGATACGGAAAAATACATACAACGACATGGGAAACTGGGTTTAGCGAGAAAAAAAACACACGAGTTAAATTGGATGTCTCTCTATTACATACGAAACACATTTATTCATCCAGAGTATGATATGTTTAACTGAACAGATACTTACAAAATAACTAGTGCTATACTAAGGATTCTTTAACCTCTCGGGATAATTTCCACAACAATACTACAGTAAAAATCCACATTAAACAAGTAAAAAAGACGTAAAATGTCATAGCCCCTGTAAAAAACGGACCATGCATGTCTGAGAAATGGTCGGAGACACATTTAGGTAACAAAATGGCCACCAGTCGACCATCTTGATTCTGATCTCGAAAAAAAAAAATGACTTGCCTATGTAAGCCATCATTCATTATCTGTGTGACAAGTTTGAACATCGGTAAATGCTTGTCCAAGAAATGGTTGAGGGCGAATTCGACACTGGGTTATTTTTTTTCAATTAAATTGGCCGTCAGTCGGCCATATTGGATCTGATGTCAAAATAAATCTAGCATCCGTTGAAGACAAAGTCTTTGATATCCCCGCCATAGTAAATGAAGATTAACAAACTAATATTCCCTAAGCGTGTGTAATATTTACGTGAAGTTTCCCCTTGATCTGACCAGCCGTTCTGGAGAAGATGTTTGAAGGTTTTAGGGTAAATTCAATATGGCCGCCAAACCATGTGACCTATCAATTAGAAATTAACAAACTTCTGAAAGGATGTCTTGGGAAAAGTGTATGTGAAATTTTTCCTTAATCTGTCCAGCAATTCTGGAGAAAAAGGTTTTTAAAATTTATTCATTTTCAATCCAAGATGGCTGACGAACCATGTGACCTATGACATCATAAATTTACATTCTGCCTCCAATCCTCCAGTGGAATACGTGTGTGAAGTTTCGTGTTAATCAAATGAGGTGTGTTTTTCTATCCAAGATGGCCGCCAAACCATGTGAATTGTGACATCATAATTTTTACTATGTATGCAGACATGATGGAAGATGATAGTTGCAAATTTTCGCTTCGTTAGGTTATGTGATTCCAGAGAAAACATGATTTAATATTTTTCTTGAATCCAACATGGCTGCCAAACCATGTGACCTATCAATTAGAAAATATCAAAAGGCACCAGTTCACCACTTGCTTGATATGTGTACCAAATTTCGTAAATATATCTTGAGGGGATTTGTAGTTAGGCTCCGGAAACGAAATGTGACGGACGGACGGAACCCATTTCTATATCCCCTGCCAACTTTGTTGGTTGGCGGGGGATAAAAAAAAAGACGTGCATATGTATACCATCATGTGTTGTCTTTGTGCCAAGTACGAATAAAATTGGTCCATACATGTCTGAGATATGGTTGCGGATGTACGCACGCACGCACCGACATGAAAATCGAGACCAAATTCATAAGCCCCCATTTTGAACAAAGTCCAACGGGGGCTAATAAATATACATATGACCTTTCCTGCTGTTACCCATCTGAGTACTTGTCTCATCATGCTGTACAAGTTTAATGTCGTATATTAATGTGTTGATATTTATTTTGCCATATGTAGTTTATATAAATATATTGAATAAACCAGAATGATTAATTGACCGATTGGAACAAAATAATATTATTATAAAATTACTATCTATCTCACTTTTGTGTCATTTTCTGACTGGGCAGGAAGGATACCCAAGAGTTATTGCCACTCCGAACAGTCCAATCTGGGTTCGAATCTCTACTAAGCTATAAACTGCCATTCTGATGATTCCAACACAGGTGGGCACTGCATCAGATGGACAGCATCACCTCAGTCATGATGCAACCGGCGGCCTGAATTCAGAATTGAATCCCAGTCTAATATGCATTCGTGAATATAACCACGGTATGGTTTATAATGGTTAATCATGGTTTACAAAAGGTATTATACTACTAATCAATTTGGAACAATGTCATGGTGAGAAGTCACTGGTTTTGTTCAGTAATCTCTGTGTAGTGTCCCCTGTTTTGAACCACAACCCCAGAAACTCTCAAATCATTAACACCAACTTCATCTGCTCTTCAAACTTGCGGGATTTTATTCCGAAGACCCAAAAGACCCCGAAGACATAGATGACCCAAAAGACCCAAAACATCCAGAAGACCCAAAAGTCCCTGAGGACCCAAAAGACCCAGATGACCCAAAAGATCCAAAAGTCCCTGAGGACTCAAAAGACCCCAAAGACTAAAATGATCTCGAGGACCAACAAGACCCAATAGACCCTTTAAAACTCCACAACAAATGGATGAGGTGTGTGTGTGTGTGTGTGTAATTTTTTTTTTGTGGAATTCTACTGCAGCATTCTGATGTGGAATGTAACACAACAAAATGATCTTCACGACCTCTTGAGCTGATTTGGCTGAAAAAACAATGAAAAAAAAACACAAATCCGTTACAATTCCCATGTTTTAAACACACTCCATGTAAAGGTATAGAAAGCAGCTTAATACGTCCTTCTTCCACGAGATGGCATTCTTATTACAAAATGAATAACCAAAACAACACCATTATAACAAAGCATATCTATCTATAATTCCAGCAATCTTTGTGTGTCTGTCTGTCTGTCTGTCTGTATGTGTGTCTGCGACCGCCGTTTCTCGACAACCCCTGGTCCGATCTAATTGAAACTTGCCAGGAATATTGCTGGGGCCCTGTGGATGTGCCTTTTCAAGGTTTGATATTAATCGGACAAGCGGTTCCCAAGTTATGGCCATTTATTTATCAACCAATGACAGGACACGGTGCTATGACATCACTATTGACGTCACAATGAAATTTTTTATTTTTTGTACGTATGGACACGCACGTACGGCCACGCACGTACGGGCACACAGTTACGGGCCCGCACCTAGGGGCATGCAAAAGTATTAATCAATTATAACAATATTTACAACAATAATGAGAATAGTATCATGCGCCAATAATAATAGCGAACATGTAATCCCCACGTTGGCCCCAAACACGTCTGGGATCAGTGAAAGGCAAGCTAATGCTCCAGCAGTACAGCAGGCAGGTCCGCAACAAGGCTGGTGAAGGCGAATGAAAATTGGGTCCATCGGACCAACGGGCCCACTCGTTCATAAAACCACCCACAATGATCTCTGTAATACCCATTCTCTTTTGTACCTGCACGACCATTCTCCACTTGTTTATCGATTTCAAAAATATTTTACATTCAGTAATTGTAAATCTGTCACAAAGAACATCGATAAAAAAATTCTATGATTCCAACACCGAGAAACCAAGCAACCGAAGATGGTCTTGCTCACTCACCACTGGCTTTGCAGTGCAGCTACTAATCTCCAAGCAGAGAATCAACAGCAGCGGTATCAAGATCCAGGGTCTCATCGTGGATGGATAGAGAGAGACGCGAGAGAGAGAGAGAGAGAGAGAGAGAGAGAGAGAGAGAGAGAGAGAGAGAGAGAGAGAGAGAGAGAGAGAGAGAGACGCGAGAGAGAGAGAGAGAGAGAGAGAGAGAGCAAAAGAGGAAAAAGAAAACTCGTTCTCGCACCGCACTGACTCTTGTTGGAAGAAATGTTGTTTATGAAGGTCCAACTTGGCTGGAGAAACACAGGGTGGAGATAAGGGAGATGATGAAACTGCTTTCACTGGGTTCAGTTGTGGTGGTGGAATGTGATGGTGTTCATGTGTTCCCATCCTTATACAACACGGATTGTTTGCTCTGACATCGAAATGTGGAAAATATTAACATTGAACAAGTTTATTTGTTAAAGTCATCAAAATTTAGTATTTAATATTGTAACATGCTGAAATGGCATTTAGGTTAATCCAAGGTTAGGGAAAACAATGCTGTGATTGGTGGACAGCAGAGTTGATTGGAGAATGATTTCCAGGGTCATCAAAAGATTTGGGTTTCACCAACAGAAGCCCATGGTAAAAGCACCATAATAGAGAACAAACAAACAAACGAAGCCTTTTATTCTTGCGTTGGTTAAAAAACAGCTTGAAATGAGAGGTTCAATAAGGAATATGTCCACTAAACCTCATCTAATACATCTACCGGGGAAGCTTTTAGTACTAAATGTTGCACTATCTGCACCTTATGTGCGTAAATATGCAATTCTTGTGTACGACTTTGTTTTTACTGACGACATGTCGCAGGTCCACAAGAGCTCCATGCAGCTGCTGCTGCAGCTGCTGCTGCAGCTGCTGCTGCTGCTGCTGCTGCTGCTGCTGCTGCTGCTGCTGCTGCTGCTGCTGCTGCTGCTGCTGCTGCTGCTGCTGCTGCTGCTGCTGCTGCTGCTGCTGCTGCTGCTGCTGCTGCTGCTGCTGCTGCTGCTGCTGCTGCTGCTGCTGCTGCTGCTGCTGCTGCTGCTGCTGCTGCTGCTGCTGCGGTGGATTTTTGAAATGTGCACCCATTGGTCGGACAGCTGCCCGACCACACCCACAATGGTCGCTTGACTCCACCCACCATGGCACCCAGACAAAATGATATGGCCGCCATCTTGGTTTTCTGGTGGGCCGAACACATTCGGTCTGTCGGCCTCCGCTGCACTGACACACTGTCCGGGGTTGTTGCGTCAAATTTTGATTGGCTTTGTTTGGGTTGAGTGTTAAATCACGATGAGGGACCCGGAAAAATCGAATCATATGTCAAATAAAAATAATTATTAGTAAGGTTTAATCAAGCCTGTATGTGCCTCTAAAATAAATAGCGTTACCGGCTCCATATTGGGGTTAAACATCCGTAACGATGTGACAAATCAGCTCGTTCTGATATAACCACGGCAGAGGCTGACGTGGATTAGAGGAGTCCCGTTAATGTTTTACTAGCGCAGTAAATGTGCGTTTCCCAATTGGTCCGTGACCGGATTTTTTAAAGCCAATTCACTCGCGCTTAATGGTGAAGTCCCGTATCTCGAATGATCACGTGGTGTACTTTTACATAATGAGCTTTGTTCCATTGTTGATTTGGCAACCAATGGCAGTAGTGGGGGCGTGTTTTTTATAAATCTGTTTTCTAACCAATCATTTTGCCCCACACTACTATCGGGCTCTTGGACCTCCCCCTCGAGGGCCGAGCGGAGAAGAAGGCTTTAACGGGATTGTGAGGAAGCTTCCCTGCATGGCGGCTCGCGATTTACACCTGGCGGCTCGTTGAAATGACTCACGCACTTGAGTTTCACTGTAGTTAAACTAAGGTTAACCAGAGTTAAACCACATTCGCAGCCATACCTTCAGTGACGCATTTCCTCTCTTGACTCACGGAGTTTCGTACCATGCGTCTGTTTGTTGCCCTTTCCTCAGCTGTGCGTTGCTCTCTACACCAAGCAGAGCTTTGTACTAGGTGTCTTGTTTGCAGCCAGATCTTCAGTGGTCTTTGCTCCTTTCAACCGCAGGACTGCCATCATCGAACCCCTTTTGGTCAGCAGCTTATTCTCACGGACACTGGTCATTTACAACACCCGAGTCACCGAGTGGATCATATTATTTCACGGACACAACACTGAATTGGTCCACTGGTGATGCGCCATTTCTTGCTTCTTATTACCCTCACCACAGGAGAGCATATTGCATTTGTGTCCTTTTGTCTGTTTGTCTGTTTGTTTGTTTGTTTGTTTGTCCACACAGAACGTGAGTGTGGTTTTTCTCTGCAACCGCTTATCGCATTGACACAAAATTTTCACCACAGGAGCAACTACTCACGTAGAATGTTTCAATGATAATTAGGATGCCATAGATCACGTGGTGTGGCAGCCATGTTGGAAAAAAGGAAAAATTGTGGACCTATGTATCACTGAAACTGGAACGTGTTAAAAAAATGAAACTTGGCACATGTGAATTACTCGTCGTGGAGAATAAGTGTGATTTTTGAATAATGTCATACGTGCCTTCATTATGACATCATAATTGCATAAGTATAATGCTACATCCGATCAGTCTAAAAAATGTTGAGGGTCATCTTGGGATAAATTGGTCGACAGAAAGAAATTGATGACATCATCAGTCACGTGGTTCGGCAGCCATTTTTTTTTAAAAACCTTCAAATGGCTGAACAGATTGAGGAGAATCTTTACATGTATGACTGCTTATCCATGTAGAACAAAACGTTCACACATATGACATTATAGGTCACATGGTTTGGCAGCCATATTGGATTTACCCCACAACCTGTAGAAATCTTCTTCTCCATGCCTGGTATTGGCTTAATGGTGAGGGTGGCGGGCTTTGGATCCAAGGGTCCTGAGTTCAAATCCCGTTCAGCTGTTGAATTAATACCAGGTGGGGTTAACTTGGCCTGTCATCCTTCCGAGGTCGGCAAAATGAGTGCCAGCATGCTGGTATACTGTGTCGGAGTGGCGACCCGTCCAGGATTGTGCCCAATAGCCAAGGAGACTGCTCAAGCAGTGCCAACGCTCTGCACAGAGTATGGTCCCAATCTCCTCCTCCTCCTTCTTCTCCAGAACAGCTGGACAGATTGAGGGGAAACTTTACACAAATGTTCTCCAGGTCTTGGGGATAACAGGGTAATCACGAATAATTGATAGGTCACACAGTCTGGCGGCCGTGTTGGATTTAGCAAAAAAGTTTTAACTTTTTTTTTCTCTTGATTTGCTTCATCAATCGAAGTGAAACTTCACAATTATGATCTAGTCCTGATGGGGAATACAGGTTTTAAATTTCAACATGATCAGACACATGGGCTGGCAGCCAGATTTATTTAATCTTTTTGATCTGGGTTAAAAAATAAAATGAAAAGACTCACTTGGCTGTGCCTGGTTGGGTTTGAGGGTGGAGGAGTAGCAGCTGAATCCCGAATCGTATCCAGGTTCCTCCTGATGACTTCATGTTTGCTTTTTGCTTGTTTGGGTTCCTTCTGATTACTCTAATGCAGAACTGTACCTGCAGTACTTGGTCTTCCATTTATTTATTTTTATTTTTATTGTATGCATTGTTGAGGCTCGTAGGAGAGCTAACACATAACGCACAGGGAGGAGAGCATGAGACAAGAAGGGTGGGAGTGGGAAGGACAAAACAGTGGGGAACAGAGACATTGGGAGATCTGTGGAAGGGAGAGGGATGGGGAGGGGAACATGAGGTATACAAGATGGATATTACAGGGACTTTCAGGAAGGAAAGCAGGGAATTTGAAGGAGGTGGGTTTGGGGCGGATTAATGGGGGTAGAAAAGATCAAGGTTTTGAATGGAAGACGATAAGAGGTGGTGGTGAACAGCTGTATTGAAGGCCTGGAGGAAATAATGGGATTGAACAGAGTGAGGGAGTTTATTCCAAAGACGGGAAAAAAAGAGGAATGAAAGAGTGAAGGTGAGCAGTGATTCGTGATTTTGGTGGTTTTACCAAAAGGGGGTTGTTGGCAGACCTCGAACGCCCTGTGGAAATATGGTGGGGACAAATCGCAGACACAGCAGGGGGGCGGGCTAGACTGGAGAGGAGACGGTATAAAACAGAAAGACCACCGACTTGCCTGCGGTGAGAGAGTGAGAGCCCCTAAGACTCAGCCTCTTCACGGAAGATACCAATGATCCGAAATGTCTTGGTTTCCATAGTGTGAAGCCGAGAAAGGTGAGAGGCAGGAGCACCAGTTCTAGAGGATAGAGCAGTACTCAATCAGGCTGTGGACGAAAGCTTTGTATGTGGTCAGGAGCTCCGGTGGACCGAGGAAGGACTTTGCATGACGAAGGATTCCCAGTCGGCAACTGGCTTTGGAGGCCAGGTTGGAAATTTGGCTTTCCCAGGAAAGATTATGGCAGATAGTGAGACCCAGAATCTTGAAAGAAAGGACTTCTTCCAGAGGTTTGTTGAGAAAGTAGATTGGGGGGGGGGGGGGCGGGGTTCCAAACGGTCCTTTCGGAGAGACATAGTGAGAGTGTGAGATTTGTCAGGATTGAAAGACATGTTCCACGTGTTGGACCAGTTTGTGATTTTATCCAGATCTGCAGAGAGCGAAGAAGTTGCTGCTTGCCGTTCTGAGGGATGACAGATGGTACGGCAGAGGGTGGAGTCATCAGCAAAGAGATACAGAGGATTTTCCAGAGAGTTGGAGAGATCATTGATGAGAACTGCCACTTTATAAATGCTGTCAGTGATGACCGGGTACCAAGTCGTCCCACTTTGATGCATTTGATTTTAATTGAATTGATTTTAATCCCATTCTAAATTCAATTGAATAATATACGTCATGGGTCAGGGTCCGTCAGGTGTCCGATCAAAGTGGGGTTGCATCAAAGTGGGACATCTTGGTACCCGGTCATCACTGCCAGCAGTTATAAAGTGACAGTTCTAGTTATGTCTTTTATTAATTACACAAACGCCACACAAAACAAGTTCTGGCGAGGGTCTGCAATCTCTGATTGCTCTTTTTCTTGTTTACATTTGCTTTCGTTGAGTTCTCTGGAATGTAGAGTATTTGTATGATTTATTTATTTATTTATTATTTTATTAGTTATTATTGCCCTTCTTGTTATTATTGTTACTAGTACGTGATCGTACGTGCACGTGTGAATTAATTTGGACCTTCTCGTCTCCCCCTTGGTGAAATCTGCATTGCAATTTACTCTTCGCAACTTTCTATCATCATCTACCATGACAAAGGGTTATGAAGAGCTCAGGATCTCAACCTTGAGGATTGAGACGTTGGCTTATAGTCATTGCTGCAATATGGGAACACCGCTTGGATGGAAACAGTAGAAAACTGATTTGAATGATCAGCTTCACCGAGAGGCCGGTGCAACGGAATAAATAAAATGGATAAATGTGACGAGAGAATACAAATATCAAATATATTCATACAAGTACTCTACATATTGGTGAACTCAACAAAACCAAATGTAAATAACAACAAATAAATAAATAAATCATGCAAATACTCTACTTACTGGAGAACTCAGCTAAACCAAATGTAAATAACAATAATAAATGAATAAATCATACAAATACTCTACTTACTGGAGAACTCAATTCAACCAAATGTAAACTGGAAGGGCACTCGGTAGAGCGCATACCGCCACCATGTAATACCTGATCCACGAGAACATATCAGGCCCAATACATTTTTGAAATATGCCCTACAGTCCGATATCGTTTTTGGCCCTTTCTCTCAATGGTGAAAAATCACTTTGAAAATTAAATAATATTCATATCCAGATCCGCATTTGGATATTCACCAAAATCGAATCAATTCGTCGTGGTCACACACCCAACATGTCCACCAAGTTTCGTCCAAATCCGTCCACAACGTTTTGAGATATCGTGCTCTATATTAGTTTAGCCCCATCAATGGTGAAGAATCACTTTAAAAATTATCAGATCCGGATCTTCACCAAAATCTAATCAGTTGGTCGTTGTGACAGACCGAACCTGCCCACAAAATTTAATGCGGATCCTTCCACAACTTTATGAGATATCCTGCACACAAACAAACAAACAAACAAACAAACAGGAAGAAGACGTCATGCAGAGCACAATCTATCTATAATTCCAGCGATCTCTGTGTGTGTGTGTGTCTGTCCGTCTGTCTGTCTGCGACCGCTGTTTCTCGACAACCGCCAGTCCGATCTGATTGAAACTTGCCAGGAATATTTCCGGGGACCTGCGGATATGCCTTTTCAAGGTTTGATTTCAATCGGACAAGCGGTTCCCAAGTTACAGCCATTTATCTGTCAACCAATGACAAGACATGGTGCTATGACGTCACGAATGACATCACAATAAATGTGTATTTTTTTTTGCACGATTGACGTCACAATTCTTCTTCTTCTTCGTTTGGTATGACGTCACAATCGACGCTGGGGACCTGAGTATGTGCCTTTTCAAGGTTTGATATCGTTCTTCATCCGTTTCAGCTGTTTCCCAAGTGTTTCCCAAGATTTGAAAGCTGTATATTCAAGGCTCCAATCGAAGGAACGAAGCTGCACGTACGGGCCCGCACTAGTCCATCTGTCATTCCAGCAATCTCTGTGTGTGTTTCTGTCTGTATGTCTGTGTGTCTGTATGCGACCGCCGTTTCTCGACGACCACCAGTCTGATCTGATTGAAACTTGCCAGAAATATTGCTGGGGACCCGCGGATGTGCCTTTTCAAGGTTTGATATTAATCGGACAAGCGGTTCCCAAGTTACGGCCATTTATTAGCCGACCAATGACAGGACACGGTGATATGACATCACTATGACGTCACAATGCTTCCTTTTGATGTCACAATTGACGCTGGGACCTGAGTATGTGCCTTTTAAAAGTTTGATGTCGTTCTTCCTCCTCCGTTTCAGCTGTTTCACAAGGTTTGAAAGCTGTTTTTTCCCAAGGTTTGAATTAATTGTTCAATTAATTAATCCCATCCCAAGGTTTGAATTTTCCCAATGGAAGCAGCTGTTTCCCAAGGGTTTGAAAGCTGTTTTTCCCCAAGGTTTGAATTAATTGTTGTGCTTGGTAGACATTTGTGAATACATTTACAGAGGGCGAGAGAGGAGGATGAGAGAGGGGGGAGAGAGGAAAGGCGAGAGAGGAGGGCGAGAGAGGGGGAAAGAGGGGGAAGTGGGGGGTGAGAGAGAGGGGCGTCACAATTCAAGAGAGGGGGAGAGAGGAGGGGCGAGAGAGGGGGCGAGAGGGGAGAGAGGGGGAGAGAGTTATATAGATTATCTATCTATAATTATAGATAGGCGAGAGAGAGGGGGCATCACCATTCAAGAGAGGAGAGAGAGGAGGGATGAGAGAAAAGGGCGAGAGGGAAGGAGAGAGGGGGGAAGAGAGGGGGGAGAGAGTGGGTGTGAGAGGGGGGTGAGAGTGGGGGCGAGACAGAGGGGCAAGAGAGGAGGGGCGAAAGAGGAGGAGGAGAGAGAGGAGGGCGAGGGAGTGGGGGCAAGAGAGAGGGGCGAGAGAGGAGGGGGGAGAGAGAGGAGGGCGAGAGAGGACGAGAGGAGGGAGGCGAGAGGAGGAGCGTCACAATTCTTCTTCTTCTTCGTTTCATATGATGTCACAATTGACGCTGGGACCTGAGTCTGTACCTTTTCAAAGTTTGATATCATTCTTCCTCATCCGTTTGAAAGTTTTTTTTATTTTTTATTTTGCATGTACAGCCACGCACGTACGGGCACGCACCTACAGGCACGCACCTACGGGCCTGCACTAGTGGTGTCAATACTGAGATCTATCTCAATGCAGGGCTCATGGTGCCAAGACTGAGATCTATCTCATTGCAGGGTTCATGGTGCTGAGACCAAGATCCATCTCAATGCAGGACTCATGCTGCCAATACTGAGATCCATCTCAATGCAGGGCTCATGGTGCTGAGACCAAGATCCATCTCAATGCAGGGCTTATGCTCCCAATATTAAGATCTATCTCAATGTAGGGTTCACGGTACCGAGACCAAGATCCATCTCAAAGCAGGGCTGATGGTGCCAAGACCGAGATTCCATTTCAATGTGGGGCTCATTCTACTGATATCCATCTCAATGCAGGGCACATGGTGCTGAGATCCATCTCAATGCAGGGTTCATGGTGCTGAGATCCATCTCAATGCAGGGCACATGGTGCTGAGATCCATCTCAATGTAGGGTTCATGGTGCTGAGATCCATCTCAATGCAGGGTTCATGGTGCTGAGATCCATCTCAATGCAGGGTTCATGGCGCTGAGATCCATCTCAATGTAGGGTTCATGGTGCTGAGACCAAGATCCATCTAAATGCAGGACTCATGCTGCCAATACTGAGATCCATCTCAATGCAGGGCTCATGGTACCGAGACCAAGATCCATCTCAAAGCAGGGCTGATGGTGCCGAGACCGAGACCCATTTCAATGCAGGGTTCATTCTACTGATATCCATCTCAATGCAGGGCACATGGTGCTGAGATCCATCTCAATGCAGGGCTCATGGTGTCGAGATCGAGATCTATGTCAAAGGTTCACTCATGGTGCCAAAACCGAGATCCATCTCAATGGAGGGCTTGTGGTGCTGAGACACCATCTTCATGATGTTATCACATCCTGAGCAACTCCATGAGGCTTCATTTATCTGTTTTTACTTGGAATTATTGGGGGAGGAGGGATAAGGGGGGGGAGGGGAAAGGCCACGGAAAGCATAAGGGATAATATACTTATCCATCTCCAGGGTGTTCTTAAGGAAGGTGTTCTGACCAAAGAACCGAGGAGGGAGCAGAGCAATCCCGAACCTTCACGGAAAATGGGGGAAAAGGTTCAATCACAGAAGGGTGGGAGCACTTACACAGTGAAGATAAGAAGGTCGTGAGTGTTCACAACTCGACTGAGTAACTCAACCGCACCCTTTATATACCCTAAACGCGGACGTCGTTGAAGACACCTCCTTTATATCCCAACGTTCGTGTTTCTCTTTCTCTCTCTCCAGTCTCACCTTCCCTCCGTTCATCGTCCCATCGAGCTCACGTGAGCTTCCCTCATCACGGACTTCCTTCAGCAATCCTCCGAAAGGAAACATTCGAATAACTTTCCTTTAATCATCTTCAAACAGCCGGAAAATCTTTTATAATCAAAACTCAAATTTAGCAGGTTGATGCATCGAATGTAATTCTAACCTCGTTCCTTCGTCTCGATCAAACCACCGCTGTTTGCAAATGTTATTCGGTCCATTTAAATGATGACACAACTCAAAGTTGAGCATTCAGACGTTTATAAGTTACACTAGTTACGGATTTGGAGTCATTCATAAACACAACAGAGCTGAGGGACGTGGCTTCGCGGTTGCCTAGCAACCAACACGT
Source organism: Eptatretus burgeri (assembly GCF_056783735.1). Lineage (NCBI taxonomy): Eukaryota > Metazoa > Chordata > Myxini > Myxiniformes > Myxinidae > Eptatretus > Eptatretus burgeri. Next base: position 46,610,227 of record NC_140977.1, on the reverse strand, counting down.
CCTTCGTGACAAGCGACCGGTGACGTCATTAAGAAACGCCCCTTTAAATTGATTGTATATTAAAGCTGAGACAGCATTTTTCCTTCTATCCCTCTCTCAACATTGGGCTATTTTTTGTTTAGATATTTATATAAAATAATCTCAAATGTCATACGACATTCACATTCGGGTTTATTTAATTAAAAGTAGGTTGTGGTGTTCTTTGTAAAACGTTTGATTCAAGTAAATCTCAGAGACGTTTGGAGTTCGTGAAATATTTTTTTTATTACTTCCGGAATTTGACAGTTGACGCCCTCGTCCTTTACGTTACTTTTTAATGCGCCGTAAAACGCATGACAGGTTGAGAACTTACCCGGTATTGTCCTCACGAGACGCAGGTGCCACCAAAGCGGTCCCCACTGGGAAGGTCTCCACCATTGACACCCGGAGACGGGCGATCTTTACCAACATGATGTTCTTCTCGTAGTCATGGACCGAGACCCTCCGAGCTGCGCCCACGATCCCAGGTCGTCGGACTCCAAGTCGGGCTCTGATGGAGGGACCAGAGGGGGTCCGGGAGGAACTGCTGGGATCTGCGGGTTCAGGATCCTGGACGTTCAGAACCTTCGTGATGGAGGGGACGGGACGGACCTGGGACCAGGTAACGGGGTCCTCTCGTGCACGTTAAGGATTGTTTAACATCTGATGGAGTTGAATGTGATTAAAATGTAATAAGGAATTTGTGATTTGTTCATGCTGCCGGCGATAGCTCGCTTACTCTTCATGAAGGACGCCGTGAGGTCTTTTTACATCCATCAACTAATGTCGGCAGACAGGACGCCGAGTTCAACGTCCATAACGTCCATCATTGATGAATCACCCTGTCTGTGAAGCACCAGGATGACAGTTAACATCTGGGTCAGGATTCGAACCCAGGCTAGGGAGCTTCATCCTGCCAGGTACGAGTGTGCGTACCTCCAAGGCATCCTGCCAGGTACGAGTGTGCGTACCTCCAAGTCACCCTGCCAGGTACGAGTGTGCGTACCTCCAAGTCACCCTGCCAGGTACGAGTGTGCGTACCTCCAAGTCACCCTGCCAGGTACGAGTGTGCGTACCTCCAAGTCATCCTGCCAGGTACGAGTGTGCGTACCTCCAAGTCATCCTGCCAGGTACGAGTGTGCGTACCTCCAAGTCATCCTGCCAGGTACGAGTGTGCGTACCTCCAAGTCATCCTGCCAGGTACGAGTGTGCGTACCTCCAAGTCATCCTGCCAGGTACGAGTGTGCGTACCTCCAAGTCATCCTGCCAGGTACGAGTGTGCGTACCTCCAAGTCATCCTGCCAGGTACGAGTGTGCGTACCTCCAAGTCATCCTGCCAGGTACGAGTGTGCGTACCTCCAAGTCATCCTGCCAGGTACGAGTGTGCGTACCTCCAAGTCATCCTGCCAGGTACGAGTGTGCGTACCTCCAAGTCATCCTGCCAGGTACGAGTGTGCGTACCTCCAAGTCATGCTGCCAGCTTCCCATTGATCTACTTGCACAGGCTCGTTCTAGAGCTCCAACACAAACTAATTCCCCATAGGTTTTCCACCCTCTAACTCCCTGAATTGTCACTGTCCCTAACTCGATAAACTTCTGGAAAAAGCAACAAAGGAAGCATATTGATGTGTTTGATGTAAATTTGGGGCTAAAACTCGACTTGTTACAACAGCTTAGCAGCTTAGCTGCCGGGGTAGCTATCATTTCTTGAAGCGCAACTGTGTCGCTGATGCAGTGCCCCTCTACCAGTACACACACTGGAACTGGTACTCATCTCTCCGACCTCGGAAGGATGACAGGCTGAGTCAACCCCCTGGTGTATTAATTCAGCGGCCGACGGGGCATGAACTCAGGACCCGAGGATCCCGACTTGGTGTGATTGCTTGTTACAACATGGGTGACCTGAAAACGAGCTCGTGGGTTCTTCGCCGAACAAAACGCAGCCATTCTCTTCGTCACGATACGTGCGATGACATTTTCATCCCAAATTTGAATTCGTCATGTGTGTTTTTGATGCATATGGAGGATGATTTGCCCCTCTCCTTGTCTGTCATGCACTTTTTGCTAGGACGTCGTCATGGCATTGCATGGAGCGCTGGGCTTGTCCTCTACGACCCCGTACTTCATCCTGGCGTCCTGTACTCGACCTGTCCTGGATAAGAATAACATGACCCATATAATCTGATTAATATGTGGCGGATTGAATGCTAGACGCTCGGCGTCGGGATGATGGATTTATCACGATGGCAGTGTTGTCGTACAGCGTTACATCTGGGATGTCATTACGGCGTTACGCCTAGTGCTAAGCTTTTATGGCGGTGTATTATTCATGACTGGATAAGAAGTGTGTTATTTCAGAAACCACTTGTGGTAACTGCTAACAATCCATAACTAATTAGTCTACGTTTCTTAATATCATCATTATCGTAATAATAACTGGATTGCATGCCTTCACAAATCCCCATGTGTCCCATCTAGAACAATGTTGAAATTGACCCAATATTAAATCTTGAGTTTAAATTTTTGTTTTTTTTTAACCCCTGGGGCATGAACCCCAGGGTCAAATCCCCAAAATCGTGACGTTTCACGCGTCCCCCAATGTTGATTGCATATACAAATTTTCATCTTGAAACGTATAAAAATGTTCCCCATAATTGCATTTTTCGGTATCTGACCTTTTGACCCCGCTCCAGGAGTGTTTGTGCTTTTCTGTCATTGGTGATGATTGATGACTTCCCGTTGAGGGGAAACCGTGAGGATGTTCTTCGGCTGGGCTTGGTGAGCCCATCGTGCTAAATTCTCCGCTTGAGTGAGCAGGAAGGATGTCAAAACGCTGTGATGTGTGTGGTGTTGCACACGGAATGGTTTGAGTCCTGAGTGTGGAAAGGAAAGAACGTGTACTAAAGCTAACATCCGCAATGCATATCTATCCACACAAATACAGTATACTGTGTACTTAAAAGCTAAGCAGAATACGAACACACAACTAGCTTAATCCTATGTGCTGGTGCTTCATTCTTCCCTGGTGGTTCACAACCGTCAGACTCACAATACATACATTATATATAAATACAGTATATATTATATATTCTGAGAGGAAGAAGACCCTCTTGTGGACAGGCCCTCACTGCTCCTATGGTTGGCAGTGAGTGTCCCAGAAGCAGCGGAGGAGGGAGTGGCATTTCTCTGTGTGGGAGAATAGCGTGCTCAGCTGGTGGGTCGCTGGCATAGCTCAGATGGCAGAACATTGGCACGGTTCACCAGAGGACCTGGGTTCAATTCCTGGTCTGCGTGTGTAATTATTATATATATATATATATATATATATATATATATATATATATATATATATATATATATATATATATCCCTCTCTCTTTGTACAATGACTTCAGTAGCAGCAACTATAGTTAAACCAACTGAACTTGTTTCTCTGCAGATCCTATTGTGGTGGTGAAGGTGGAACCTGAAGCTTCACAAGGTAAGAATCCATAAAACAACATTTTACAAGTTGAAGGTGACAATACTGGATGAAAAGAATTGTTTGATGAGTTGCGTTGAGTTTGATTTAGGACTTTGTTGTACGGTTACAGAATTTACTAGAGAGGTGAAGGTGAAACCTGAACTTCTGAATAACTGTTCCTCACCAGGCAAGTCTCGTATTTAATTTTTGTTGTTGTTGAATCGCATGATATAAACGAGGTATGAATCTGTAGATGTGCCTTTTCATATACAGACTCGATAAGATTTAATCAAGCACTTGCACATTGTTTCCTTAACCCTGTGCTTTGTGCAGGTGGAGCAGGTACAGTGGAGGCAGGATGTTTCCGTCGTAGTCATTGGCATAGCATGAAGATGACGAGGTGGGATGAAGCCAGTTATTTGACTGATGAAGCGATACATAAAAGAGACAACCTCATCAACCTGCATAAGTACAAAACCCAAAATCGTTTCGGGTCGTGGGTGATTTTGAACTGTTTTGCATACAAAGTCAAGGCTCCTGGAAGAGCCAGAACAAAATATCTCGAGCACAATGGAAAGCAGAGAAACGCACCAACAGCAGGGAAGGACACTTGGAGAAAAAGAAAGAGGGGAGAAGGAACACACATAAGTAAACAAGTTGGAGACAAGCTCAAATACAGCAAGCTCAAGCTCAACCTCAAACTGAAAGAAAAGGAACAGAAAACTGGGGATGAAATGCCAATGGAACCAAATGCAAACACTTGGGCTTGAACACAATAATCTGGAAAGGAAGAGGTAGATTTGGACAGAGGGTCAATGACAGTATAGATGAAGTATGACCTGAAGAAAAAGAGGTCAACAGCCATATTGAAGCCCTAGAAATAAGAATGAGGTTGAACAGACTGAAGAACAAATTGGTGGATATGAGCCTGGAGTTTCATCAGAATTGGCATTATGAAAAAAACTGAGGAAGGATGAAGGAAAAGGAGGGGAGGGGTGTGTGTGAAAAGGGCATGCAGGACCAGGAAGGAGGCAGTGAAAGACAGACCAAATATATTTTTGTGATACAGAAGATTTAAATGATCTTGAGGGCCTTGTTCTCCAAAACATCAAGATGTAAAGGATGCGAGGCAGGGGTACCAGTGCAAATAGGAGAGCAGTACACCATACACATGTAAATGAAGGATTGCTCAGATCTCACAAACAACATAGGATGCCCAGTTGGCAGCTGGTTTGAGGGGCCAACTCTGATTTTATGTTTACCGAAGAGATTGTGGCTGTAAGTGAGTCCCAACGTTTTGAGGAACTCAACTTCTCCATGCAGTTTGCCAATAATGTGGATGGGAGGGTTCACCAGCCAGTCAGACCTTTTGGAAAAAAGTAAGAGCGTGAGATTTACATGAGCTGAACAACATATTTCAAGAAATGAACCAGCTCCTGATTCTGTCAAGGTCCGTGGAGAGGAAAAAGACTGCTGCCTGCTTAGGTGAGGGATGCTATTGCAGAGGGAAGAATGGTCAACAAAAAGATTAGGGTTTTCCAGAGAATCGAAGATTGATTAAGATGAGGACTGTGCCCAAGACACTGCCTTCCTTGGAGCACTCCAGCCGAGACAGGGAGAGGAGATTAAAGGATCCCATTGAGACCCATGCATTGACTCCGATTGTGGAGGAAGTCAGCAAACCACAAGGGTTTGGAGAGCAATGCAGTGTGCCTGTCTGTGTCAAATGCTTGAGATATGTCCAGAGACAGCCCTGATCTTTTTGTGAGATTTAGAGCTGCCATCCATTGTTGCAAGAGTAGAAGCAGCATGTCCAGGATGTGATCTGGTCAAAACCCAAACTGATGGTATGCGATCAGGTCATTGGAGATAAAAGGGATTTGATGTCGACTGCGGTGATTCCACAATTTCCTTATAATTGGAAGTAAATGCGCCTGTATGTGGAGAATGTGTTTTTGCTTCCTTTTTGTAAAATGCAGTGTATTTGCTCATTTCCAAGTACTGTATACAGAAGGCGACCTGGGGAAAATGATTGGTTTAATGGAGCAGAAAGAGGATATGCATGCAATAGCGGCAGAGCAGGTCTGTTGAACACGGGCTGTAATGCCACTGGACCCACTGCAGAATGAAGTGGTGGGTTGCTGGAAAGCTCTCCAGCTTCTCAGGTGAGGAAGACAGTGTCTAGAAACAGTTGGGTGCGAGTGGGTTGGGTAAGTATAGGGAGTGAGGGGTTGGGTGTGTGAGTTTTAGAAGCAAACACAGAGATGAGACATTTAGACTTCTCATGAGCATAGTTTGCTGTGGTTCTGCTTGAAGTGATTGGAGGGATGGAGTAAGAGCATTCACCAGAGAGACTTGATAAGGTGCCAGCAGCATTTTGAGGAAGAAATGATTCGAGACTTCAGCTTTGAGGTTGGCCAGATATAGTTTTTTGGGCTCTCATGAGTGTGAACACACACTTATTGTGGGCTTCGTGCAATGACTTGCCTTCGGTCAGATTTGCCTTTCATGAAGAGAAGGCAAGTTGTTTGAAGGCAATTGCCTTGCCACAGTATTCATTTTTCCAGGGGTGATAGCATGGGTACATTGCAGTAATATGAGGAAGGCAGAGATAGAAGACTGATCCAAAAGTGGAAGGGTAGCTTGTAGTCCTGCCAGTTGGCCAGAGTGAACTGCCAGACTCCACAACACTGTCATGGCTCTCTAACAACAGCCAGAGAGGTGTTGGCTCTCCCAAGAAGACCAGGTGAACCAATTGAAGCAATGGAGACAATGGGAGGAAATTTGGTCAATTACCACGTCCAGAGGGAGGATTTGTTGTTGGAAAGTTCACAGATTGGGTCAGGCCCATAGAGTTACACAGAAGTCCTTTGCTGTAGTTCCGTGGCTGGTGAAGCGTTACCAACTCCTGATTTGGCATGAGTATGAAGTGAGTTGAATATTGCTGCATATGAGGAAGAGAGTGTTGCTCTGTGTTAGCAAATAGAGATGCTGTTCAAAGGATGGAAGAGCATGCCTAAAAATGAGGTTTCAGTACAGCTTCATGTTTGGAAAGGAGAGAACAGTACACTGACCATTAAAAATGGAGTCCTTGATGCAAACTGAAACTCCACCACTGGAATGGGGTTCTTGCCTGTAAAACCAGAGGGGGGGGGGGAGAGCGAGTGAGAGATAGAGATAGAGATTTTTTTAGGGGGGACATCCTGTGGGAGGAAGGATTAATGTCAGGTTGAGTAGGGGCCTCTGATGTTAGCGGCCATAATGTGGGACACTTCATGATTTAATGCTGTATTGTGATCAATATCCTTAATCTTACACGTCGCTTTCTGAACCGTCCCTACTACTGATGGTTTCCCATTTTGTCTCAAACAGCATTCATGTGAAGGAAGAGCCGTTTGAGGATTCTCGTAGTACAGATGGTGAGTAAAACACAATTATCTTCTGTTCTCACACTCTTGTACTTTGGGGTGGTGGAACCAGGGGGTGAGGGGGGCATTCCCCCCCCTCTTTCCCCCATGTTTAACCAACATAGAAGTGCTATTTTCAATGCTGAAAAAGTTTCCTTCATGTGACACAAAGGGCATTCTTTTCATCAAGAAATGCTTTTCATTGTGTAAAAAGTGCCTTGCAGAGAAAAGTGTCCCTGGGCAATTCCAATGGTCCATGGAGGTCAACATTTAGATTTGAGAGTTGAAGCAAGTGTTGTACATCAATGGAAAGGCAGAAATGTGCAGTTTCAGAAAATATAATGATCACTGAGATGGCATACCTCATTTTTATGTATTGCTTGATGAGGTTAGTGACATCCACCTTGTAGAGAAAAAAACAAAAAAAAAATCCCAGTAAAATGTGTCCATTATAATCGCAAAGAACAATTTCTTAATCGGTTAATTAATGAGGCTATGAATCTAAAACTGCTCCCCATACGTTGTCGCATATCTGAAGTGAATTGTTGAACTAGATCAAGCGAGTAAAATTAAGATTTTAATTGATGCAACAAATGGCACTCCATAACATGACATTCCATCACAAAAATTAGACATTTCATGAGTTTTCTCAGCTCGTGGAAAGAGAGAAACCAATTTTATTTCATCAATAACTCTTACCACTCATTGATTGTACAGTATGCATTGTTGTCGAAAAAGAAATTCAATATGATGCAAAAATTTAATGAAATCTCATCACTTTGTAATGTTATGGAGTAACAGGCTGCAGTCGTTTTTTTTCAGGCTCGCACGCGAAGGGAAAAGCGGGGTTAGGGCAATTCGTTCTTGATGAAATCGATTGGTTCATGACTCCAAACAATAGGTGTTATGATGTTGGTTATTCCAGAATTCAACAGCTCGGAGCTGCTAATTCCCGGTGTCGTCTGTCCTTGTTGAGCAGCGTGAATTTTGATTGATTTTAAATTGTCTGCCACCCAATGAATGGTAAGTAAGAACGATATTCCTCCTCGCTACATTGTAGTTCGAATGTAGCGAAATGAATATTTCTCGAAGACCTTGCAATGTTGAAAAAGTTTGACGTTAAATTATTCAGTTGGCAACCTGGATGATATCTGACTGAATTCTCGTTGCAGTCGCAATGCCTTTGACTGCTGCTGAGCGCCAAAAGCGGTTTCGAGATAAACAGAAAGGTAGTGTGTTGGATGCGAAACGGAAAAAAAGATGCGCGAGCAGCGAATCTTGCGAAAGCTCGTGAAAATTAACGGAATCGTCAGCAGCGATGTCGGGAGAATAAAAAATAAAGAAAAGAATTTCATCCCTTTGGCCGCACGTGCATCTGCATCCCCGGCTTACAAGAATAGCCCCACCTTTGGAAATGCAATGAAACGAGCCAGTATAGCCCTCCCAAAGCCACCAAGGAAACTAAGGATCAGGGGTGAAACCTGATCGCTATAATTAGTTTAGAAATGGGTTGAAAGGAACGTGCTGCTTGCGCCTTGCACACTCGCATCCCGCCCAACGTGGCGTGGGGTTGCCTTTCTATTATTAGCCTCGATTGAGGGATCGCTTGAGGACAGGAGCTCTGTGCTGTTGATGCTCATGTGGTGTTCGAGCACCCTTTCTAAGACGCTGTTTTTTCCGTCTCTTCGGTACGTGTTCCGTGCAGCGTGGCGTCGTGCTGGGTGCGTTTCCTGTCCATTGGGTGGAAATTACCGCTGCGCGTGCGTTTTGCAGGCTGTGCTTTCTATGGAGGGGTGTCCAGCGTAATGCCTGCTTGGCCTTTGCTGAGGACCCATCTCACAGCGAAGGGATCACGTGGCTCAGATTTACCTCAGGAATAATCAGAAAGGAAGAGTAGGAATGATGTTAGAAATGAAATGAAGAAGAAATGATGTAAGCAAACCTATGAGATCCTCGCAATGCATGCCCCTGTTGTCCCACTAGACAAAAGGGAAGGGACTATCTACACATATATTAATGGAATAACTGTCTTGGGACCACTTTATGTTCGATGCATGCGGTTTGAGAACCGCAACAATATATATATATATATATATATATATATATATATATATATATATATATATATATATATATATATATATATATATATATATTCTTATCATTGTTGCTGAAAAGTGATGAAATTGATGATTTGTGCACACAGGTTTGATGGATCACCTTTTTGCTCATCATTATACTGATAAATCAATCGGTCCTTTAAAATGTTGTTCGTTGTTCCAAATTCATACCTCATCTGTTTTTCTGGGGTTCCACTATACAGGGTGTTCCAAAAAGACCTGGACAACTTTGGTTGTTGATATATTTAGCACTACAAGTGATAGAATGATGCTCTGTTTTATATGATGCAGAAACTCATGAAGTTTTCTTTATTTTCAGGTCTGGTGGTTTAATGTAAAAGAAAATGGCGACGCCGCAGGAGAAAGTTCAGTGCGTCGAATGGTTCATCGAGACAAGATCCGACACACAAGTTCAGCGTAATTTCCGTACAAGGTATGGAAGGAATCCGCCATCGCGGACTGGTATCAGAGAGTGGTACAAGAGGTTTAAGGAGACTGGAAGTTGTCAGAAACAGAAATGTATCGGTCGACAAAGCACAAGTGTAGCAGACGTTGAACGAGTGCATGAATCATTTCAACAAAGTCCCAGAAAATCAATTTGATGCACATTCAGAGAACTGGGACTACTAACCGCCACTGTACACAGGATTTTGCATAAAAGACCGAAGCTTTCTGCTGACAAGGTGCAGATTCTGCAGGAACTAAACCAAATGACAGACACATACGCAAGGCGTTTACCTTGGAAATGCTCAGTCACATGGAGGATGACGAAGATTACCTGAAAAAGGTCATGTTCACAGACGAAGCTTGCTTTCATGTATCGGGGAAGGTCAACCAGCACAATGTGAGGATATTGGGCTCTGAAACCCCCATGTGGTCATTGAACACATACGCGACAGTCCAAAGGTCAATGTGTGGTGTGGCCTTCTCCATGACCGCTTGGTGGGTACGTTTTTCTTTGCGGAGGATTACAGTGTCCTCAACAATTTACAAGAACGTGTTGGAAGGATTCGCCTTCCCACAGATTGAAGACCTGCAACCCGATATCATTTTTCAACAGGACGGCGTTCCCCCTCATTGGGCCTTCGACGTTCGAGCTATCCTGAATGAAAAATTTTCAGGTCGCTGGATTAGCTGAGATGGACCAACCGCCTGGCCCCCACTGTAACCAGACATAACCCCACTTGATTTTTTTTTCTCCCCTTGGGGGTTTGTCAAAGATGTTGTCTGCAACACCAAAGTGGCAAACCTGCAGGATCTTCCTTCTCGGATCATAGCTGCATGTGCACTGGTGGACGCAAACATGCTGAGACGAACATGGGAAGAACTCGTGTACCACCTTGATATCCTGCGTGTGACAAACGGAGCTCACATTGAAGTGTATTGATGGTGTGCATAAAACCTTATGAGTTTCTGTATCATATAAACCAAAGGATATCCTCTCATTTGTGGTTCTAGATATATTAACAACGAAAGTTGTCCGGGTCTTTTGGAACACTTGTACTTCCACTCTCTGAGTGCATTTGGTTTTGAAAATCACCTTCTCGTTTCGAGAACTTTTCTCCTTTTCTACTTAAGAATACTTGGGCCGGGTCAGCTCAGTCTAACTATCTATCTTAGGAGGTTTTCCCAAGTTTGTTTAAAGAAACAGCACAAAGAAGACGTTTTCTTTGGAGATCAATAAACATGCCTACATAAGGATATTCAGTAAAAGGAAAGCCACAAGGGCCTTACACGGCCTGGCGCATTTATCTCCAGTGGCAAACAGGCATTTAATTGGCACAGTAAAATGGAGGTTATGGAAATATGGATTTGTCCTCTTATGTATCAACACTAATGTTTTCTTTCTGTTTGGTCAATTATCATTACAGGTAAACAAGTAAACAATGATGAAAACATCTCCTCAAGCCTGTTCTGCTCTATTACCAAGGTCTCTCTCAAGCGGCGGCAACAACAATGCTCCGTTTGTAAAAATTCCTTCACAACTCCACATCGTCACACGGCACAGGAGGTGACACAGGAGGTTGAGAAGCCGCAAATTTGCTCCGTTTGTGACAGCTTCACACAGTATTGCAGTCTTCAAAACTATGACACGATTCACATGGGCATAAAACCATACGAATGTTCAGTTTGTAAAAAAGCCTTCAAAACTTCATATAGCCTGAAGTTGCACGAGATTATTCACATGGCCGAGAAGCCATACAATTGCCCGATTTGTACAAAGGCCTTCAGGAGCTCTTCTTATTTGAAGAAGCATGAAATCATCCACAGAAATGAGAAGCCATACAAGTGTTCCGTTTGTGGAAAATGCTTTACAAAGTTCTCCAACCTGAAGACGCACGAGATGATTCACACGGGTGAAAAGCCACACAAGTGCTCCATTTGTACAAAGGCCTTCAGGAGCTCTTCTCATCTAAGGAAACATGAATTCATTCACAGGAGCGAGAAGCCACACAAGTGCTCCGTTTGTGGCAAATGCTTCACCCAGTCTTGTCATCTCAAGACTCACGAGATGATTCACATGGGTACGAAGCCACACAAGTGCTCTGTTTGTGACAAATGCTTCACAAACTACTCCAACCTGAAGAAGCACGAGATGATTCACACGGGCAGAAAGCCATACACGTGCTCCGTTTGTAAAAAGGCGTTCAGGAGCTCTTCTCATCTTAAGAAGCACGAATTTGTTCACATGAGCGAGAAGCCACACAAGTGCTCCGTTTGTGACAAAGGCTTCATCCAGTCTTGTCATCTCAAAACGCACGAGATGATTCACATGGGAAAGAAGCCACACAAGTGCTCCGTTTGCGACAAATGCTTTACATACTACTCTAACCTAAAGACGCACGAAATGATACACACGGGAGAAAAACCACATAAGTGCTCTTTCTGTGAAAAAGGCTTCAGGAGCTCTTCTAATTTAAGAAAGCATGAATTCATTCACAGGAGGGAAATTCCACAGACATTCCCCACTTGTGACGTAGACTTTATAAAGTCGTCTCATATGATGTCACGTGAGATAAGTCACTCGGGCAAATACTCTTACAAATGCATGATTTGCACAAAAACGTTCATGTGCTCCTTGAGCTTAAGGAGCCATGAAATCGTTCACACCGGTGAGACATCTTCCACAGAGGAATGTGGAAGGGAATTGAAACAAAATGTCTGTTCAGATCACGGCTAATCCAAAATCCCAAAAACGTGCTTGATCCAACACAGTCAAAGCCGTGAGCCAGTGGAGTGGTGCCGGTTCTCCATTGCAGTTGCAATATAATAAAGTGGCCACAAGGAGGAATGAATAACTGGACACCAAAGAAAGGAAGCTGCTTACTATCCACAAAGCCTTTTACAAAAGCAAGTGTTTCACGAGACGACCCATCAAGTGAAGGAAGAGGTTGCAGTCAAACAACATTTGCAGGATTAGCCGTGGATGCAAAATGCTTGACAAAATGAGGGACAAAACTTGTAAGTGAGCATGGAAAAAAGAAAACAAAATTCTGAACTGGTACCCAAAACAAACGTAGGAAAATCAAAAGATATAATTCAACAAAAAGAAGTGATTTCTAAACATGGAATATGTGACTTAGGTTGCACAAATTATCCTAATAAATGGAAACTGAGGTTCATTGACAATCCTTCTCAGAAAAAAAAACAAGTCTTGGAGTAATCATTCTGCAATAAGGAATGCCAGAAAAGTCTCCAATTATTAATTTGGAAAACATCAAAACTTGGCCTTTGAATAAAAACAAAAAATTAAACACTGGTACTTTGGGCCCCAGGAAGGTCTTGTTCTGCTTTCCAACATCCATATCTCTGGAGAATACAACCAATGAGAAGTTACATATGGTCTGTTTATGGTAAAGGTTTTAAACATTATCCAAACCAAAAGACATGGAATAATATAACTGAAGTGCAAAGACAAATAACTTGCATAGATGAAAAATTGATGGTTTAAAAGAGGCCAACCTATTTTGGATGGAGAATGAATAATAAATGATCTAGATCCCAGGCATTAAACAGACTTAAGAAAATGCAGGACTGGGTCAAATGACAAGGTGCAAGTTTTGCAAAGTGGAAGTGGAAAGCACCATTTGATTATTTGGGGTCTAAAATGCTTGCGTTCGAACAACCACCGACACAAAGGCAGAAGAGCGTGCGCAAAGTAACGGACATATCTGCACTAACTTCATTGTCCCCGTCCCAGGAAAAAAGAAAGAAGTTGATTACGACAACAATCCACATGACATGATCACTCCAATGAGTGTGAAAACCGAAGACGACGACACTGCAACCAATTATGCTAGCAGTTGTAGAGGCTCGTACTCGTGCCAAGCCGTGACCGTTTGGGTTACTTTTGTCACGTCTGCAGCAATGCCAACCCTCCCGATTTCATCGGGAGGCTTCCGAAAATTCACCCAAACTCCCGCCCTTACGATCACTATCCTTATCCTCCCGAAATTTTGATATTTTTGCACTGTTCACTAATCAGAATGTACTAGTATGAGAATTGAATGAAAAGCATCGTCTGCTACGTATAGCATGTGGTAACTCCATAACGTTCGCTGCTACCAAATTGTACGTAAAAAATTGCAAATTCAAATGAGGAGCAGCGAAACATTGGGTCTGGATCTAAACTTATGCGATCATGCACTGAGATTTAGTGCATGCGGTATGTGTGCAATACAGTGCATGCGGTATGTGTGCAATACAGTGCATGCGGTATGTGTGCAATACAGTGCATGCGGTATGTGTGCAATACAGTGCATGCGGTATGTATGCACAGTGTATATGCATGCGATACGCTCACTGCATGCAGCTGGGCCCGTACCAGCCCGGCGGTCGCGACCACCGTGCGGTGTTTAATTTAACAGCCGCTAGAGTTCTACGAGTCGCGCTGCAGCTGTGGAACATCGACTTCGAAGTTACCGATGCTTCAAACCCTCGATGTTGATTACGGAATGGCAGAAAAGAAGCTTACGAAGACCAAGAAATGGTCTCAGAAGTACAAGACCGAATACAGTCTCCAATACCCGTGTATTCGAAAGTCTGAAAGAGGAATTCATCATGCGTATTGTACAGTATGCAGCGTTGATATTTCAGTTGAGCACGGAGGTCGCGATGATATTCGGAAGCACGTTGGAAGCAAACGGCACACAGACATTGCAAAGGAGAGATCTTCGAGCACGAGTACCGGTACACTTCTGAATTATTTCACCAAACAAGGGACAAGCGAGGAAGAGGATGTTACCCGAGCGGAACTTCTCTTTAGTGGATTTATTGTGGAACATAACTTGCCCATATCAGTCTCAGATCATGCTGGACCTCTATTTCAAAAGATGTTTCCAGATTCAAAAGTTTCTTCAAAGTATGGATGTGCAAGAACAAAAACTTGCAAGATGTGCAAGATGTGCAAGAACAAAAAAAAAAAAAAAAAAAAAAAAAACAAGAACAAAAAGCAAGAAAAAAAAAGAAAAAAAAAAAAAAACAAGAACAAAGAAGAAAAAAAGAACACTTATCAACAATTTTTTACTTTCTCAATGTTGTCTAGAATTCTACAAGTGAATTAGGGGATTCTGGCACTGCTGAATGAGGAAAGGGCATCCGTTTCTCTCCATCAGGTCAGGTTTTGTGCTAAGTTTATTTGAAAAAATCAGATCTTGTGACAAAATCAATTACATTTTTGTGGCATTATCAGCTGATTTTTGTCAACACATATCATCCTAAACATGTTTTTAAGAAAAAAAAATGTTTTGCCAACAACATTTATTGATTACATGATAGAAACATCGATTACTGTCATCTGAATGGTGGGCATTGATAAAGGTAAGTACAAGTAAATTGCATGTTGCGTCACCACTGTTCAAACTTCAGGGCTTGAACTTCCGTTTCTTCGAACTCCTGGAATGTTCAGCGGCAGGGAGGTCTCTCTTCAGATTCCAACAGTAGTCAGCCATCATGACTGCGTCCCAGCGACCCTGATACCTGGTCTCCATCTCCTTCATGTCCTGATGGAATCTCTCCCCCTGCTCGTCACTCATTGAACCCAGGTTCTCAGGAAACCGGTTCATATGTGAAAATAGGTAGTGCATCTTGATGCTCATGTTGCAGCCCAGGTTTCTGAAAGCAGTCAGCATGTTGTTGACAAGTTCTGCGTAGTTTCTGGCCTTATTGTTGCCAAGAAAGTTCTTCACTACCAAAACAAATGTCTTCCACGCTTCCAGTTCCACTTCGTTCATTGAGTTTTTGAACTCTGGATCTCTGATGAGCTGACGGATCTGAGAACCATCAAAGATGCCAACTTTCAACTTCTCCATGGTCAATCCTGGAAAAGCCTGGCACAAGTAAGTGAAGCAGTCACCATCTTTGTCCAGAGCCTTGGTGAACTGCTTGATTAAGCCGAGCTTGATGTGCAGCGGTGGGAAAGAGTATTCTGTCTCTGTCCACCAGAGGGTCGTTGATGACGTTCCTTTCTTTGCATGGCACCAATTCCTCCCACACAGGCCAGTCCTTCTTCGTGTAATGCTGAGCACGGTCCCTACTATCCCACATGCACAGAAAACATGGGTACTTGGTGAAGCCAGACTGTTGTCCCAACAAAAAGTTCACCATCTTCAGGTCAACACAAATAAACCACTTAAGCTGATCATAACCAATTTTCTCCAGCACGTACTTCACCGCTTCATACTTCTCCTTCAGTGTAGTCGAGTGAGCGATGGGTACAGAGGCAAAATGGTTGCCGTTGTGTAGCAGAACACATTTCAGTGATCGCTTGCTGCTGTCAATGAACAGTCTCCAATCTTTGGGTTCGTACTGTGGCACTCCAAGCTTGAGCAGAAGCGCATGTCATAAATTGGCGCATGTAGGTATTGTACATTCTTCAGAGTTCGTTATTTCAAGAAATACAACTTTTTTGTATCACATTATTACAAAATCTGCCCCATTAACTTTAGTTTTGATCCATGAACTTTATGCTTTGCCTCACCAATTTTTGGAAGATTTTGAGGTTTTATGACTTCAAACTGATCCCTTTTCGACATAATCACCCAGAACTATCGTACCTGAATACTTCTTGTCATATTATTTCCAATTAAAACAATTATTTGACATGATATTTTACCCCCACCAACTTCTTCTAAAATGCTCCACACATGCGTACATGTGAACAAAAATGTAAAAAACGACATGTGGCCATATCTCAAAAACTTGACCTGATTGAACAAAACTAATGTGAGTTTTGGATTCAGCGCATCAGATTCGTCCTAAATCAGCTTAAAAAATGCAGACAACAAATTTGTTGTTGACCAGTGTAATTGGTGAGTTGTCAAATGTTACTGCTTCATCTATTGCCGATATTGCTAGACTCGCTCCATTTAGCCTAGCTCCAGACGGTAGCAATGACAGTGGTGAGGCCCAGCTATATCCTGTCCTGATTTCGTACCATGACAACAGTGCTGGGATTGTGAAGCAAGGTTTGCTAAGTTTGCCTGCGTGCAAACAAGATTCCACTGGAGAAAACATTTTCAAACTGCTTGATCATGAGTTCAGTGACAGGAAAATTCCGTGGGGAAATTGTGTTTCCTTTTGTGCTGATAATGCCTCTGTCATGGTGGGCAAGCACAAAGGAGTCGCTGCTTATATCCACAAACAAAATCCAGAGTGCTACATCATGGGATGCCCTTGCCATATGATGCACAATACGGCCAAGAACGCGGCTCAGGCCTTACCCATTGAATTAGATGACTTTCTCATCGATATTTACTACTACTTGGACAAAAGTAGTAAACGCGTCAAAGGAGTGAAAGCACTGCAAGAACTCTGTGATGCCCCGACACACAAGATTCTGAAGCATGTCGCAACAAGGTGGCTGTCCCTTGGTCAGTGCCTAGACAGGCTGATTGAACAGTGGGAGCCACTTCGCCTCTTCTTCAAAGAAGAAGTACGAAAGAAAAATGCAACCAACTGTAGCCAAGACTCTAACAACGAGCAAGAAGGACGGCACTGTATCTACTGCCAGTACTGGCACTGCAGGATCAAGCACTAGTGGAGCAGCATTCACCACTACCACTGCAGTATCTGCTGCGAAGAAGACAGCAGGGACAGCACCAAAACCAATGCTGAGAGCAGGTAGCATCACCGGCCCTTCATCACGTTCATCTACAAAGCAGATCCCTTCAGAGTCGAGAAAGACTGTGATAGTCCCATCTACAGGCAAAGAAGGACCCAAATTAAGTTCTGCTTTTGCCAAATCACTTGATAGAAGCTCAGCAAAACCTTCGAATCAGAGGTCTTCTTCCTTGGCTGCACCTACCTCAAGCTCTCTCCTCAAACGTAAAATTGGATCTGGTACTACGAGTCTGACCTCTTCTGCTGGCAGTAAACGCAAGTGTGATCGCCCTGCGGCTAAGTGTACTACGAGTTCTACAACTAAAAGCGCATCTTCCTCAAACACTGTGCAGGAATCTAGAGAAAAACGTGTCAACAGGATGTTCTTGTCTCCACAAACAAAACTCTATTGTTTCTTCCTTCGATATGCTAACAAGCTTTTTGAGAAGGGGAATCTTCTGCTCCAAAGAGACGAACCCTGTATTCATCTCCTGCACGGAGGAATTGAATGATCTTCTGAAAGATATCTTCGTACGGTTTTTGAAACCATCGGTGTCATCGGTTGCTCTGGTAAATGTACCCTTCTCTGACAGAAATCATCAGAAGAATGATGAGGACCTCATGATTGGGAACGATGCCAAACTGTATATAAGGGAACAAAGGAGTCTCAAGAAATCCACCTTCACTCTGAGTGAGTCAGACATCCAAGGTTTCTTCAGTGCAGTTCGCTCATATTATGTGAAAGCCTGCAATTATATCTTCAAAACCTGGCCGCTAGATGATGAATTAGCCAAGCATGCTCAGGTGCTGGATGTTAAGCTACACCAAGAAGTGGGGTTTGACTGTGTGGAGTTTTCATCAAAGAAATTCCCCTGTCTGTTTAGTGGCGGTGATAGTGACATCGACAGTCTTGAGAGTGAATTCGCTCACTACCAGGCAGGCCCTCCATAGCTACAATTGCTACTGAGACAGTGAGAGTGGATGAGCAGTGGCATCGGATTTCACAGCTCACAGATCCCTGCACTGGTGCCAAGAAGTATCCTAATTTGAGCAAAGTGATGAAGGGAATCTTGGTCATTGCTCATTCGAACGCATCATGTGAGCGGGCACTCAGTCTTGTACGGAAGAATCATACTGAATTTCGTCCCAATTTGAGTGTCAAAACCCTGGAAGCTCTCTTAATTGAAAAACTAGCTCATAGCACCCCTTGCTACCAGAGAGAATACAGCAAAGACATAATCAGAAGGGCTAAAAGAGCCACACAGCTGTCACTCAGCAAAGCTGCCATGGAAAAAGCAAGCAGCAGTAGTACCAGCCAGTAAGGTAAGAAAAATATTGCTTCTTTTGTGCTTTTTGTTAATCTTTGATTGTCCCCTAACTTACTAATATTAACATACATGTAACATTAAAAAGTGCACAATTTTCCCCTTTTTTTGTTCAAAAAGTGGGAATTCTTAACATGTTAAATGCTCCAAAATAGGGCTCAGAGGGCACGAGAGAGCGTCTAGAACCCCAGAGCTTCCAGGGCCCTAAGGCGGGCCCTGGACCCCGCCGCAAGGGTCGAGCACTCCGCGCTCGAGATGTGCGCTTTGCGCACATTATTTGGTGTCGGTTGAAAATCCTCCCTAATTCTGATTTCCAAAAGTTGGCATCTCTGCGTCTGGACAGGTCGGGGCATGGAAATTTCCACCGAAACGGCTTTCATCTGTGTACATGACATTCAATGAAGAATTCCACATTTGGGCGATTTTTCAGTTACAGACATACGTTTTGGACACTTTCAGAGTTTTTCAAACTGTAATATCACAAGGTGGCTATTGACAACTACCCTGTGCGTATGAAGTGAAAAGTGGGGTTAGGCAATTGGTTCACTTCTGTCTGTCTGTGCATAAACGTTGGTTTATGATTGAGGAACAACTTGATTGCAATTGAATGTTTTATTTTGAACACTATTCCAGAACATGAATCAGAAAACGAACCTACAGTTTAGCAGGTGCTTTGGCTCTGAATTCTTCCTGATCACACATGTGCAGAGTGGAGTGAGATGTTTATTTTTTTTATTTTTTGTACTCTGTCTGCCTGTCTGGCAGTCAAACAAAATTGAAAATCATTCCAAACAGGAAACTTACTGTTTTTTTTAAGGACGTCGTCAAGGAGGACACAAATAGGCACAAATAACTCATGTAACGTGTCAAATAAGGTGGTGTAAAAGATCCTGTAGCTACGACGGAAAACTTCTGGAAAAGTTATTTTTCGGCATCCTTTAAAATCTTTATTTTATTTCAATTGAATTCGATACTTGAACACTGCAGGACACAACTCCCCTATATCTCAATGGTAAAAAAATCAACCTAAAAAATTCTCGAATCCAGATCTGAATTCGGATCTTCACCAAAATCTAATCAGTTCGTCCTTGTCACATACCCAAGCGAGATATCCTGTTCATAAACAAACAAACAAACATACAGATAGACAGGGGTGGAAACGCATCCACCTTCGGTGGTGGAGGTAATGATGAATAACAACTTTTTGTTGATCAGGGTAGAAAGAGCTGACAAGT
Organism: Eptatretus burgeri; assembly: GCF_056783735.1. Lineage (NCBI taxonomy): Eukaryota > Metazoa > Chordata > Myxini > Myxiniformes > Myxinidae > Eptatretus > Eptatretus burgeri. The sequence goes on along the minus strand of NC_140977.1, from coordinate 46,590,559 downwards.
ACAATGAGAACACGATGATTGTTTGAGCAGGTTGCTTCATCATTGTTCAGAGAAAACTTGTTCTGTTCCATGGAATGGATCACTTTGTCTTTAAGTTTTGGCTAGCCCATGGATCAGTTTGTAAGAAGCTGCTGTTGTTAATATAGAACTTTTTTAATGTCTCGAGAACGTCCAACGATGCCTTTCGCGCATACGCTGTACATTCGCTTTCATTAACTTGCTTCTGGTAATTGGGGCACTTTGAGCCTGCCATTGCTATGGTGAAATCAAATAGTTATTTTTAACACAATTTGCAGCATTCAAATGAGAGTCAAACTGAGCATAATTCCAGAATGGTGAACCATAATTGTGTTACTGGATACAAATTGGACTCGTGAAAATATGGGAAAAATGAGAAATATCTGTGGATGAGAGGTGTTGCATTCCTCCCATTTCCTGTTCATACCAGTGAGTGGCTATAGTGTATAAGGAGAATATGACTGCCCGATGACTGGCGGCCTACCCACAACTTGAGGGTGTGCACCCGTCACTTTGTTGTACTTGGCACAGATGGAAGTTGGAAGAAAACTCCGTCTTGGGAGAACCGAAATCCTGACGATTCCCGTGGAATGATTGGAGTCTCGTGGATATAAAACCACCACAAGTTCAACATACTCCTGATAAACCTCAGGCCAGTAAAGAAATAACAGAAATATCTGGTCAACCTGCTGAAGAACAATGTTCCTGAACCTGCCACACTTATCCACACTCCTCCCGTTATCCCCCAATGAAATGATTAGCTTAAAGGATTGATTTAATCTGGCGTTGTTGTATTGCAGGCAAAATGGGCCGAATGGCTTTCTGCATCAAATTTCCTTGTTAACCAGTGAATTTCCGCAATGCTTCGCTGCCGGATGAATCAATCAATGCCAAGAGCGGATCATTCTCATGCTACACAGATGGTGATCGGGAGGAATTGTTGTATTTCTATGAGTTGCCAGGGGCTGAATAACTTGTTGTTGGAGCAGTCGCCAAATCCTCAAATGGTTGGAGGTTATAAAATTACCTGTATTCATTTTCTCATTGTACGCGGTAACTTTCCTTCCTCTCGTTAATACAGGCCGATTGTCCTGATTTTTGTTTTTTCGGTTGAGGGATGGGATAATTTCAAGATTTGTTTTTTAAAAGCTGATTATTTAAGGGCTTGTGAAGGTTATTTTTTTTTACTTTCCCTGCTTTTTATACGCCAGATATATATATCGGGGCGTATTATTTTTGTTTGTTTTTCTTCTCAGCAGTTCTAAGCTGCATTCTATATTCACTCCATCACTTTAATTCTCGGCAGAGGTGAACGCATTATAATTCTCGAACAATTCACATGATACATTAAATGTATATATGAGCTCGGTGAGCCATAGTGCTTAACGAAATTGAAGATACATCACGGCATTAAAGAAAGATTTTGAAGACTAATTCACTCGATACTTTCAATACATATAGGCCTACATATTGATCGTCCTCCCGTACGCACAATGTATGATGCACCGATCACCATTACTACTAACGGTTTCTGTCCATGCGTGGCTGTATCTGGGACGATCGTCTATTTGGAAAGTCCTATATCGAGAGTTCATCTAAGGGCACTTTTGTCATATGTTTTGGCACTTGTAAAAATGACTTTGCAGTGAAAGCCAAAACCATTGCCTCTGCATTTTAGGCTCTGTCAGCTAATGCTGTTGAAGGGTCCTGATGCAGCAAGTTGCTTGAACAAGCCGAATAATTTCTGATGAACTGAAAGGATAAACTAGAAAGCATCCCAAAATGCAAAGTCCGGCCACATCTGCTTTGTGCTCAAACTAAACTTGACAAAGACGGATTTAAAAAACCAGAAAGTACATTTTATTAATCGGTGTTCTCCATATTCTCATAATAAAGGTTTGTTGAATATTTGATGACATTGTTTCAAAAAAAAACAAACGTTACGTCCTCGGCATGCGCGCGCGCGTGCACACACACACACACACACACACACACACACACACACACACACACACACACACACACACACACACGTACATGATTGCAAAACCCCATCATGTGGGACGGGTTAGCAATGCACCAAAGAACAAAATTTGCACCGATATAGCATTAAATGGTTCTAACATGGGAGCCACGTGGGTACGTGACCTCGCCTGGGTTTAGCCACAAGGAACACATGCACAAGACATCCTTAACGTAACTTACCACCAATTCAGACAAAACCAGCCCCCTCGTGGACAATGCAGAGGACCACTTATCCCAAAATATGCACTTAATACCCACTATGAGCCTTATATATCATGTAAAAAAGTGCTCATTCTGCCTATACCTCCATCCATCAGTATATTATATACCTGGTAATGCATAATTAGCATTTGCATTGATGTAATAAGAGCGAGTCTGCACATTCCATTTGACACACTTCTGTTTTTGATGTTAATATCTGGACAATGCAAGACACCTCTCGTGAATAGTGTGGAATTATTTTTTTAGACCTGAACGTATGCAATTCTATTTTTAAAAAACATCGACAACAACCACAAACAAAAAAAACATCGAGAAGGTTTTATTTTTATGAGGAACAACTTCTAAAAACTCAATTTTCTGTGTTTCCAAGGACATTTCATATCCATGCTCAAAATGTAATCAAAACGAGTGACCAGCCTTTATTCAAATTCAAAAAATGACAAAATTCAAAGCTGCTGCAATCATTTTGAAAGCCTTGTGAAGAATGAGGACTTGGAGAAAATTATTTTCTTCCTACAATTGCACAAGGCTTTTACATCAAATGCAATTCAAGTCACGCAAACATTTCTGGGACTGCAAATGTTTTTAGTGGTGCAGGGTTTAATACAAAGGACAAGTGACGTAATCTCTGGACAGCCAACAACATTGCAAATACCGGTGAGTGATCCGACAGAAGAGCCTCCGGGTTTTGACCTCCCCTGGAATCGATGGTCTGCGCTCAACAGGATCCGTACTCTCCATGCAAGGATATCACACCACCTCTACAAATGGAATTTCAAAGACAGCCCTGCACATGACTGTGCTCATCCAGATCAGACTATTCATCACATTGTGAATGAGTGTCATCTACAGAAATTTGATGAAGGATGTTGGGCAATTCATCTAACAGAAAGTGCTGTGACTTGGCTGCCATACTTAGACGTAGATCTGTGAGCTGTAATTTGTCACATGCAAGAAGGAATCAAAGACAATGTAAACGCATTTCCTTCTTGGGAACAAGTCGGTGAAAAAAATTGCTTGTGTGGTTCTCAATTTTTTTTTTCGGATTTAGACGTTTGCATCTGAAATTCCAATGAAGAAAGATTAAATTGTAGTATTGAACAACTCATGTACAACAGAACTAATTTTATAAAATAAAAACTGGATTTCATTGACAATGCTGTTCATATGTCCAAAAGGATGGTACATAGGTATGGCGCTGTTTGACCAGGGTTTAATTCCCCATCCCAAAGTGCGCCGTCCCTCGAATGGACACGACATTAGGGATCCAGTCGAATGTCAAGGTGAGACAGTTTGAGAAAGTTTTGGACCAGACTTCTCCCTTGGTCAACTCCACAAAATGTTGGGATTAATTGTAGTCGTAGCAGTTGCAGCAGTACTCTAGTAATAGTCAATTCTGTTCTTTTACTAATGGTTCTCCATTCCTATACAGTATATGAAGTCCCTTTCCCAACAAATGACCTGTCTTGACATCGTTTTGGTATTATATTGATATCTCATGTCGAACCTGTAATGTTGAAACAATAAAGGTTTTTTTTAATTTTTATTTTCAGACTAAAGTGTGTAATGTTCCATTTTATTGACTCGTATTTTTATCATTGTCAAACGCTGTTCATAATTAGCTTCAACACGACATTCTGCTTGAATCGGTGCAACGACTAAAATTTTGCCCCCGAGGATGCATATTATGTTTCCACACCAGGTCTCAGACCCCAAAGAGGCAATGTTTTGGTGTGGACTGTTGTCCAATGGGTATCAGCGGAGTGCTCATCACACTCATGTTTTGACATATTTGTGTATTTTAAAGAAGACGGTGCTTCCAACCAAAAGTTAAAAAAAACTACATCAACTCCGCTAATTTCAGCAAAAAAGTGAGAGCAGACCCGGTCTCAGGTGATGTTTCACCAGCTTCACAGCTGGCTCCCTCAGGCACAATAGACCTGGAGCCTCGGCACAAAGTCTGGTTTTTATTTCGATACAACCGCTCATTTCCGTTCACGTTCTGGTGCTCAAGGTCAAATCGACGAGTGCTTTTTAGGTCATCTCTACCGAGCTGACCTAATAAAGCCGGACCAAATGTCCGTCCGTACGTCCGTCAACAATTTTTCTTTCCGATCTTGATGAAACTTAGTATGTGGGTAGAGGTCGATGAGTGTTGCATAACGATATAACTTTTGTCAGGGTCGAGGTCACGTAAGTTATAAAAATCGCCATTTTCAAAACCTATCTTGTCTGCCATTCTACAAGATATTCGGCAACTGTTTATTGATTATGATAGTAAAAAATATTATCTTGTATCTAACCGCAGATTCGAGGTCAGGGTCAAGGTCACGAGGTCACGAAAGTTGTGAAAGTCGCCATTTTCAAAACCTTTCTAGTCTGTCATTTTAGGAGATATCTGGCAATGGTTCATCGATTATGATAGTAAAAAACATTATAGAGATGACCATCACCCCCACACGGGGATAATTTTTTTGTTTGTTTTTACTTACACATGATCTGGTGTTGTATGTGTGTGCGCTTGTTGTTTTTGTGTTGCCATGGACCGAACATAGCTGGTTTCATGTCTGGGTTGGGCATGATGAGATGATGGTTGTGTGAGTGTTGGGGTTCTCGTTGGGTGTGACATGCTATGATTGCAGGCAATGACGTGCTCTGCCTGACTAGGTCACTTTTCCAAGCCTAATTGCTCTATCATGTTCATCGAGCCATTGATTTAAATTTCTTCCAGTTTCACGAATGTAAAATTGGTCAAAGTCTTTGCATGAATGATAAACTACTCCAGATTTATCACCAGTTGGTATTGGGTCTCCAATCTTATACAAATATATATGCATATGTATTTGTATATGTGTATTTTATGCTTGGTGTTGGCTTAATTGTTAGGATGGTGGGCTTGGGATCCTTGGGTCCTGAGTTCAAATCCTGTTTCTGTTGAATTAATACCAGGTGGGGTTGACAGTCTCAGGTTGACTCAGCCAGTCATCCTTCCGAGGTCGGCAAAATGAGTACTTGCTTGATGGGATGATTGAGCCATTTGAGTATCCTGTGTCGGAGTGACGACCCATCCAGGATTGTGAAATAGCCCAGGAGACTGCTTTGGCAGCACCGACACTCTGTACAGAGTCTGGGCCCGATGGATGGACATGTGTATATGTGTCAATTGTACCTCCTGGCTGTAAGGGCGAGCGAGCATTGGCTTTGGAATGTCTCGCAGGGTAAAAACCACATAATCCGCAAAGAACAACCATCCATCTACCACCCAGACAATTGTTCCCACTAATTAAAACCAATCAACCAGAAGGCACATGATGCGATCAGCGGGTAAATCGAAATGTGTGGAGTGTGACGAGCGCTCCCCCGATCTCCCGATGGATATAAAGTTCTGCACCAATCCAGAGGCCTCGGCCCGTCAAACTGTCAAACAGACAAATGTTACATGCTTAACATCAGTTAAACATCAAACGGAGCCGCTTATCCATATTTTGGAGTTATTTATTCTTCTTACGAAGGTACCTTTTTTATACAAAAAAAAATCAAAACATTTAAGCTTGGGACTTGCACCTTGACACCATGACCAAAGCATACATTCCAACAAGACTGTCCTGTTGGCATACACATGCCCCTCAGCTGAAAGGCTGAAGCACATAGTCAATCAAATACACATATCCTAACCCCAAAGGGCCAGAATGCATGGTCATAAAAATGGACCCCTTCATAGGAGTGAGTCCCCATCACTTTTCATAGACATCACCTCTTCTCGAAAATAGACACCGACCTGTTATGGTGAAGTGACAAGCCCATCGACTCAGCTTCATAACTGGAGATTCCAATAATCTTAAAGGCCTTGGTTTTGATTGTGTCAAGCTGAGCAAGATGTGAGGCAAGAGAGCCAGCCCAGAGGGGAGAGCAGGATTCCATCAAGCTGTGGATTAAGGCCTTGATGGGGAATATGAGTTCAGGTGTGCCAAGGAAGGACTTTGTACAATGGGGGATGCCCAGTTGGCGGTTGGATTTGGAGGCCAACTTTGAAATGTGGTTTACCCTAGAAATATGATCGCTGATAGACCCAAGAGTTTGAATGACAACTTCCTCAAGATTATTGTTAAGAAAGTACAGATTTATGTTAAGAAAGTGCAGAGTTAAGAAAGTACAGTCACAGATTGATCCCCTCTCGTCTTCAGTTGTCCTACCCTTCCTCCCGCCCATGGTTCACTGAAGCTTGTGGCGAGGCAGTTGTCCTGAAACAACTTGCCTTTGCCTCATGGAAAGCAAACCCAACTGAGGGTAATCTCGGTTCCTTCCATAAAGCTCGGAACAAGTGTGTTTCTGCCTTCAGGAGAGCCAGAAAACAACATCGTTCAAGGCTCAAGTCTGAACTCTCAAACCTCTCTCCCTCCTCCAAATCCTGGTGGCATTGAATCAAATCTGTTTCTGGTGTATGTTCCCTCTCCATCCCCTCTCTTACCTCAAATGGCCGCACTGCTGATACCGCACGTGAAAAGGCTGAATGCCTAAACTCGGTGTTTTCATCGAAATCTTGTGTCCGAAACGCATTGCTTTCTGAAACCCATCGCATCGCTGAACGGAGGGAAGGTGAGACTGGAGAGAGAGAAAGAAACACAAACATTGGGATACCAAGGGATTGTCTTCAACGACGTCCGCGTTTCCGGTATATTGTTGCGGGCCGGGTATTGGCTGTGAGCACGACCGCTAGATGGAACTGCAGAGTCGACTCCACCAAACACCCGGAATTTAGATCGTACCTTTTCGGAAAACTCCGACAAGTACGGGTCCCTCACCGGACCATGAATCGTCAATAATTACACCACGTGGTACAGGGTTATTTGCCAATCCTCAAAATACCTAGAGCTCCACATGGCGAGTTTACCAAGTATTCACACCCTCGATGGCGCTCGTATGGAACGAGCCGCTAGCGTGCTCGAACCGTGTGCGACCCAAGCGGATGATCACCGAGATCCGTCGGTCCAAATGTCCCCTTACGGCGGCAACAACGGCCTTGCTAACTCTCCAACACGCGTCACGCTAAGCCAATGGAAGGAAACACAGCAACGAACTGATAAGTTCACAAGAGATATTTATTTATAATGGGGCAGGGGAGCACACAAGAAGGCAGAGTTAACCGAATATTGAGATGCAAGGCAATTTATGTACATTGAGATGCAAGGCACTTAACAGTTGCTACTTAAATGACCGGCGCCACAAACACACACACACACACACACACACACACACACACACACACACACACACACACACACACGTACACCCAAGAACCGGTGGCCACAGCCTTTATTGAGGCCTCCAGCTCAGAGTGAAAGGCCAGCTGAAGACCAGAGCCTGCACTCGGACCTGTCCACCTCGTGTGGTTTGGGCGAGCCGATTCGAACCAGGCACCAGCGAGACGCGAGCAGAATCTAGACACCAGCGAGCCATGAGCGGCCTCCCGAGCTCCGCGCAGCGCTCGTGCCGACAACCCAACCTCTCCGCTGTATCCTGAACCATCGAGAATGCAGATTTCTCAGCCACTTCCCCAAGTCTTTGAGTTGAACGCCAAAGCGAGGGCTGATAACTCCACACTTGCTCCACCTGCCCATCAGAATGACCACAACCTTGCCGGCTCGATGGTCATCGACGATCTCAAACACTCGCTAGTTCACCGACAGGGAGACGGCGTGCACCTCTTGTGGTGCTTTCGGAGGAACGATCTCTCAAGCTCAAGCTGCCGTGGTCCGATCGCGCCCCACCCTTATTCACCCTGTCTCGGGGGGGGGGACGCCTCCGCCCTCCCCGCTCTCCCTCACTGGACGGTTTTGGCACGCAGAATCGCTCGTAGCCCTGTCACTGGCCAAAACGTGTGGCAAGTCCCTCGATTGGCCCGGGGGTGTGGGGACGTCGCGAGGCTCCTCCTTGAACTCCGCCCACCAAACAGGCAGAGGAACATTATTTTGCGTGGGCTCCGCCCACGTACGTGCTGACACGCACGCAGACAATGGCGTCGGTGTGAGGAAGTGAGGTGAAGGCGTGTTGTTGTAGTTGATGGTGGTATAAAAATAAAAGAAACCCGGACTATCAAAAGAACGCACAGAACATGTACATTTATTCACCCATTAGACAAGGGACGGGGACTGCTGGATTTCTGGATTTCTTACACACCTGCTTACAGACAACAATAAACTCAATTAATTGTGCTACATATCTTTCCTCGCCTGCCTGTAATAAATCCTTCATAGAAATGTTCCCAGCTCGTTTTTGTCTTTTCTTTCATTGATCCAGCATGGTCCGTATCCGAGCCTAGCCAGGACTTTATTCCCAAATGATCCCTTCCTTTTAGCCGGTACGTCCTTGGCAATGTCGCTTGTCTGCATCTGATCCGGTAAAGTGATCCGGTTCGGACAAGGCGTACCGAGGGTGTGTCCCCTAGTAATTAGATCACGTGATTATTTTTTAGGTAACCGGATAAACTAGATGGAGGACCCTAAGTCACGTGGTTGAATTATTGGCGTTCACGGTCGGTTAGCAACCCACCGCATCACGGAATTATCCGTGTGTGACAGCCTGCAATTCTGGGGAGTTTGGTGGGAACCCGAGATAGCTTCTCCCCCAAGTGGTCTCCCCACCCGACCCCCGGCCCACAACAACAAATATATATATATATATATATATATATATATATATATGTATATGTATATGTACATATATATATACATGTATATGTATATATATATATATATATATATATATATATATATATATATATATATATATATATATATATATATATATATATATATATATATATATATATATATAATACCGGGCCTAGTGGCGTGCGCCTGTAATCCGGCTACTTGGAGGCTTGGGTTGGAGGATCGCTTGAGGACGGTAGCTCTGCGCTGGGCGCTATAAGAGGGTGTCGGGCAGCCCGGAATCATGGCGAAACCCAATCCTTATCCCTGTGTCGTAAGAGGCGACCAGGGTTGCGTCAGGAAGGGCATCCGGCGATTTGTTAGCCAAATCCTATGCCAAATCAGTATGCGGATCATAACGGATGATCCGCTGTGGCGACCCCTAACAGGAGCAGCCGAAAGACGAACAACAACAATATACATGTATATATATGTATATGTACAGTATATATATATATATATATATATATATATATATATATATATATATATATATACATATACATACATATATATTAACAATTCGGCGGTGTCGGGATTCGCACCTTGCTCTGGACAGCCAAATGTTGAAGATTCGGCATCACTTATCAGCACCTCCGTCTCCGGGGTTATAACGCCGGCTGGCTCGGCACAGGCCTCGGGTCACGTGCCTCGGATCACGATACCAACGTACACCGAGTGCAACGACTACCAGTTGGGGAAATAGACCCCGGATACAGACTGGATTTGTCAGCGACCGAGCGTAGTCTGCCCGTCCGTAGCCCGTTTGGGTATTATATACAAATCGAGCGGATCGTTCCTCAACACGGCACAAATAAACTCAATGCGGCAACTTTGATATGAATCATCCAGATTTATTGGGGACACATCGGGGAACACGACACAAGCAAAACATTCACAACAATGTTATAATCAATGTATAACCCGCGCTTAACTAGGGAGCTACGGGTTTCGAAGGGAACCCTAGCGAAATAAACCTTAGACAACATGCAGACAAGACATACAGACAAGACACAGAGTACTTGGTGATGCCTCATGGACGAGAGGAAAAGTGTCAAAGGCACGAATGCAGCTCGTGACAAGCCGATGTCAATGGATTCGAGCGCCCAAGGTCAAACACGCCGCGTGGCAAAATGGCGGTATCGTCCTTTTGTCGCACCACCCATGCACGCAGCCTCAGCGCATTCAGCCCCCGTAAGGTCGACGGCACAAGAGCGAAAGATCCGCGGTGTGCTCCAGCTGGCTTTTCACAAGGTCCAGCATACAAATGCAGGCCTGGCCTGTTCACCAGACTAGGCCAATTCTGGGTGTTGGCCTCCGCAGGTGGATCGATGAGATTACAAGATGTGTCGATCACCTCCTCATTAAGTCGATCACCGACTCACACAAGTCGATCCCAGACTCTCACAGCAGCCAGTTCCTTCTGCTGCCTTTCGGGGCGGCCTTTTCACGAGAGCCGATCGCAGAAACCCTCATGCAGTTTCTCCTGCCTCTTTTACGAAGCAGATCGCGACTCCCACTAGTCGTTTCTTCCTCTTCTTTCACGAAGCGGATCACAGACTCGACACCAGGCAGTTACTCGACACCAGGCATTTCTGTCTACACTCTCGCTGATGATTCGCCAACAAGCGATGAAACTGGTCCGGTAGCTGAGGGAGTGTGTATCATTTGCTTCAAAAAGAGCGTTGTTACATCCTACGTGCACGCGATTTGGTTCGGTAAACAAGCATATCGAGTGTATCCATAATAGGGCATCAATTACTTCTTGTGAATTGTTTGGTGCTGGACTTATCCAACATCGATTCAAAATGCTGATAGAGCAAAGTTAAACTTCCTCAACCGAGTGAGCAATACTGTCGAATATGAGGGTGCTTCAGCCCTATTATTGGCTTCATATTCTGCTTTTACATTGTACAGATTGCAACATTACCGATTGCAACTTTGTTGATTGAGTTGTTGGAATGTGGGAAAATTTGCCAGAATAGGTATTTTGGTATGGTGGTGGATTTCCAAAAGGAGGGAAATGGTGGTGGGGGAATGGAAAGGTGGGTGGACAAAAAGGGGAGAAAACACAACTAAACTGATGCCTTTGGCACCAGAACAATTATTGAACTGGTGCACCATTGCAAATCCCTATGCTTCCTCCCAAAAACAATTAGTTCCACCAGCGAAAGATGGCATAAAGTTCCACCAGGGATGACCCATGATCAAATTGAGGTTTAAAAAAAAAAACTTCCATTTTGACTCCTGTGACCCTGAGTCCCCACCCTCGAGGACATAAACCGGGGATCAAATCCAATAAATCATTGCATATTCCATGCATCTCCAAATGTTGATTACATATACAAAGTTTCATTAAAAATGTTTTTAAATATGCCCATAATTGCGTCTCAAGGTATTTGACCTTTGACCCCTTGCCAAGGCTCCAGGGAGGGGGGTGGGGCCAAGAATTAAACCACGCTTCCACATTCTTGCCATGTGGCGATTAAAACTACCATGTTTGGTGAATTTCTGCACAACTGGTTAGGAGGAAATAGGGTGACAGCGGACAGACAGATGGAGCCAATTAGTGACTGACTGCACTTATTTTTTTAGTGCAGTGATGTTGGCTGACTTCCAAGTAGACAGATGCTTACCAAGGGCAAATGATAGCTTGAACAGAATAGAAATAGGTTCTGCAATAGAGAGAAGTTTTTAGGACACGGGTACTGATGCCAGCCAACCCCTTCGTGGAATCTGAGTTGAGGGTTGTGAAAAATGTCTCCACCTTCTCAGGTGAGAAAGAAGCAGTGCCCAGGAGCAGTTGCAATTGATTAGGGTAGGTACAGGGAGTGAAGGGTTTGGTATGCCAGATTTGGAAGCAACCACAGGATTGAGACATTTGACTTTCTCACGAGCAGTCTCCTCTGGTACCATTGGCAGGGTAGGAGGAGAAGCATTCACCATAGCCAGACTTGTCAAGGCATCACTACATATTTGAGGAAGGAAACGGAGTTGCCAGTTCAGCCTCAAGGTTGGCCAGATATTGTTTTCTGGCTCTCCTCAGAGTGAGCATATTTTTGGGGGGCTTTGTGGAATGACCTGAGGTTGCCTTTGGTCAAATTTGTTTTCCATAAAGTGAAAGCAAGTTGTTTGAAGGCAACTACCCAACCACAGGACTCTCAGTGTACCAGGGGTGAGAGGATGGGTAAAAGAGCAAATGATTAGTGTAGGTCTTGCCAGTCAGCCTGAGTGAACTTCCAGACCCTCAGGTCCTGAGGAAGCTCTGATAATAGCTAGAGAAATGTTCACTGCCACAAAAATATTGTCAGATGAACCAATTGCAGCAGTGGAGGATCAGGAGATGTAAACAGAGAAACTGGTCATCACCATGTCCAGAAGAGAGGATTTGCCAATGGCAGCAATCTGGGTTGGGATGTTCACAGATGGCATTGCGTTCATGGAGTCCCAGAAGACATTTGTTGCAGAGGTACGAACATCCAGCCAATTGGCTGGGAGTCTGCATATACAATCATTCTGCATATTCAAGGCAATCAAAAAAAATTTAGGCTTCCTTCCATTTGTCTCCCTCTGCCAGAGAGCGTAACCCTCTTTTGGAAGACATTTCACTCTAATTGACACATGACCTTTGTATCTACCCCAAAATGTATCCTGTCGATTAATCACTCTGCCATTGTCCTCATCCTTACCTGTGCCGTGACAGCATTTTTGCCCGCACATGTGAAGCGAAAAGTGGGGTTGAAGCAATTGGCTCACTTTTTCTCTCTGTCTGTCCACAAACGTCACGTTATGATTGAGGAACAACTGAATTTAAATTGAATGTTATATTTTGAACAAGATTCAAAATATGCACCTGCAGTTTCTCTCTACCTTGACTGAATTTGACAAATTGTACACAATGTCGTCCCGATTGTGCATGTGCAGAGAGGAATGAGAATTTTTTTTAATACTCTGTCTGCCTGTCTAGCAGTCAAGCAAAATTGAAAATCATTCCAAACAGGAAAGTTACTGTTTTTAAGGGCGTCATAAAGGACACAAACAACAAGCAGGAAGAACTAATGTAACGTGTTGGATAAGGTGGTGCAAAAGACGCTGCATCAATGGCGGTAAACTTCCGATAAAAGTTTGTTTCTCTTCTCCAACCTTTAAAATCTGTATTTTATTTCATTTGAATTATTTACTTGAACACTGTAGAACACAAATCGTCTTGTTGACGCTTTCAAAACTCTTCCATTTAGCAGCAGTACTTGGACAAAATATTACATTTAACCTCATCATGGCCAATGGAATTTGCTACATGCAGACCAGCTCATGTCCTTTTTTTTGTTGTTGTCAAGACTGCGTGAGGAAGGTATTCAATGAACTCTCCGATTGTGATTGTTTCAGCACATTTTGTGTTTATGATGTTTTTTTTCTTGCCCCTTCCTTCTTTGTTGCAAAACGTCTGGGTGAAAAGATTGTTTCTCCAACCGGTCTGTGGGGGAGTGTGTATGTGCTTGTTGCAAAATGTTTGAATCGATCATGTCAACTTATTTATCAGTGGTAGAAAAGTAACAATTTAAGGATATATATATATATATATATATATATATATATATATATATATATATATATATATATATATATATATATATATATATATATATATTGGGATAAGTTCTTGACTTTTCACTCGAGAAATGATTCAAATGCAGCGCGCGGTACAATCGGATAAAAGTGCACTGTGCATTGTAACACCTTGCAAGTGTGAAAGAGTCTTTTGTTTCACCAAAGCCTATTGCCTATTTTTGTGGATTGTTGTTGCAGAGAGTCTGGCGATTCATGGTGAAAAGTTCTGTTCAAGCCAGCCCCAGTGTTTGCGCAATCAGGTGGCTTCGAAACAGCATGAAAGAAGAAGTACCACCGGGGATCATATCCGGTGAACAACAAGTTTAACAGTTGTTCTGGTGTCATAAATCGCAGAAGAAAATTTAAACACGCGAGTTCCTACCCAGGTGTGAAACAATCCGAGAATCCTGTTTCAGAAAGAGATTTTATATATCTAATTGTCGAAGGGAAAATGTCACCAGTCTCAGAAAGGCAAAACTTCACAAATGCACCGTTTGTCAAAAAGCCTTTGTGAGGTCATCTTCTCTGAACATACGCGAGATGATTCATACAGGTGAAAAACCATACAGGTGCTTGACTTGTAAAAAGGCTTTCAGGATCGCTCCTAATTGAAAGAGACACGAGATGATTCATACGGGTGAAAACCATACAAATGTTTCATTTGTTATACGACTTTCCAGATTGCCCACCACCTAAAAGGTCATGAGAAAATTCACGTCGACAAAGGTACACATGCACTCTGCTCATGAAAAAAAAACATGCAAAGTGGCTCGAAGGAAGTATATTTGCACTTGCCTTCCCAGCATGATTGAAATTTGAAATCCATTTCTGAGAGAGAGAGAGAGACAGACAGACAGACAGACAGACAGACAGACAGACAGACAGACAGAGTAGAAATTTTAAAATTCTCGAATCTAGATCTTCACCAAAATGGAATCAATTAATTCTTGGAACCAACATGACCACTAACTCTCATCCTAATCTGTCCACAACTTTTTGAGATATCTTGCCATATATCGTTTTTGGCCTTATCTCTCAATATTGAAGAATCACTTAAAAATAAACATTTAAAAATAATGGGATCCGCATATTCACCAAGACCGGATAAATTCATCCTTCGCAGACACCCAACCTGTCCACCACATTTCGTCTGAATCCATCCATAACTTTTTGAGAAACCCTGCTCACAGGCAGACAGACAAATAGACAAACAAACAAACAGATGGGTGAAAACATAACCTCCATCCACCTTTGGGGGCGGCGGTAAAAATTAACAGTCGAAGTGGGCGTAGAGAGGGGCCACCACCAGCACGATGGAGGGAGATTTAGAGGAAGAAAGGACACGGGGAAAAATGAGAACAAGGGGAGGGAGAGGACACAGGGGATGGTAAGCTGGATGCAGGTGAAAACTCTCAATCACTGAAGTGGGAGGAGAAGCATAAATGTAACAAAAATTTTAAAATGAACAGAAGGTAAGGAAGTGGGGGAAAATACAGTACCCTGGAAACTTGGAAAGAAGTGGGCTTGGGGAGGGTTAATGAGGGTAGACATCATGGTTAAAGATTGGAGATGGCCTGATTGTGAACAGCTGTAACGAAACCCCTGAGAGAAGAATGGGGTTGAACAGACTGAGGAAGTTGGTTCCACAGGTGAGAAAGGGGAACACTTGAGCGGAGGTGAGCAGTGAGCCTGGATTTTGTGAGTTTTACCAGGTAGTTCTTGGCAGACCACGCACCCTGCAGAAACATGGGGAGGGCTAAAGCATGGAGGATGTATCAAAATATCAAATTTGGTGTCTTTATGACATCATAAAGGGAAAGGGATATAAAATTTGTTTTGAACTTAATTTGCCCTCCAGGGATTTGCCAATGTAGGCGAAATGAACAGCATGTGGAAGGAGGATTGTGATGCGTGTACGTGGCTTTGATCAGCATTTCCCATAACAATTCTTTCCTCCCCAGTCCGTCATTTCTTTTGACACCCACACACACATAACAAAGGCTTATTTTCAAAGCTTAAATGTGGCCACCAACCACCATCTTGCGTAGATATCCATTAGATGTCCTCTTTAAAGGCACAATTTGTCGCACATCTTGGACGCAGTTATCCACACATCTCCATCTTTTGCTGCACGTTTGAGGATTCCATTCATTTGTTGGCATATCCTTGTGGGTTTGGGTTTGTCGAGAGCTGGCAATAAATACTTCATTCAACGATGTCAACATGACACGTCGGTGGAGTAAAAGGTCAACTGAATGGTTCTTTGTTTTATAACCAAGCTGTTTGTCTTTTTCCCAGAAGAGTACATCAAACAAAGAAATTTGATGAAAGTTTGATGATTGACTAGGGAGATAACCCACTCGGTCACCACAGCCCTAAAGCCTTCTACAGTACCTTTACAGGGTAACTTTTATACTTGCTTTCCCAGTTGTAAACAACTGTGATCAACAACACATTCACTACATGTTTACTTATCTTCGCCACTTTAATCAGCCAACTTTTAAGATTGTTTTGGAAGAACTTTGTTTTTGGCAAACTTGATCTCTCTGGTCAATCATTGAAGTGTGATGAAATTTGTTTTGTCAGGCCTGCTCTTCCAGGAACAGAGAAACACACGTGACTGAGTTATCGAATAAATAACCTTGAAACTGACCTTTTCCTCCACCGACCCCACGTCACGTAGATTTAACCACGTTTTGACATCTGTGAGTGAGGTGTTTGTGTTCAGCTTTAAAAACAATTGTATACAATGTTGAGGATTGTGGCAGAGGGAGAGCAGAATGGAAGGGAACAAAATGGAAAGAGGAAAACACCAACGGCAGAGTAGAAGTGAGATCAAGGGAAGGGGAGGAGGACACTTGAGGGTGAACAAGCTGCACACAAGCTGAATGAAACACAGCAAAGCAAGGAGGAGAAGGGGAAAGTGGGGATGAAACAGAAAAGGAACAAACCAACCTGCAACTTCCAAACAAAAAGGGGTGAGGGCAAGGGAGGAAAAAAAATCGCAATAACCTGGAAAAAACAAAGGAGTGCATGGGAATGGGGTCATTTGGGTAGAAGAGATCATGAGTATGGATGGGGATGCCTTTAGGTAATGGTGAACGGCTGTCTTGAAGCCCTGGAGGGAAGAATGGACTCAACAGACTGGGGAAGTTGGTTCCGTAGGTAGGAAAAAAAAAGAGGAAGAAATAAGTGGAGGTGAGCAGTGAGCCCGGATTTGAGGAGTTTAACAAGAAGAGGGTCACTGGCAGACTGTGTGGGCCCTACAGAAACCTGGGAGGAACAGATCCAAGAGAAGGCAGATGGTGCAAGACCCAAAAGTTGGTGGTAGAATCGAGAGAGGCCATCAACCTATTCGCGATGCAACAGGTCACAAATTCAAGGCGATGATTCACAAACCAATGAGGACGTGACAGCAAATTAATGAAATCCTCGAACCTGCAAAGATCAAGATCAAGATCAAGGTGCATGGATAACAGCATTTAACTAGAACCTCCGCCAGGCTTAACAGTTTACGTTTTGTTTCCCACTGGCAGGGCAGATCCGAACCTGAACCAATATCTAATCAGCTGGTTCTTGGCATCACCCACTGAACTCATCCACCAAGTTTGGTCATAACTCGTCCAGACAAGGATTTGAAACATCATGCTATATCTCGTTTTTGGGCCCATCTCTCAATGATGAAGAATCACTTAAAAATTATAGGATCCAGATCTGGATCTTCACCAAAATCAAATAAATTAGTCCTTGTCGCACACCCAACATGTCCAACAAGTTTTGTCTAAATCAGGCAATAACCTTTTTGAAATATCCTGCTCACAGAAAAACAAACAGACAGGGGTGAAAACATAACATCCGTCCACTTTTGGCAGTGGAGGTAATGATATATATATATATATATATATATATATATATATATATATATATATATATATATATATATATATATATATATATATATATATATATATTCACACAATATTTTGCACACAAAGTTGAGGCTCATGTAAGAGCTAATTTCCATCCAGCACATATAACAAGGCAGGAGACAAGAGTGGGAGAGGGAAGCAGAAAATAGTGGGGAACAAAGACAATAGATCTGTGGAAGGCAGAGGGATGGGTTGGGCTAAGTGGGGTAAACAAGATGGACACTACAGGGACTTTCAGGAAGGAAAGCAGGGAATTTGAAGGAGGTTGGTTTGGGGTGGATTAATGGGGGTAGAAAAGATCAAGATTTTGAATGGGGGAAGATACGAGATGATGGTGAAGAGCTTGGTGTTGGCTTAATGGTTAGGGTGGTGGGCTTTGGATCCTCGGATACTGAGTTGAAATCCCACTCGGCTGTTGAATGAATACCAGGTGGGGTTGACTCTGCCTGTCATCCTTCCAAGGTCGGCAAAATGAGTGCCAGCTTGCTGGTATCCTGTGTCGGAGTGGCGAGCCGTCCAGGATTTGTCCAATAGCCCAGGAGACTGCTGAGGCAGCACCAACGCTCTGCACAGAGTATGGTCCTGATGGATGGTTGGTGAACAGCTGTTTTGAAGACCTGGAGGGAGTAGTGGGACTTGAAGAGAGTGTGGGAGTTTGTTCCAAAGGTGGGAAAAGAGAGGAATGAAAGAGTGAAGGTGAGCAGTGATTGTTGATTTTGGCAGTTTCACCAGAAAGAGGTTTTTGGCAGACTTTGAGCGCCCTGTGCAAAACATACGGGGGAGGGGGGCACAACAGAGGTGGGGGCAAGGCCGGAAAGAAGGCGGTAGAAGACAGAAAGACCACTGCACCGACCTGCCTCCAGTGAGAAAGTGAGATACCCAAAGACTCGACTTCATCGTGTGAGGTACCAATGATCCTAAAAGCCTGGATTTCCACAGCATGAAGCCAAGCTAGATGTGAGGCAGAAGCACCACCCCAGAGGGGGGGGGGAGCAGGACTCCATCAGACTGAGGATGAAAGTTTTGTAAATGGTTAGAAACTCAGGTGTGCCGAGGAAGGACTTTGCATGACGAAGGATGCCCAATCGACGACTAGCTTTGGAAGCCAGCTTGGAGATGTGGCTTTCCCTGTAAAGATTATGGCAGATTGTGATAGTGAGACCCAGAAACTGGAATGAAAGGACTTCTTCAAGGGGATTGTTGAGAAAGTAAATGGGCAGGGTGTGTGTGTGTGTGTGTGTGTGTGTGTGTGTGTGTGTGTGTGTGTGTGTGTGTGTGTGTGTGTGTGTGCGTGTGTGGGGGGGGGTTCCAGATGATCCCTTCGGAGATACAGTGAGAGTGTGAGATTTGTCAGGATTGAAAGACTTATTCCAAGTGTTGGACTAGCTTGTGATTTTATTCAGATCTGTGGAGAGTGAAGAGGTTGCTGCTTTCCGATCTGAGGGATGACAGATGGTACCCTCGAGGGTGGAGTCATTAGAAAAGTGATAAAGAGGATTTTCCAGAGAGTTGGACAGATCATTGATGAAAAAGAGAAAAAGCACAGGGCCCAGAACGCTGCCTTGAGGAACTCCAGCCTGGACAGGAAGAGGGGATGAGAAAATTCCATTAAGAGCCGCACGTTAACTGCAACAGGAGAGGAAGCCCGTGAGTCAAGAGTGGAGATTTCCTTGGATACCAAAGGGAGAGAGTTTGGTGAGCAGTGTGGAATGCCAGACCATATCAAAAGCACGCCATATATCTAGGGATATGGCTCTGATCTCATGTTTGGCAATGAGTACCTCCATCCATTGTTGGGAGAGTGGAAGCAGCATGTCCAAGGTAGAGTGACCTGGCCTGACTCCAAATTGATGGTCGAAAATCAAACCACTGGAGAAGAGGAAGGATTTAATGTCAGAAGCGATGATGGATTCCATAACCTTGCTGATGATTGGGAGAAGGCTGATTGGTCTGTAGTTGCATGGATCTGTTTTTGCGCCTTTTTTATGCACAGCAGGAATGTCTGTAGCAAATTGTACCTTTAAAACGCAAGACGTTCCAATTTTGTTTCGGATTTCTACACAAGATGGTGGTTGATGACAATGTTTTGCCATTGAAAAAAAAAAAATAACAGAACTGAGAAGAGGAAACTTCATCCATCAGCACGTGAAAACAATGCCAATGCCAAGGATGTATTATAGGTAACATCATGGTACTGAGCAGCAGGTCAGGGATAACATGCACATGGATGGAACTGTTTACTGGGCTTCTGATAATGGAGCTACAAACCAACGGTGTAAGAATCCAGACCTGACCAAGGTGAGGATTTTCTGCCTCCTCAGATCCCAAGATGGATCCCCTGAACATCGTCCTCACCTGTGGATAGGTGGAGAAGCCAGTTCAGTTGCCGACCATACTTGCATCAGCTGGCATTAGGTTAAATATGTTGCCATGTCGATTTTGCAAAGCCAATTTTTAAAGGCAAATCATACTTTTCTCATTTCACTGTACCGCTGTTGGAATGCCCCTCACCTCCGTCATTCATCTTTTGGGTCTATGTTTTGAACTGTTATCTAAATAGCTAATGTAATTTTTCATGCAGTGAAATAACAGGCAACATTCGTGAGCATACATACACGTCCGTTGTGGTAGTGCTGTACTA
Organism: Eptatretus burgeri; assembly: GCF_056783735.1. Taxonomy (NCBI): domain Eukaryota; kingdom Metazoa; phylum Chordata; class Myxini; order Myxiniformes; family Myxinidae; genus Eptatretus; species Eptatretus burgeri. Next base: position 46,570,406 of record NC_140977.1, on the reverse strand, counting down.
CCGGTTAACGTAACATATTGTGCCATGACATACGCTGCCAAAGGAAACAATGAATAGTCCCAAGTGGGACAGATGCTTTGTCTTCCGATGGAGGGTGGTCGTAGTTGGGGTGCAAATGCATTAGTTGAGAAAGTTAATTTTAAGTTTGATTCGATGGAAAATTAGGGGCCCGTGTGGGCTGAAATACCTGATAACACGATTGTATTCGAGCAGTGAGAACTATGTAGGATGAACAGGTCCTGAATTGATGTAAAACGTTCCATTACATTATGTCCAGTGAAAGGACCCTTAAACCCTTTTAAACCCAAAAGGGATGTAAAGGGTCGAACTAAGAGGTCTCAAGGGTGTAAGGTTCGAAAAAGGGTCATAAAAAGACAAAATGTCTTTAAAGGATTAAAGGGTCCACATGTCAAAAGTGTCTAAAGGGTCTATTGGATGTAAGGGTCCGATGAGGTACATTCCAACAGTCGTTGTGAGGTCTAAGGGGTCAAAATGGTATGAGGGTCTCAAGGGTTTAAGGGTCTCAATGGATCAAAAGTGTTGAAAGGGTAAAGTATTGAAGTGTCAAACAGTCTAAAAGTGAAAAGGGTCTGCAGGTGTAACGGCTCGATTGGGCTTTAAAGCGTCATAAGGGGTCGAAAGGTCTCAGGTCTGGAGAATTTTTAGGGGTCGAAATGTCTTCTGAATACATTTACAAAAGTACTGAGGGTTCGATACAGTCTGGTATCTTGTGATTTTGATCCAGTCTGGTATCTTGTGATTTTGATCCAGTCTGGTATCTTGTGATTTTCATCCAGTCTGGTATCTTGTGATTTTGATCATCTGGTATCTTGTGATTTTCATCCAGTCTGGTATCTTATGATTTTCATCCAGTCTGGTATCTTGTGATTTTGATAGTCTGGTATCTTGTGATTTTGATCCAGTTTGGTATCTTGTGATTCTGATACAGTCTTGTATCTTGTGATTTTGATACAGTCTGGTATCTTGTGATTTTGATCCAGTCTGGTATCTTGTGATTTTGATCCAGTCTGGTATCTTGTGATTTTGATATAGTCTGGTATCTTGTGATTTTGATACAGTCTTGTATCTTGTGATTTTGATATAGTCTGGCATCTTGTAATTTTGATCCAGTCTGGTATCTTGTGATTTTGATACAGTCTGGTATCTTGTGATTTTGATACAGTCTGGTATCTTGTGATTTTGATACAGTCTGGTGTCTTGTGATTTTGATACAGTCTGGTATCTTGTGATTTTGATACAGTCTGGTATCTTGTGATTTTGATAGTCTTGTATCTTGTGATTCTGATAGTCTTGTATCTTGTGATTCTGATACAGTCTGGTATCTTGTGATTTTGATCCAGTCTGGTATCTTGTGATTTTGATATAGTCTGGTATCTTGTGATTTTGATACAGTCTTGTATCTTGTGATTTTGATATAGTCTGGTATCTTGTGATTTTGATATAGTCTGGTATCTTGTGATTTTGATATAGTCTGGTATCTTGTGATTTTGATAGTCTGGTATCTTGTGATTTTGATGTAGTCTGGTGTCTTGAGATTTTGATACAGTCCTGTATCTTGTGATTTTGATACAGTTTGGTATCTTGTGATTTTGATGCAGTCTGGTATCTTGTGATTTTGATACAGTCTGGTATCTTGTGATTTTGATCCAGTCTGGTATCTTGTGATTTTGATATAGTCTGGTATCTTGTGATTTTGATACAGTCTTGTATCTTGTGATTTTGATATAGTCTGGTATCTTGTGATTTTGATATAGTCTGGTATCTTGTGATTTTGATATAGTCTGGTATCTTGTGATTTTGATAGTCTGGTATCTTGTGATTTTGATGTAGTCTGGTGTCTTGAGATTTTGATACAGTCCTGTATCTTGTGATTTTGATACAGTTTGGTATCTTGTGATTTTGATGCAGTCTGGTATCTTGTGATTTTGATACAGTCTGGTATCTTGTGATTTTGATACAGTCTGGTATCTTGTGATTTTGATACAGTCTGGTATCTTGTGATTTTGATACAGTCTGGTATCTTGTGATTTTGATACAGTCTGGTATCTTGTGATTTTGATACAGTCTTCTATCTTGTGATTCTGATACAGTCTGGTATCTTGTGATTTTGATACAGTTTGGTATCTTGTGATTTTGATACAGTCTTGTATCTTGTGATTCTGATACAGTCTGGTATCTTGTGATTTTGATACAGTCTGGTGTCTTGTGATTTTGATACAGTCTTGTATCTTGTGATTTTGATACAGTCTGGTATCTTGTGATTTTGATACAGTCTGGTATCTTGTGATTCTGATACAGTCTGGTGTCTTGTGATTTTGATACAGTCTGGTATCTTGTGATTCTGATACAGTCTGGTATCTTGTGATTTTGAAATAGTCTGTTATCTTGTGATGTTGATCCAGTCTGGTATCTTGTGATTCTGATACAGTCTGGGATCTTGTGATTCTGATACAGTCTGGTGTCTTGTGATTTTGATACAGTCTGGTATCTTGTGATTCTGATACAGTCTGGTATCTTGTGATTTTGAAATAGTCTGTTATCTTGTGATGTTGATCCAGTCTGGTATCTTGTGATTGTATGATATCCTGCCTTCCTTTCCAAACTCTCTGCCGATTAAACAATGGGATGGGAAAATGTGGCTCGTTTTTCATTTTCGTGGGACATCCTCTCAAACCACATGGAAATTCACTTGTCAGAGTATTTGAGATAGCTGAATCCAAATGTGAATGTTGCCAACCTTGAAAATTGCACCTTTATATTATATATGCGAGTTTTTAATGTAATATATTGTATTGTTTTTGAGCCTCGATTTTTTTTCAATTGTGCAGAATATCCTCAGAAACAATATGGAAATACTTTTATTAGGGTATACAAGGGTGCTGAATGTAAATATGAATGTTGCCAAGCCTTAACAGTGGATGATAATTGTAGCTTCTGGGACAACCATTCAAATGAATGGGGAAAAGGGAAAAACTTTCTGACCCAAGTCCCAAAAGCTCAAAATGGGAGACTCACTTCCTCCCCACCTGTCCCCTTCCCTCCCATACAAGCAAATGAAAAATTGAGACTTACTGATTCAAACACTTCTTCCCCCACAACATAATCACAGTCCTTTTATATTTTCATTATACTCAAAGAGTGAACGAATGAATATTTCCCCATGTTCTACTTTCAGGAATAACTTAATTTTCTTATAAGACTCATTTCCATCGAGTATATTCACAAAGAATAACTTGGAACTTGGTTCTTGGTTTAAGTATCTTTGTTGAGCAAAGATAAAATGATAAATTTCTCTTAATGCTCTTGTCTGACGCATTAGCTCGCCTGTTCGAAGAACAGAGAGCTATAGCGATACCCCCGGCGTGAGCATCAGCGTGAGCGTGAAAATGTTAAATTTTTTTGTATTACGGAAAAACTCCTCGACGGATTTCGACGAAACTTGGTGGGGGGGTTAGGTATGGTCCAAGGATCATGCCATTAGATTTTGTTCTTGGTCCCCCCCCCAAAAAAATTGTTCGAGAATTTTTTTTTGCATTTCTACATGTTTTAAGTGATTTCCAACCCCCCCCAAAAAAGAAATTGTTAGAGAAAAAAAATTTTTGCAACTTTTTTTTCAACAAAATTTCAATTTCTTTTTTTTGCATTTCTACATGTTATAAGTGATTTCCAACCCCCCCCCTCCCAAAAAAAATTGTTAGAGAAATTTTTTTTTTTGCATTTCTACATGTTTTAAGTGATTTCAAACCCCCCCAAAAAATTGTTAGAGAAAAAAAATTATTATTTTTTGCATTTCTACATGTTTTGTGATTTCCACCCCCCCCCAAAAAAAAATTGTTAGAGAAAAAAAAATTTTTGCAACTTTTTTTTCAACAAAATTTCGATCTTTTTTTTGCATTTCTACATGTTTTAAGTGATTAGGATTTCGACGAAACTTGGTGGGGGGGGTTAGGTATGGTCCAAGGATCATGCCCTTAGATTTTGGACTTGGTCCCCCCCCCCGCCAAAAAAAAGTTGTTAGAGAAAAATTTTTTTTTTGCATTTCTCCATGTTTTAAGTGATTTCCACCTCCCCAAAAAAAAAATTGTTAGAGAAAAAAATTTTTGCAACTTTTTTTTCAAAATTTCGATTTCTTTATTTTTTTGCATTTCTCCATGTTTTAAGTGATTTCCAACCCCCCCCCCCAAAAAAAAAATTGTTAGAGAATTTTTTTTGCATTTCTACATGTTTTAAGTGATTTCCAAACCCTCCCAAAAAATTGTTAGATAAAAAATAAAATTTTTGCAACTTTTTTTTCAAGAAAATTTCGATTTTTTTTTTGCATTTCTACATGTTTTTAGTGATTTCCAACCCACCCCCCAAAAAATGTTAGAGAAAATTTTTTTTTTTGCATTTCTACATGTTTTAAGTGATTTCCAACCCCCCCCCCAAAAAAAAAATTGTTAGAGAAAAAAAATTTTTTTTCAACAAAATTTCGATTTCTTTTTTTTTGCATTTCTACATGTTTTAAGTGATTTCCAACCCACCCCCCCAAAAAAAATTGTTTGAGAATTATAAAAAATATTAATTATTAGACTCGTCTTTTAAAAACGATAAATGTATAAACAGGCGAGCATTGGGTGGCTTTGACACCAACTCTGGTTTTATTTTTGTGTTAAAATGAGTCAGCCTGGAGTCAGCCAAGCTTCCTCACCCAAAGCAAAAATGCGACTCATTTCCTATGTGAGACACACCCGATAAAACCCATTGTGTTCTCCTTTCATTGACGTCATCAACTTTCCCATTAAATACCAAACGCGAACTTCGTATGTTTTATTCAGAATATGGAGCGTTCAGATGATTATTCGAATCTTGCAGATCAATCGTTTTCACAATATGAGCGGTAAGATCCTTAAACCAATTCATTATTTGTTGTTTTATACAGAATTAAATCACGATACAACCAATAATTATTGTATGTTTTTTTTCTAGCAGGTTGTCTCCAATAACAACATCGTTAATAACTGATATTGAAAATGAAGCCAACGATTATCATGAAGAATGGCAAACTATGAATGAAATTCTCATAGATCTTTAATCATTTCGAAGAGAATTAAATATCATGACTCGGATGTTGGAAGACCTTTCACATCCCCCGACATTGAATAAGTCAAAAGAAAGGTGAGAAATTATCCCCTGTCTGTCTCTGTCTCTGTCTCTGTCTCTGTCTCTGTCTCTGTCTCTGTCTCTCTGTCTCTCTGTCTCTGTCTCTGTCTCTCTGTCTCTCTGTCTCTGTCTCTCTTTCTCTGTCTCTGTCTCTGTCTCTGTCTCTCTGTCTCTCTGTCTCTGTCTCTGTCTCTGTCTCTGTCTCTGTCTCTGTCTCTGTCTCTCTGTCTCTGTCTCTGTCTCTGTCTCTCTGTCTCTCTGTCTCTGTCTCTGTCTCTCTGTCTCTCTGTCTCTCTGTCTCTCTGTCTCTCTGTCTCTCTGTGTCTCTCTCTCTCTCTCTCTCTCTCTCTCTCTCTCTCTCTCTCTCTCTCTCTCTCTCTCTCTCTCTCTCTGTCTCTCTCTCTCTCTCTCTCTCCCCCTCCCCCCTCTCTCTGTGTCTCTCTCTCCCCCCCTCTCTCTCTGTGTCTCTGTTTCTCTCTGTGTTCGTCTCTCAGTCTCTCTGTCTCTGTGTATGTCTGTGTATATGTCTCTCTGTCTCTGTGTACATCTCTGTGTATGTCTTTCTGTCTCCGTCTCTGTCTCTCTTTCTCTGTGTATGTGTTAATTCATTTTTATTTTTATTTTCAGTTTAAATGTCTGTCTGGTTGTACCTGGCACAAAACTCAATCTTCTGGAGGTAATGTTTTTTATTTATTTGTTGTTTTATTAATGTCATTATATAATTATCTTTATAATACCCTAATGGCTTTTCTCTTTTTGTGTTGAATAGAATATGGTGATTGAGTTTCAAAATGACAACGATTAAGACGACTGGAAAAGAAGATTTTGTTCAATGTTTTCAATCTTATTTAATTATTTTTGTTTTGTTTACAATTATTTAATTCTTAATTACATGAAAAGAATAAAAGTGTAAAGGGGAGAGGGGAGGAGGGGGGGAGGTTAGGGGTGCTCCCTCAACGACCCACCACACCCCTCATCCCACCCCTCCCCATGTGTGTGTGTGTGTGGGGAAGGGTGGGGGTGGGATGAGGGGGTGTGGTGCGTCAAAGGTGGGGGCGCACAAGGGGAAGGGGAGGGGTGGGATGAATGGGTGTGACTTGTGTGGGTGGGGTTTGTTTGGGTAGGGCTTGTGTGGGTGGGATTGTGTGGGTGGGGTCAAAAAGGGGTGGAGTCAAAAAAGGGGTGGATTCAATTATCTATACATTAATACTGAAGCACCAATTTTGTGCTCCTCCTAGCGGTCGCGTCACGTTTTTCTCGGTACTGTGACCTGGACTGAAAGAAACTTCATACCTGTAAGAGTGCATCGCACATAGTGGCAACAGTCAACTTTCAACTGTGAAGCAGAATAAACACTTTTTGTTTTACATTCGTTTACATGGCGACATGTGACGTCACCGTTGAAAGGTGTAAGGACGTCATTACATCATCGATCATTCGCTGACGTCACTACGTCTGTCGTCGACAGACCGTCACTGCTGAGAGGTGTAATTTCACTCCTCGAAAATAGCGTCTGCAATGTAAAACCCTCTTCTGCACATGCTGACTACCTCAGAATGTGAATTTGACACAAAAAATGTAACAAGAAACATTGTATTTTTATATTAATACTGAAGGACCAATTTTGTGCTCCTCGCGGTCGCGTCACGTTTTTCTCGGTACTGTGACCTGAGAAGTTTTGACACGGTATTTGTACGTCAAAGTAGACATGTACACAAATCAGGGGACTTCTTCACAAGGATTAGTGTACACCAAAAATGTCATGTACAAGGACGTTTTGTAGGCCTCATTAGGTAAGGCCATGGAGTACATCGACTGGGATTCGGCTCTTACAAGAGCCACCACTGGTTGTCATATTGGGCTCATGGAACGGAATCCATCGGTGACGGGGTTTCGGCTAGTTATTATTAGTTTTTTCAATTTATTATCTTTGTCTTTTGTAATTCCTGTGAATAAAATGAACCTAAAATCTCTTCCCCCTCTAAATCACATACTTTATAAATCCAAGGAACTGTACTGATTACATCAACAATTTAAAAAAGTTCATTTGTCCATCGCTTTGTATAACCTTTTTCAAAAGGAGATTTCCACCTGAACATTCTTCCTATATCACCAACTTTGAACTTAGGCTTTATGTCATTAATCACTTTTTCATATTTTAATTTTGTAAATGTTTCTGATGGTTTCATTTTCGTTGAGGTATGAATCGTATCATTCTACTTATTATATCTACAATGTCCTGAATTAAAGATAACCATTGTTGAGAACCGAGTTGAGTGAACTTTTTATATAGTCTCTCTTTTAAAGTGCGATTGAAACGCTCAATAACGACCGCTTTTCCTTCTATTAAAGGTGCTGTACAATGTAATGCTGTTATTTTAAAGAAAATTCATAAATGTTTTGCTGTAGAACTCTGTACCCTCATCAGTCCACAATTTTTTAAGTTTTCTCTTGCTTTTCTTAAATATCTGTTGAAAGGCTAACATAAGAGTATTACCTGTTTTGTTTTTTAAAGGGACAACCCACTAATATCTACTCCTCAAATCAATAACGGTTAAAGCATACTTGTACCCCTCATCACTATTGAGTTCAATCAAATCAGCGGACCAGATATAATCAACTTCCTTGAAATAAATCTTCCTTCTATTAAACTTTGTGATTATTGGTTTATGTAATTCATCAGCTAATTGCTCTTAAATCTTAATGACATCATGAGAGCCTATAACTTTTTTGAATTTCCAAGCCCAAGTTTCAATTTAGCACTGATCATCTTCTTCATGATGAACCTATCAACATTTTCTCTCAAGGTTGGATTTTGTATTAAAGATAATTATACAACATTTCTCGATCCGCTTCATGTTTTTCTTCCAATGTTGTGTTATTTCCAGAATAAACATCGTGCCTCATGCACACCTCATCAACCCCATTGATAAGTTTGCTCCATGGTTTAGGATTGTCAGCCTCATCTAATCTTTTAGTCAAGTTTGTTCCTGGACCACAGAAAGAATACCCTGGTAGATGTAATTCCCCTGGTATTCCAGTGGTTGTAAATTTACTTCGTGATAAAAACTTTTGTTTATCTCCCCCTCGTTTGTGTTTGGTGATGAATTTACTCTTTTTAGAGCCACACACCGAACATGTGCCTTTTTGTCTAACCCTATTATTTTTACTTTTAACATACAAGATATTTTTACTCTTGGTTTTCTTTTTACATTTGAGACAATAACTCATTTATTTATGTGAAAAATTACGACAGAGTGCAAAAACCATTTTCGTTTCCAACATCCACATTTTAATCTTAATTTTTAAAACATAAAGAATCCTTAGAAATGTCTTCACTCTCTCCTCCATTTATTTAAGAAAAAAAAAATGCAAAACTTTAACCAAAGTCAATTACACCAACATCATTAATAATATAATATTTTCCGTCTTTCTCTTCTTTATCTCCACTTTCTCGTATAAATATTTTCTCTGAAATTCCGGAAATTGATGTTAATATTCTTGACGCATATATTTTTTCAAATACTTATCAATACTTTGTTTTCCGCCTCAGTGCGTTGAGATTGATTTGTTTTCTGGAATACCTCCAATCTTTTTGAAATCTCACTGGTTTCCATATTTTTGTATTTATTCATTTTCTCTTTCCTCCATCTCTCTTTCCTCCTCCTCTTTCTCCCTCTCCTTCTCCCTCGTCTCCCTCTCCTCCTCCTCTCTCTTCTCCCTCTCCTCCTTCTCTTTTTCTCAAACTACTCCTTCTCTCTTGCCTCAGTTTCTTCAACTCCTTCCTCATCCCTTACTCTCCTTGAACCACTTTTACCTCATAGAATATCATACATATATTCATATGGATTCTGCGATACTCTTGTATCCATAAATATTTTTCTCATAAAAGGAAACCAATAAGATTTGTTGATGATTTCAAAAAGAGTTTTATATTTCATCACCTTTAGAAGTTTATTTTTATTTAATATTTAAATCAAATCTCTATTTGTGGGGTTTTAAATATCAGTTTAAAAGCAGTTCTTCATTGGAAAATGCCCATGTGTATGCTCCAATTCATAAGGAATGTAAAATGTAACACCCTTTTCTTGTAGATATCCTTGAATGCAAAAATTATAATTTTCTTGAAGCCTTCTTGTTGTCATTTATGTATCAGTAATATATGATAGATGAATATGATAACACGTAATACCACCCCCATCTTCCTGTTGTTAAATCAGTTTGTATTCCTCGACTTTGTATAATTATCTAATTTCCTTCCTTCTTTGTTATATAAACTATTGCTTCACCATCATAGAATTTCCTATTCCTGAAATAATGTATTTGTTGTTTGTTAATTGTGCTTCCACATGTCTCCTGATTCTTACCAAGAGGGTAATATTCTTCTTTACGAGACTGATTAAAATCGTGTAGGTCTTCTAGGTTTAATGAAAAAGACCAATTATATCGTAAATCACACATATTATACCTCCATTTCTCTATTCTCATATTAACTGTACTTCCTTCTTTATAAAATTCAATTCTAAGCAGATAATTGAATTTAATATGAAAAGGTGTATGGTTTGTTGAACCAGGTGTTGTGGTTGTAAATTCTACTTGTTTAACAAAATGTGCCATTTTATTTAAAGATATATATTGTGATAAATCACTTAATCTCACCAAGTCATTCACGTCAGTCGGGCCTGGATAATTTATTAATTTAAAAGCATTTTTACATTAATATTTTTTGCTACACTATATTTCTGTCATTCAGCCTGTGCCTTTGTGTCATAATTTGATAAATCAATATCCAGTTCTTGAGATACACCAAAGATAGAGCCATCTTTTCCAACATAAGTCATTTATATTAGATTAAAAATATCATTAAAAAAAATTATTTTGTTGAGTTGAAATAACACATATAGACATAATTGACTACAACACTTGGAATTTAATTCTTGGACTTGAAATGTTTGATTAACACCATTCTGTAAGAATTTCATTTCTTCAACAGGTGGTGGAAGACCATAACTATCAAAATAATATTTAACCTGATTATTATAAATACAAACCCAATGAGTCTGTTCCCCAAAGATTTGTCCCTTCCACTCCCGCCCCTCTTGTCTCATGCCTCCTTGCTGTGAGTTGTGTGTTAGCTCTCATACGAGCCTCGACCAAGGTATACAAAAAAAAAAAAAAAATTGAGAACCGTTTCCATTATTATCTTCTAAATTCATAATAATATTCTTTGTATATTTAGGCAAATTTATTAACTCATCTAACATACATATAACCACATTATCAATTTTTAATTTCTTACAATATTTGACAAGTTCTAAATTTGATGTTGTATTCTTTCCAAATTTTTAAACCACTCATCAATGCTCATTTATTGATGAGAAAGACATAATCCATTACCCCTTTTAGTTAATTTCACACCTGCTTGTGCAATAGAAGAAAGCATATCTCCAACCAACAATCTCGCTTTATTAGGTAGGCTTTCAGGTTTTTAAGCAAAATCTACAATTACACCACTTCCACTAATTTGTTTCTCCAACTCTTTGTAATGTCTTTCCAACTCTTTGTAATGTCTTTCCAACTCTTTTTGAGCCCGGAGTTGAGCCTTCCTTTCGTTGGCAGTTTTCACCGCTGCTGATAGACCACCCGTCAATGCTCCAGCCGCACTTAAACCAGTAAATAAAGGAATTAGAAATGGGAGAATCCTACACTTGTCTCTCATTGAATATTTCTTCAACATTGGTTTTGTCATTTTAATTTTAAGTGAGTCCGTATCGTTCAAGATTTTCACCTGTCCTCTTTTGAGCAAAACATCAATTCTTACTGCTCCTTTTCTCTGAATTGTATTAATGTTACTCATACAAGGTTTTTGATTTTGAATACAAGATGATAGTTTATGAAGATTGATTTGATTAACATATACCCCAGTTGGCACTTTATTACTCATTTATTTATCAAAAAATTTCGTGAGACTAATCATAACACCATTATCTATATATTAATACTGAAGAACCAATCTTGTGCTCCTCCTAGCGGTCGCATCACGTTTTTCTCGGTACTGTGACCTGGACTGAAATCGGTCATTCGCTGACGTCATCACGTCTGTCGTCGACAGACCGTCACTGCTGAGAGGTGTAATTGCACTCCTCGAAAATAGCGTCTGCAATGTAAAACCCTCTTCTGCACATGCTGACTACCTTAGAATGTGAATTTGACACAAAAAATGTAACAAGAAACATTGTATCGATATATTAATACTGAACGACCAATTTTGTGCTTCTCCCGGCGGTCGCATCACGTTTTTCTCGGTACTGTGACCTGAGAAGTTTTGACACGGTGTTTGTACGTCAAAGTAGACACATGCACAAATCAGGGGACTTCTTCACAAGGAGTAGTGTAGACCAAAAGTGTTGTGTGCAAGGACGTTTTGTAGGCCTCATGAGGTAAGGCCATGGAGTACATCGACTGGGATCCGGCTCTTACAAGAGCCGCCACTGGTTGTCATATTGGGCTCATGGAATGGAATCCATCTGTGATGGGGTTTCGGCTATTCTGTATTAATCTGTAATTCTGTTTCTTCCAAAAGCAAACAATATGTATCAACTTCTTCACTCTCTCCTCTTTCAATGCATAGGGAAGTATCCACTCGATTAGACTTTATGGTTTCCTTTTGAGCACTCAGGTCAACCGCATAGATTGTATACAGGCTTTTAAATGCTGTCATATCAAAAATGGGTTCTTTATTTCCATTGCTTTCACACACCTTTTGGTAAGACTTGTGTGCTTCAGCATAATCATTTTTTTTCTCAATTAATTTCCAATCTATCGCGTGGATAAAATGTTCCATCTAGAGAAACGCGAAGTTGTTTCACCTTTGCATAATCACTCAACGCATTATTCTTATCAGTAGCAGTATCACCATCTGTTTTTTTTAAAAATGAGCCACAGATATCATGGCTTTCCTTCCAGAACAGCCAAATTCCATGTGAAAGTGGTTTGGTTCAGTTTAACATGTTGGCATCTTCTTTTAAGGTATGATACATTGAGTGGTTTCTTTGAGTTAAGTTTTCTATTCAACATCTCTTCTGTTTTAAGATTAGGAGCATATTCACGAATATACCAACTAATTTCATCAATTAGAAATTTATTCTGAGCAGCAAAGCATTAGCCACACCAAAAAGCAATCTATTTTCATTATCATTCATTTGCAGTTGAAATCTAATTTTAAGACCATAGAGAACTTTATCATGATCACAAAATCCAACTAGAGGGGGAGCACTCGGTAGAGTGCAAAACCTCCGCCGCCAATACTGCTGGGTCACTTAAGTGAACCTGATATCCTATTCATTGTAGGTCAAAACGGATGAGACTCGACTGAAGCACGATTGAATAAACGAAACTAGATCGACGCGCATGTGGAAATGCCAAAAAAATATAATCGAAATTTTTTTGAAAAAAAAGTTGCAAAGTTTCTGGGTTTTTTTTCTCTAACAATTTTTTGGGGGGGTTGGAAATCACTTAAAACATGTAGAAATGCAAAAAAAAAAAATTCAAATATTTTCAAATAAAATCGAAATTTTTTTGAAAAAAAGTTGCAAAATTTTCTAAGTTTTTTTTTTTTGGACCAAGTCCAAACTCTAATGGCATGATCCTTGGACCATACCTTTTCCCACCACCAAGTTTTGTCGAAATCCGTCCAGGAGTTTTTCCGTAATACTGTTCACAAACAAACAAACAGACAGGGGTGAAAACAGTAACCTCCATCCATCTTCGATGGCGGAGGTTAAATATACCTTCAAGATGAACTGCCACATTAAAACTATTACCTGCTTTTGTATTATCATTATACATTCCTTTTCTTTGCCTATCTCCAGGGTCTGTGTTTGTTCCCGTTGCCATATCAGGAATAAAACCTTCGACAGATCCCTTTCCCATTCTATCACTAAATGAATATAGTGTAAATTTCATCTTTTCAGATGTAGCAGAGACATAATCAACTGCTTTAACTTCTTGTGTTCCAATATACAAACGAACACTATTATATCAAACATTTTCCACAAGAAATCATTTACGAGTGTAGCATTTGTGTTATTTGCAGCCTTAGCGAATGTAAATTTACACAACAAGGAACTTTCGGCTCGATTCAAATAAGGTTGATGATTATTTATTTCAAAAGTTTTTGTTCCATTTGTATTCCAGTCTGTTCCAATTATGGCATTTACCTTGAAGTAGTCTTCTTTTTTAGTAGAGTTTTAGTAGAGCTACATCTTGGCAACAGACTTCAAAATTAATTAATAGACCAAGTTTTAAGTGAGTGGAGGTGTTTTCAGAAAAGTTTTGTGCTATTCATTTGAAAAAAGAGAGTATTGAAATAGACAAACCTATTTATATAGGAACATCAATTCTTGACTTGTCAAAGTCGTTAATGTATGACTATTACTGTACTAATTGAAAACAAAAGTATAAGGATAATGTATCATTGTTATATATGGATTCAGATAGTTTTATATTAGAAATTAATACAAGTGATGTATATGAGGATATGATTGATAAGATTGATATATATGATACAAGTAATTATAAGTCAGGTGATGTGTTGTTTTCATCTACTATATAAATGGCAGTCCTTCTGTCTGTCTGTCTGTCTGTCTGTTTTTTTGTGACGAATAAGCTCCTAGACCAGTGAACCGATCTTGATGAAACTTTACACATATATAGAACTAACATTCAGCTCCAGGATGTGCTAAGTGGCTCTCCATAAAAATGAAAAAAAATAAATATATATATATATATATATATATAAAATAAATAAAATTTCCATTAGAAAAAAAAATGGCTTTCGAATAGTGTGCCGGCGAATTAATCATAACAAAAGGCTTCATGGTTAAAAACGCTAGGGTTTTTTGAAATACAAAATGTTCATATTCATTGACTTTTTAAACATACACATTCTCCTCCTGTTATTTGAATTCTCGAACTGCACGCGCATGGCAACAGCTAACTGCTGATCGATCTGCTCATGAAAGAGCCAGGCAAGCGGAGTCAACTGCAGAGAGAGAGAGAGAGAGAGAGAGAGAGAGAGAGAGAGAGAGAGAGAGAGTCATCTTACTGCTGATATATCTGCTCATCTACTATATAGATGGCAGTCCTGTCTGTTTGTCTGTCTGTTTGTTTGTAACCAATAAGCTCCTAGACCAGTGAACCGATCTTGATGAAACTTTACACACATATAGACCTAACATTCAGCTCCAGGATGCACTAAGTGGCTTTCCATACAAATGAAAAAAATATGTTAAAAAAAAATGGTTTTCGAATAGTGCGCCGGCATATTAATCGTAACAAAAGGCTTCATGGTTAAAAACGCTAGAGTTTTTTGAAATACAAAATGTTCGTATTCGTTGACTTTTTAAACATACACATTCTCCTCCTGTTATTTGAATTCTCGAACTGCACGCGCAAGGCAACAGCTAACTGCTGATGTATCTGCTCATGAAAGAGCCAGGCAAGCAGAGTCGGCTGCAGAGAGAGAGTCGTCTTACTGCTGATATATCTGCTCATGAAAGAGCCAGGCAAGCAGAGTCGGCTGGAGAGAGAGAGAGAGAGAGAGAGAGAGAGAGAGAGAGAGAGAGAGAGAGAGAGAGAGAGAGAGAGAGAGAGAGAGAGAGAGAGAGAGAGAGAGAGAGAGCGCGCGTCGCCTAACTGCAAATAGAGCGTCACACTGATGGGCAAGAGAAGCACAAAACTCACGTTCCAGCTTTCTAGGTCCGGGTTTTGGCAAGACATCGACAGTTGCCACTGCTGCTAGAAACATTGAGTGGCTCAAGGCCGCCTTCAACTATGACCTCTCTGAGGATTACAGCAGTATAAAGCCTTCCTTCGATAAATCTGAGGAATAAAAGAAGCCTTCCCAATTTTCTCCATACAACTAATGCCTCAGTCTAACTAGCGTGAGGAAAATAGGGCAAATTTCCCGGGTATTCCCGGGTAGTCGGTTAGTCAAAGAATAAAAACCCCGGCTAGTCAAAGAATAAAAAGGTTATTGGTAAGTTTAAAGATGAATTGGGTGGGAAGGTAATGAGTGAATTTATTGGATTGAGATCAAAATCTGATGCTTATAAGTATATTGCTAATAATAATAATAATGAAGGGTGTGATAAGAAGGTCAAGGGAATAAAGAAAAATATAATCAACGAAACAATAAACTTTAAACATAATTACAACTGTTTAACCTTAAAGAAGGTAGAGTACAGAAAAATGAATACAATAAGAAGTTATAAACATCAATTATATAAAGAAGAGGTAAATAAAGCATTAGGAGCTTTTGATGACAAAAGATATATTTTAGAGAATGGAATCAATAGTCTCCCTTATGGTTATAAGTATGAGTGTTAAGATATTGGGTTAGGGATTTTAACGGGCTACCGCCGTCTTTTTTGCTAATTTATAAATGATAGAACCAAGCAATAACCAAACCAAAGAGTGGAGATGTAATCAGCCTTGGTATTTAGATGGAAAACATAATGAATGTGAGAAATATCAAATAAGTCTTATTGAAGAAATAACCGGGGTAAAAGTAGATAAAACAAATAAGTGGATAAATTTAATTACAAATAAGTTGGAGGATGTAAAGAAAAAAAAATCCTTGAATGGACTAAAAACTTTGATGGTTATCAATTGAACAATGGAACAAACAATTTACTACAATCTCAAAATGATGTGGCTCAGGAGGTGGTCAAACAAGAGCATTAAGAGAAGTTTATCATTTCATCTCTGCTCAACAAAGATACTTAAACCAAGAACCAAGTTCCAAGTTATTCTTTGTGAAAAAACTTGATGGAAATGAATGTTATAAGAAAATGAAGTTATTCCCTAAAGTAGAACATGGGAAAATATTCATTGGTTCGCTCTTTGAGTATAATGAAAATATAAAAGGACTGTGATTATGTTGGGGGGAAGAAGTGTTTTAATCAGTAAGTCTCAGTTTTTCATTTGCTTATATGGGAGGGAAGGGGGTAGGTGGGGAGGGAGTGAGTCTCCCATTTTGAGCTTTTGGGACTTGGGTCAAAAAGTTTTTCCCTTGTTGGGTGCTGAACCCAAATACGAATGTTGCTGAGCTATCACATCATTCATTTTAATTACATGTGATTGTTTTTTTTTCTGATGTACTTCATCATTTTGTGCCTTGTAGTTGATCTCAGTGGGACATCCTCTGAAATAACATGAAAATCAATGTGCGATGGTATTCAAGGTGCTGTATCATGACTATTACCAAGCATTAACATACGCCCTTTGAATTTCGTACGCGGCTGTTTTCCACTTCGGTTATAAAAGGTACAGTGTAACTGTTTTGTAAAGCAATTTGGTTATATGCAAATTCATACTGTAGGTATATTCAAGTATAAAGAGAACATCAGAAGGAAACTAAAACAATTTGTTTGCAAAGTGTTTTATGGAGTTGTTTGTATCGGTCAGGTCAGGCATGGGAGCATGCGTCATCGCTGCGTCCACTTTCTGCCGGTACTCCAGGAGCCTCCATCTGGCCATCCCACAGGCAGATGCCTGACCCATCCCCATCTCCTTGAGGTGCCGATCAACCTGCTGCAACACGAGGTACATGGTCGGCCCGTTGGCCTCCTACACTCACGAGGCTCCCTCGCTGAGAGAATCTGGTGAGCAGAATCAACATCAGGAAAATGGGCCACTTGTCCATACAGCTGCAGCTGATGCTCACGGACTATACAGGTTACAAACCTCATCTGAGTCTCTCTCAGCAACCGCTTGTTGGACACAAAATCTGACCAGTGATAGTCAAGGATTCGCCGAAGAGACCTGGTACCGAAAGACTTGAGTCTCCATCTCAGATCCCTGGTCAGAGTTCAAGTCTCACATCTGTCCAGCATGACCGGAAGCACCAAGGACCTGAAGACTCGGACTTTCGTCCTTTGCACAGGTACTAACAGCGCCACACCCCATGATCCAGTGAATTCATGACTCCCCAGGCCTGACCCAGACATCTATTGACTTGTTGCTCACAATATGCAGACTGCAGAGTTATGAATGCCACTGCCAAGGTAAATCAAAAGAGAGTACATAACTGCATGCAACATGAGTACAGCATTTCCACCTGCCTTGAGAAGTTCAGCATGGATGCCACAGATCCCAGGAGCTTTGCCCACTTTCAACTAGTTTACTGCAGTCTGTGTTTCCACAAACGAAGGTGGTTCACAGTTGATTGGATGGTCAAGAATAGGGATAGTAATGCCCTCGACATCCAACTCAACAGCTGCTGGGTCAACCTGGTACAGCTGCTCAAAATAACTGGCCTGGCAGGCCTTCACTTCAGACTCCTCTGTAAAGAGCCCACCACCCTCTGCTCTCACAGCAGTACACCGAGGGATGGGCTTGGAGGAACGCAATGCGCGAATTCATCGATAAGCAAGATGAGAATCACCTGACCATAGGTGATGCTCTACCCTTTTACATATTCCTCACACATAAGCCCCCTTGTCTGCCCTCAGCAAACGTACAGTTTTATGCCTCAACACCCTGAATAGCTCAGTTCTGCCATCAAGCCTGACCCTGTGACTGGTCAATGGTATCCAGTGTCCCTTGAGAGACAAAGTTCCTCTTCACCTGACGGTGGGGTCCAAGACACCTTCCGGCAACACCAAGGATGGTAGTCTTGAAGGCACTCCACAACTCTTCAGGATCCCTTGAAACACCCAGATCCCTTAGACCCCCACTTAACCTATTCACAAACTCCTCAGCTACCCTTTCATCATTGAGCTTGCCAACATACAGCCTAGATTAGGATGGTACCATTCTCTTGGATTTAAGCTGCAGCTTCCTAGTTGTTACAACAAGCCTATTGAGGAACTGAGCACTCTGGTAGACCCTGCAGTTCTGGAGCAATCTCCAGCAACCATCAATGAGAACATGGCCAATCTCCTTTGCCACACCAGCAGCATTGGAATACCAAGTCCAGTGATGTGGCTGTGGGCGCTGACACCAAGAATGAGCCACCCTAAGTCCACGACATCTTGTAAAGTCAAGGATCTTCGTACTATTCTGGTTTTTCATTCCAGACCCATGGGGACCAACACATGTCTCATAACCATCCCTATCATAACCATCCCTAGCCAGTCGATGCATGGAAATCCCCCAAGACTAGAAGAGTATCTCACCTGGGACACTGATGAACTATCAACTCAAGTGTGGCATAGAATGTCTCCTTTGTGAGATCACTCTCCTCAGTCGAAGCATATACAGAGACTAGGGAAATGACCCCCAGAGAGTGACGAAAACTTGGTCTCGTAATATGCTCATTGACCGGTGCTGCCTCGATTACCATAGGAATCAGCTTGTTGTGCACAGCTACAGCAACTCACTGGGAATGGTAACCATCAGAATGACCAGACCAGTAGTAGGTGTAGCCAGCACCATTATCTCACCACTTCAAGGTCTCTGAATCTCAGAAAGTGCTGCAAAACTGATGTCCAGATGCTGGAGCTCAGATGACAGCAGAGACAGGTGATCATCCTTTCTTAGAGTGAGGACATTCCAAGAACCCACCCAAAGGGACAGCCTCAGGTTAATCTGAGGAGACCACTGTCTGGTGGATGACAACTCAGCACCACCCTGATACACACTGCCTCAACGTGATCCATCAGGGATTCCCCATGGTTTCACTCCTGTAATCAAAGAATGGGGGTCCTGAAGGCTTTGCCCCAGTCCTTTCATTCGGTGACAGGAGGTACTCCCACAAAGAGGGTTCATCTTAGTTTTATTTTCTTTTTGTGTATTTTCCAAAATTAATTGTTTAATGGTGGCCGGAGAGTAAATCCTGCCACCAACCTCTGACAAATGGGTAACCCAACTGCAGGAGGATGTCCACGGACACAGTTGGGCACCAGATATGGATGGTTGTTGGCTTACTTGGAGCTCTTCTGCCCTTCGACGCATTTTGTTTTTAATCCGGTTGGGTGTCCATATCCATACACTCTCCCAACCAGGAAACCTGGTGGGGGAGTCAGTTAAGTCGCCGACAACCTGACTGTGAAACAGGTAAGTACAGATTTACATGGTATCTGTAGCAAGTCACAGATCTGATCTGGCCTGACCTGACAATAACATCTTTCTCCAAGTGAAGGTGGGAAGTAAAGTACTTCCCACAACAAGTGGGAAATTAAATAAATCGAAGTTGTTTGAAGGAGAATGTGTCAGGAGCGGAATGTCGGGATGGAAAATTCTGCCATTTCATGGACATAACGTATAGATAGTCCCTTTTTAATTTTTGTTTGCTTTTGGTTGTTTGTAAGCATTGGTGCCCTTTTCAAACAACCTTTTATCAGACAACTAGTCAGTGCAGAGTGAGCAAAGAGAGTCTGTTCACGTCTGAAGCCTCTGCTGTTCATCCTCAACCATCCACGACAAGATGAAATCTTGGGTTTATCTGCCGCTGCTGCTGCTTATCTGCTTGGTTGCTTTCACCAATGAGGAACCCCAGGTAAGTACCAATATATTCTGCTTTTCGTGTTGAAGAATAGAAGAGAAAGCATTCTGTCAATTAATTATTCTTGTGTTGTAGTGAAATAGAAGACCAAGAAGGAATCTGAAGAAGTAAAGAGTAAAGATGTAGTCATCAGGGGCAACCTGGACAGGATTCGAGTTTCAACCGCCACTCCACAACCCTCAAACCAAAACAGGAGCAGCCAAGTGAGCCTCACAGAAAAAAATTCTGCAAGAATTCACTTCTCCTTGGAGAGATAGATATAATGAAAGAGAAGAAAAAGCAAGAATTCGAATGAATAAAGAGAATTATAAAAATAAAATAAAAATTCGAAAGAAGTGTGAAAGGAACAAAGATATCAGGAAGAACCTGGTCAGATAGATTTCAGTAGTTACTCCCCAGACTCAAACGCAGCAGCAGCTACAAGGTACCAGAGGTCTGCAACAACACCCTCACTTCACCTGTCTGGGAGGTGTTGGGAGGGGGCTAGTGGGAGTTCTATTGCAAGTGACACTTCTTTTTTTTATTCTATTTTTTATACAATGTTGAACTAACACATAGAATGTATAACAAGATTAGCAGGAGATAAGAGGGGCAGGAGAGGAAAGGACAAAACAGTGGGGAACAGAGACATTAGGAGTTCTGTGGAAGAGAGAGAGAGAGAGAGAGAGAGAGAGAGAGAGAGAGAGAGAGAGAGAGAGAGAGAGAGAGAGAGAGAGAGAGAGAGAGAGAGAGAGAGAGAGAGAGAGAGAGAGAGAGAGAGAGAGAGAGAGAGAGAGAGAGAGAGAGAGAGAGAGAGAGAGAGAGAGAGAGAGAGAGAGAGAGAGAGAGAGAGAGAGAGAGAGAGAGAGAGAGAGAGAGAGAGAGAGAGAGAGAGAGAGAGAGAGAGAGAGAGAGAGAGAGAGAGAGAGAGAGAGAGAGAGAGAGAGAGAGAGAGAGAGAGAGAGAGAGAGAGAGAGAGAGAGAGAGAGAGAGAGAGAGAGAGAGAGAGAGAGAGAGAGAGAGAGAGAGAGAGAGAGAGAGAGAGAGAGAGAGAGAGAGAGAGAGAGAGAGAGAGAGAGAGAGAGAGAGAGAGAGAGAGAGAGAGAGAGAGAGAGAGAGAGAGAGAGAGAGAGAGAGAGAGAGAGAGAGAGAGAGAGAGAGAGAGAGAGAGAGAGAGAGAGAGAGAGAGAGAGAGAGAGAGAGAGAGAGAGAGAGAGAGAGAGAGAGAGAGAGAGAGAGAGAGAGAGAGAGAGAGAGAGAGAGAGAGAGAGAGAGAGAGAGAGAGAGAGAGAGAGAGAGAGAGAGAGAGAGAGAGAGAGAGAGAGAGAGAGAGAGAGAGAGAGAGAGAGAGAGAGAGAGAGAGAGAGAGAGAGAGAGAGAGAGAGAGAGAGAGAGAGAGAGAGAGAGAGAGAGAGAGAGAGAGAGAGAGAGAGAGAGAGAGAGAGAGAGAGAGAGAGAGAGAGAGAGAGAGAGAGAGAGAGAGAGAGAGAGAGAGAGAGAGAGAGAGAGAGAGAGAGAGAGAGAGAGAGAGAGAGAGAGAGAGAGAGAGAGAGAGAGAGAGAGAGAGAGAGAGAGAGAGAGAGAGAGAGAGAGAGAGAGAGAGAGAGAGAGAGAGAGAGAGAGAGAGAGAGAGAGAGAGAGAGAGAGAGAGAGAGAGAGAGAGAGAGAGAGAGAGAGAGAGAGAGAGAGAGAGAGAGAGAGAGAGAGAGAGAGAGAGAGAGAGAGAGAGAGAGAGAGAGAGAGAGATATATTGGGCGGAGAACACGGGGTATACAAGATGGACACTACAGGGACTTTCCGGTCCTTACACGACAGAGACTTTGAGGAAGGAAAGCAGGGAATTTGAAGGAGTTGGGTTTGGGGTGGATTAGCGGGGGTCGAAAAGATCATGGTATTGGATGGAGGAAGATAAGAGGTGGTGGTTAAAATCTGTTTTGTACACTTGGAGGGAAGAATGGAATTGAAGAGAGAGTGGGATTTTGTTCCAAAGATGAGAAAAAAAGAGTAATGAAAGAGTTTGTTTAATGCACCTAATAGAAATCCTCTGCCGGCATTACTTGCAAGACGTTCATACCCCACGGTGTCCTTTGCAAAGAGGAGGTGAGCTATTGCCGGCACCATGAAAAATTCCAAATTCCTGCCCAAACTACTGCTGGGAAGGCACTGGCAAACCACCCAGAATAATCTATGCCAAGAAACTGCTTCGGCAGCACTCCTGTAATACTCTGTCTTTGGGAAAGAGTATGTTACATCCGAATCATAATATAAATCCAGATAATATAATCTTACAATACTTTTGAACATTCAATCAACGCAATGTTAAAGTCGTACGTGACAGTCCTTTGTGACAAACTGGATGGATGTTCCTTGGTGCAACTCCTGGACAGGCTATGACTCGGATGTTTGTGAAAACACACACTGTCACAGTGCCCATTTGATCTGTTCGACGGAGTATCATGCATTTTTGGGTGATTGTACATCAGTATCAAACTCTGCTTCAAGTCTGCAATTAATTTCTAGAAGTTTAACTTGCTCAGTCAAAAACAATTGCCTTCTTGGTTTTAATGTACAGGTCAAGCAACTGGAAACCATCTTATTACCTCCGGCACCAAATTTGGGGTCTTGTGTTCTATGAACTCTCAAATTGTTGATAAGGTTATGTTTTCACTCCCGTCTGTCTGTCTCTGAGCAAGATATCTCAAAACGTTATGGACGGATTTGGATGAAACTTAGTGAACGGGTTGGAGGTGTGACGAGGACAAATTGATTAGATTTTGGTGAAGGTCTGGATCTGGATACTGGAATTTTTAAAGTGATTCTTCTCCATGGAGAGATGGGGCGAAAAAGAGATCCAGCCTGGCATGTACTCCACAGATCCAGCATGCACTCTGCAGATCCAGCATGCACTCTACAGATCCAGCATACACTCTGCAGATCCAGTATGCACTCTACAGATCCAGCATGCACTCCATAGAGTGCCATTCTAGTTTGTTAATTTACTCTCTCTCTCTCTCTCTCTCTCTCTCTCTCTCTCTCTCTCTCTCTCTCTCTCTCTCTCTCTCTCTCTCTCTCTCTCTCTCTCTCTCTCTCTCTCTCTCTCTTTCACTTTTTATTTCTCTCTCTCTTTCACTTTTTATTTCTCTCTATCTCTCTCTCTCTCCCCCCCTCCACCTCTTTCCCTCCTCCACCTCTCTCTCTCTCTTTCACTTTTTATCTCTCTCTCTCTCTCTCTCTCTCTCTCTCTCTCTCTCTCTCTCTCTCTCTCTCTCTCTCTCTCTCTCTCTCTCTCTCTCTCTCTCTCTCTCTCTCTCTCTTTCTTTCTCTCTCTCTCTCTCTCTCTCTCTCTCTCTCTCTCTCTCTCTCTCTCTCTCTCTCTCTCTCTCTCTCTCTCTCTCTCTCTCTCTCTCTCTATATATATATATATATATATATATATATATATATATATATATATATATATATATATATATATATATATATATATATACAGGGGGATGCAAAAGTCGGTATACAGGAAGGATTATACCAGTATTACCAGTATTATAATAGTGGTGCTTGGATTCATTTAATACTAGAATTCATTTAATTCATTAAAATCATTATGACCATTTTTAATATTGGTATGCTATTATTGATATGCTTGTATAATCAATAAAATACGTTTTGTGCACACGTTTTGTTTTTCAGTACTGTATACCTACTTTTGCAGCCCCCTGTATATATATATATATATATATATATATATATATATATATATATATATATATGTTCTTCCTTCGGCTGCTCCCGTTCGGGGTCGCCACAGCGGATCATCCGTTATGATCCGCATACTGATTTGGCACAGGTTTTACACCGGATGCCCTTCCTGACGCAACCCTGGTCGCCTCTTACGACACAGGGATAAGGATTGGGTTTTGCCATGATTCCGGGCTGCCCTACACCCTCTCATAGCGCAGCCCAGTGCAGAGCACCCGTCCTCAAGCGATCCTCTAACCCAAGCCTCCGAGTAGCCGGATTACAGGCGCACGCCACTACGCCCGGTATATATATATATATATATATATATATATATATATATATATATATATATATATATATATATATATATATATATATATATATATATATATATATATATATATATATATATATATATATATATATATATATATATATTAACATTTTGGCACGCCCCTTTCTTTGTTCCACCATCAAATTTTTGTTCCTGCATGAAATGAAACAAGATTTGGCACATATACTAATGATATTATTGTCTTCCTTAAGAGGCCCCTCAAAATTCGTTTTGATGCATTTTCACAAACTCCAATGGATTCCATTCAAATTCGGTACGATTATGGCTTTTGGTCCAACTTAGATCACTGGCTATAAATTTTTTCCATAACACTTCCGATATTCGAAAAAATCGATAAATCGATATCCCTTTTGGGATTTTCCAATCAAATCCACTCAAGTTTAAGGCCTACGGGGGACGCAAATTTCCACTTTGCCCCAGGCGCTGTTTACCTCCGCTACGCCAAGCTGTTAGGGTTAGGGTTAGGGTTAGGGTTTGGGTTAGAGTTAGGGTTAGGGTTAGCTACCCTAACACTAACCCTAACAGCTAACCCTAACAGCTAACCCTAACCCCAACAGCTATCCCTAACCCTAACCGCTAACCCTAACCCTAACCCTAACAGCTAACCCTAACCCTAACCCTAACCGCTAACCCGAACCGTAACCGTTAACCCCTAACCGCTAACAGCTATTCAGGAAACTTGCAAGAAAGCCCGGGCAACACTGGGCTTTCTTGCTAGCCCGAGCAATGCCGGGCATTACTACTAGTGTGTATATATATATATATATATATATATATATATATATATATATATATATATATATATATATATATATATATATATATATATATGTATACATGCTGTATATACTGTATATACTGTATATAAATACATGCTGTATATACTGTATATACTGTATATAAATACATATATGACGAGCACTCCCCTGATCTCCACTGGAAATAGTCCTACACGAGCACTCCCCCAATCAATGGAGGTCGGGGGAGTGTTCGTCACACTCCACATGTTTTTGATTTACCTGCCGATCGCATTATATGTCTTCTGCGGTTTTACCAAGTGAGACATAATCCACGGTGATGCTCACCATAACAGTCAGGAGGTGCATCTGATAAAATGTATATGTATATGTGTCTGTGTCTGTGTTTGTGTCTGTGTCTGTGTCTGTGTCTGTGTCTGTGTCTGTATATATATATATATATATATATATATATATATATATATATATATATATATATATATATATATATATATATATATATATATATATATATGTATATATATATATATATATATATTTGTATTCATGAATTCATGATGTCCACATTGAAGTGAAACAACTTTGAAGCATTATAACGGTTTATGTATAACTTTTATATGTGAAGTGCAAAGTGTACAACACAAAGGTGTCGGATATTGTTCAGCTGACAGAGTGCATCACAGTGGCAGTGACCTCCGTAATCAACGAGATGTTCGAAAATGTGTGGAGGGAAAATTAGTACCATTGTGATTTAGTCCGTGTTACGAATGGTGCACATGTTCAATGTCTACTCGGATTCTAACGTATCCTGATGTACCCAAATGATATTCACCCAAACAACCAAATGAAACTCAAGCATCCTGACTTTGAGCTGTGTGAATATTCCTCCGTTTGCATTATTCACAAAAAATTTATAAGGCTTAAAAGTTGGTTCATGTCAATGTGGACACCCTGTATGTTTCTGTCCCTCCCTGTCTCTCTCCCAGATAAAAAGGAACTTTCTTTGTTTTACAGCGATGGCGTTCGAGGAAAAGAAGTCATGGATTAAGAGTCACCTGGAGCCGCTCAGGCCATAATATGGGATTAAGGAGAATAAATAATTTTCCAGTGGTAAGGAATGACTGGAATACATTTAAAAAACAAAATTTTTCTATTTTCATTTTACTAACCATTTTAAGAAATCTAACCATTTCATTTTCTGGACATGGGACCATGAAGCATTGAGGGATTCAATTGCTGAAAACTTTTTCCCCCCCAAACTGAACTGACAATATTTTCTTTTCTTTTTTTGAAACCTGCTTGAATCAAATGGCTTTTATACAGGACTTGTATGCACAACCAAGTTGCACATCAGGTTCAGACACACCATGAGCTGCAAATACAATCAATACCAATGATCACTCTCGCCGACAAGAGAACACGCACTTGTTCACCACAGCTGTTTCCAAGTGTGGAAAACAAATAGAAATGACTACAACTTTGGAAGAAGGCCGAGACTTGCATTAGAATGACAGAAACCTCAATATGGCATTGAGGTTAATCGGTCTTTCTATTTCAAACGTCGACCCTGCTCCATCTTTGTCGATATGCTATTTTCTTTATCCCTTCCTATTAACTGATTAAATTGGCATTTTATGGCTTCGGCTGAGTAAAAATCGAAGGTAATTTTTGATTCGAACCCCTTCACAGCCACCCTTTTCCAATATCTCCCATCCACTGTAGTCCTTTCTTCACTTCTATTCCGGATCCCCTTTCCATTTTCTCCAGTTCCTCTCACAGTTGGCTATCCTACTTTCTCAACAAAAGTTACCTGCTTCCCTTTCTTTTTTTCATTTTCCTTTTTTCACCCTACAAAAATAATATTTAGATGGCCCCTAATCATTCCTCTCTTGCCCAATGACGTATTTACTTTTATGAAAAGCTTCAAAGGAGGATGATGTCCTTATCAATCTTCATAACCAATGTTCGTATTGCCAAGATCTTCAGGATTTCCTTTTGTGACATCATAGAAGCCTGACCCTATAATATACAAGTTGAGTAACCCAATCAAAATCGGGTTTTGTTGTTTTTTTTAGCTCCGTCACCAAAGGTGAACGAAGGTTATGTTTTCACTCCCATCTGCTTGCTTGCTTATCTGTGAACAGGATATCTCAAAATGTTATGGACGGATTTGGACGAAATTTGGTGGACAGGTTGAGGGTGTGAGAAGAACGAATTGATTCGATTTTGGTGAAGATCTGAATCCAGATGGTGTAACTTTTTTTAATTACCCAGCGCACACAAAGCGAAAATGGGAGTTAAGCAATACTGGTTCATGTCCGTTCGTCCGTCTATCTGTCTGTCCATCCATCATCAGTTTATGATTGTCAGTTTATAATCGAGGAACGCCGAAGTTCAATTGAATGTGATATTTTGAACAGGAATTGGAACATGAATGGGAAGATGAGTTTGCCGTTTTTTAAGTGGTTTCCGATGAAATCGTCTCGACCGCACATGCGCAGAGAGGAGTGAGATAATATTTTTAACTCGGTCTGCCTGTCTGACAATCAAACAAACTTTTTCAATCATTCCAAACTGGAAACTTACTGTTTTTAAGGACGTCATAAAGGACACCTACAACAGGCATGTTAAAATAATGTAACGTGCTAAATAAGGTGGTGTAGAAGACACTACCTCAACAGCGGTAAACTTCTGTAATATTTTTTATTCTCTTTGACCATTAAAATCTTTATTTAATTTAATTACATGTTTGAACACTCTGGAGCACAAATCGCCTTTTTGGCAATTTCAAAACCGTTTGGCACATTTTTACATCATCAATTGGACAAAATATTAGGGCATTTTACATCATCACGACCAATCAAATTTGCAGCTCGTGGACTCCGACTCCGTCCTTGTTTCACAACACAACATGGGGTAATGTGTTCTCCGAACTCTCCAATTGTTGATGAGATCAGAAAATTTAAGCTGAGAATTATCTTCATTTATCTTCACTTACATTCATTTAACCATGTATTTTGTAAATACCAAGTCCTAAACCTGACATTAATAACTTACATTCAAAAAATTGTTTTGTTTTCAGAATTTTTTCTCGTATTGATCGGATTTTAATTTGATGACATGCTCTTGTCGTCATCGATTTAATGATGAAGGAATGTCATTGTTCCGTGCAGAATCAAACTCAGAAGGTGGTCAGGCTACCATCATTTTCTTGGTGAGTTAAATCATGCATCTTGCTCATTAATTATATCAGTAAAATTATTCTTTAATTGTTATTGATGATGAGGGAATAATCCATCAAGAGGATGAATGATTGAACGACTCTCCCAAAGGAGAGTAATCAACCGATTGTTAAAATGGATCAGAGAAACTGGGATGAGATGTGAGTTTTGAGCCAGGGTACCGACACACAATGGCCTGTTTTGTTTGTGAGATACTACGTGTCAGCAACTTTGACGTCATGTCCTCCACAACGGTGGCATTCTCCGTGATGCAACGTCTTGCTTCCAGGGCACCAGTTTGATAGGTTGAACTGGGATCCTCCATCGTTTTGTATGCAGCACGTGAAAGCCTGACTTACATCACTTCGAGGGGCGTGGACGTATCGTTGATGCAATACCCCCTGTATTTCCTCACCTTGCCTGTGAAACACAAGGGTGACGATTCATAGCTGGGTCGAGATGGCTCAGAGGTGTGCGGGTGTACCCCGAGGCCATGTGTGGCCGTGCCTGTAGGCCATCCTCTGCCAGCCCCAGATCCTTGATAATTATCAAACTTAGAAGAGACGTTCTAGCAGCACTCATGGTCGGAAGACTTCCGAGCAGTCACGTCAGTTGTGAACTTTTCACAATAATCTTGAAAAATGACAAATTCCATTTGTGGTTAATCTTAAGGCATCAAACGAATATGTTGTGACGTTAAGAAAATGATGACATGGTTTGAATGTGGAAAGGAAATGGGTTAAACCAAGTGTGAGAAGCGATTTTATAACCCATCAATGAATCGCTCATTTTCTGTTCTTCTTTTTCAGAACGAGACCATTGTACCTGCAGTCCGCAGATTGGACACCTGGACGATGTACACGACCATCATCATTTGGAAATATATAATACCCTCTTGTGACAATTGGACTAAATCTACATATTGATGGGAAAATAAAATACATGACCGACTATCATTTAATCTATATACATTCTGCTTTACCAATTCATAATAACATATCAGATTGTGCTTCAGGAATTGTTTTGATATTCGAATCGAAATTTAAAAAAAAAGGATTTATGACAGACATCTGCAGAACGTGAATCGCCTAGCGACAAAGCCATCTCGTTTCGTGCGAGTATAGAATGGTTGATATTTCTCACTCAATAAAGGACTTTTAAAATTGTCTCTTGTCACAACATATTTAGTACACGTCAAAACCAAAGAATAACCCGTAACGTGAACCCACTTCATTTTTGGAAGAAGATTATGATAAAGAAGAGGAGGAGGAGGAAGTAGAACGTTTCAGTTATCCACCGTGAAGCATTTTTAGAGGTGCTCACGTTTCGGTCATCACCCTTTCCGCAGAGTGCGTGAGAATGTGAAAATAAGTGAAATTTATCGGTTGATGTTGCGAAGTCTCTTCCGACAGACTGCTGTTCAGACGAAACTTGGTGGGTAGATTGGGGGTGTGATAAGGACGAATTGATTGAATTCTGTTGAAGATCCGATCACCGGATATGGTGATTTTAAAAGTGATTCTTCATCATTCAGAGATGGGGCCAAAAACGATGGACGATATAGCATGATGTTTCAAAACCTTCTCTGGACGAGGTAAACAACACAGGATGCCTCACTGGAGTCTATAAAATTAGTATCATTCGCTAAAAGTATAACCGTAAATATCCAAGTGCATTCAAAACGCGCAGAAATTTGGAACAGCCTTGCTATCTACTCAATATCTCATTATAAATTTTATTATAAATATAAACTATTTTTATTATAAATTTTAGTACTGCACAAAATTGGATTTAGAACTGCATAAGTAGGGGTCTACTGCACGTTAAGATAAACCCTGGGAAAATGAATATGACATGATCATTGCATGATGTTTTGGTGGCAAAATATGATAAATACATCAACATGGAAGAAAGACCTTTCTTGATGGCCAAATACAATTTAAATGCAGTAGATCGATGTCATTGTTATTCTTTTTTTTTCTCCTTATAATTATTTGTTTTTTACTCGTTCCTCATGTTCACTATCTTTTACTATCTGTATTTCCTTCACTTTTGACTTTCATCTCTTCCGCCCCTTTTTATTCACTTGTTGCATTTCTCTGCCCATCTTCATTTCCTTTCCTCTCCCAACCTCAAAATTTATTTTGTGGACATAGACTGATGATGCTGCATATTAACACATTAATGAACTAAATAAATAATAATCTAATCATCATCTTGGATTCAGGGAAAGTTTGATCAAGTTTAAGAGCCACTGTGCTAACCATATGCATACTGGGCATGTCACAGACACACATGGTGCCACACCGCACTAGGTAAGGATAGACAGACATACTGTCACGCCGCTGCTTCACAGGCAGGGCGATTCATCAGTGTGTGTGCCACCCATTGAAGGGACATTATGCCGGCTGTCCCGTCTGCTGTCATTAGTTGGTGTATGTTAAAGATCCCACAGTGTACTTTACCATGAGGAGGCGAGCCATCACCGGCTTCATGAACAAATTCCAAATTCCTTCCATGACTAACTGCTGCGAAGGCAACGGGAAATCACCCAGCGTCGACCTTGTCATGCACCCAAGGACATGTCTTCAGGCAGAGCACACAATCCATCAATCTTCTCAAGCTCTTTCCATTTTTTTCATTTACAATTGTTGTCTTATATACAGTATAAAGAAGAAATTGTGTTTGTTCATCTATTCATTTGCACCCTGTAGCAACTAGTGCAACCAAATTTTCCATGGTCTCGTCTTTCATGCAGAGGAAGGTCGAGGGCTACGTTAGGATAAAAACAAAATAAAAAAAATTAAAATTAAAAGATATTAAAATCAGATAATTCACCTTCAGGCCTCCATCAGGTCTTGTGCTCATATACTCGCTGTGTGGTTTTTTTAAAAATTTTTATCCCTGGATAAGTTAGGTAAAATGTTTTGTGAAGACCGTATGTTGAGGTTGTATGTACCGTGATTTGTTGTTAACACAAATTTAACTAGAAGGGCAAAAGGTAGACCACATACCTCCGCCATGTAATGCCTGATCCACGAAAAAATATCGGGCCCGATCAATACATTTTTGAAATATCATGCTATACAAGTATATCGTTTTTGGCCCTATCTCTCAATGGTGAAGAATCACTTTAGAAATTAAATAAGTCTCGTATCCAGATTCGGATTCGGATGTTCACCAGAATTGAATCAATTCGTCCTTGTCACACACCCACAAAATTTCATCCGAATCCGTGCACAACTTTTTGAGATATCCTGCACACAATGAAGCAAACAAACAGACAGACAAGAGGTGAAAACATAACCTCCTTAACCTTCGATGGGGGAGGTACTTGTTATGGTATTCACGTGCGCCTGTTATTAAAGAAGACTAGCAGATACCTGTCGACGACGGGTATGGGGGACAGCCCAATCATTCCAAGAAAAAAAAGAGAGATAAATGAAGCCTATTGGAGGTGCTCAGGATGCGATAACACCTTGAAGATGGAATTTCAGCACCATGAGCCCTACATTGAGATGGATCTTGGTTTTGGCACAATGAGCCCTGCATTAAGATGGATCTTGATCTCGGCACCATGAGCCCTACATTGAGATGGATCTTGGTTTTGGCACAATGAGCCCTGCATTAAGATGGATCTTGATCTCGGCACCATGAGCCCTACATTGAGATGGATCTTGGTTTTGGCACAATGAGCCCTGCATTGAGATGGATCTTGATCTCGGCACCATGAGCCCTGCCTTGACGTGGATCTCGGTTTTGTCACCATGAGCCCTGCATTGAGATGGATCTTCGTTTCGGCACCATGAGCCCTGAATTGAGATGGATCTCGGTCTCGGCACCATGAGCCCTGCATTGAGATGAATCTTGATCTCAGCACCATGAGCCCTGCATTGAGATGAATCTTGATCTCAGCACCATGAGCCCTGAATTGAGATGGATCTCGGTCTCGGCACCATGAGCCCTGCATTGAGATGAATCTTGATCTTGGCACCATGAGCCCTGCCTTGACGTGGATCTCGGTTTCGTCACCATGAGCCCTGCATTGAGATGGATCTTGATCTCAGCACCATGAGCCCAGCATTGAGATGGATCTCGGTCCCTGCACAATGAGCCCTGCATTGAGATGGATCTCAGCACCATGAGCCCTGCATTGAGATGGATCTTGATCTCAGCACCATGAGCCCAGCATTGAGATGGATCTCGGTCCCTGCACAATGAGCCCTGCATTGAGATGGATCTCAGCACCATGAGCCCTGCATTGAGATCGATCTTGATCTCAGCACCATGAGCCCAGCATTGAGATGGATCTTGGTATCTGCACAATGAGCCCTGCATTGAGATGGATCTCAGCACCATGAGCCCTGCATTGAGATCGATCTTGATCTCGGCACCACCTTGCTCTCGATGGGGTCTGAATGCGTTTCCTGGGTAACCTCGCTGGGGTCTGAAGCCACCATGGTTTTGGCCTGCTCAATCATGCCTTCGCTTGGAACAGGCTGCAACAATGTCTGAACAATAAAGTCTTTTTTTCACTTTCCTTACTCGTATTGTTGAATGCCTGATCATCATACCTTCCAATTGCTGGATACATTGCAATGCTTCTGAACGCCCAGAGACGCCAGCGTTCATGGCTTTGTTTCATTTCCTGCCATGTTATAACCTCGAGAATCTCTTAAACTAAGCCGAATTACAAAATTTGAGTTCCAAATTTTAACTCAGCGGCAGTGCAGATGCTAACAAAGTGCTTAAGCCACTTAAAGAGCGATCTACAATCGAAAGTGGTGCAGTTCATGTCCCGACCGGGATGTGTAGTCGACAGTTCCTACAAGGTGGAGGTTCGTGTACAGTGCACACGGACGTGGTACATGTGAGTAGATTTGGATCTGCACGGACTCTCCGTGGGTGTGTGGGCATGCCATACCTGCTGCGGGTGTGTGGACATACCATGCCTGCTGTGGGTGCCGTGGTGGCAAAGTTTCATCCTGGATCTAATGGAGGTTCTATCAGGTTTTCCTTTGTCCTCACGCCTGTTTCTAAAGCATTTGGTAATGGGGTTTGCCTTACAAAGGTTATATGTTTCTCTTTGTGAGTTTGAAAGCAAAATGTATTTGATAACACCCGATATCTCAGCCGTTTGTCATGTTAACGAGTTTTCTAAATTACCGAACCAATCCCCCAACACACACAGTTGTTAATAAATCCTATCAGAGTCCCCACCCGATGGACGATCTTGTTCCAAGCATGCAACACGTTCTTCTGATGGGGGGGATTCCCAAAGGGGAGATTTCCAAAGGGGAGATTTCCAAAGGGGAGATTCCATGAAGTAATGATTTATTTTCATTTTTTCAACGTGTCGGAATGAGCATACAATCACTCAGGATTGATTTAACCTTGATAAGTATCACAGAAACCGTGACACAATGAAGTGTAATGCTGGAGTAAAGGTTCACACGGATGCGTGTCGAATCCCAGGTGCACAAAGCAAGTATGGAGAAGAAGCACATACAGATAGTGAGAGAATGCAGATTTTTGAAAGACGTGGAAGAAGGAAAGTGAAATACAGAAATGGAGGCACACCATCCATGCCAGAGGCACACACCATCAAGAGAGTGGAGAATGAGAAAAGAATCGAGTTATTGCAGGGAGGGCGAACTCGAGTTATTGCAGGGAGGGCGGGCTCGGGTTCTTGCAGGGAGGGCGGGTTCGGGTTATTGCAGGGAGGGCGGGCTCAAGTTATTGCAGGGAGGGCGGACTCGAGTTATTGCAGGGAGGGTGGGCTCGAGTTATTGCAGGGAGGGCAGACTCGAGTTATTGCAGGGAGGGCGGACTCGAGTTATTGCAGGGAGGGTGGGCTCGAGTTATTGCAGCGAGGGCGGGCTCGAGTTATTGCAGGGAGGATGGGCTCGAGTTATTGCAGGGAGGGTGGGTTCGAGTTATTGCAGCGAGGGCGGGCTCGAGTTATTGCAGGGAGGATGGGCTCGAGTTATTGCAGGGAGGATGGGCTCGAGTTATTGCAGCGAGGGCGGGCTCGAGTTATTGCAGGGAGGGTGGGCTCGAGGTATTGCAGCGAGGGCGGGCTCGAGTTATTGCAGGGAGGGTGGGCTCGAGGTATTGCAGTGAGGGCGGGCTCGAGTTATTGCAGGGAGGATGGGCTCGAGTTATTGTAGGGAGGATGGGCTCGAGTTATTGCAGGGAGGGCGGGCTCGGGTTATTGCAGGGAGGGCGGGCTCGGGTTATTGCAGGGAGGGCGGGTTCGGGTTATTGCAGGAAGGGCGGGCTTGGGTTATTGCAGGGAGGGCGGGCTTGGGTTATTGCAGGGAGGGCGGGTTCGGGTTATTGCAGGAAGGGCGGGCTTGGGTTATTGCAGAGAGGGCGGGCTTGGTTTATTGCAAGGAGGGTGGACTCGAGTTATTGCAGGGAGGATGGGCTCAGGTTACTGCATGGAGGGTGGGCTCGAGTTATTGCAGGGAGGGCGGGCTCGAGTTATTGCAGGGAGGGCGGGCTTGGGTTATTGCAGGGAGGGCGGGCTTGGGTTATTGCAGGGAGGGTGGACTCGAGTTATGGCAGGGAGGGCGGACTCGAGTTATTGCAGGGAGGGCGGACTCGAGTTATTGCAGGGAGGGCAGGTTCGGGTTATTGCAGGGAGGGCGGGTTCGGGTTATTGCAGGGAGGGCGGGCTCGAGTTATTGCAGCGAGGGCGGGCTCGAGTTATTGCAGGGAGGATGGGCTCGAGTTATTGCAGGGAGGGCGGGCTCGGGTTATTGCAGGGAGGGCGGGCTCGGGTTATTGCAGGGAGGGCGGGTTCGGGTTATTGCAGGAAGGGCGGGCTCGAGTGATTGCAGGGAGGGTGGGCTCAGGTTACTGCAGGGAGGGTGGGCTCGAGTTATTGCAGGGAGGGCGGGCTTGGGTTATTGCAGGGAGGGCAGGCTTTGGTTATTGCAAGGAGGGTGGACTCGAGTTATGGCAGGGAGGGCGGACTCGAGTTATTGCAGGGAGGGCGGGCTCAAGTTATTGCAGGGAGGGCGGACTCGAGTTATTGCAGGGAGGGCAGGTTCGGGTTATTGCAGGGAGGGTGGGTTCGGGTTATTGCAGGGAGGGCGGGCTCGAGTTATTGCAGCGAGGGCGGGCTCGAGTTATTGCAGGGAGGATGGGCTCGAGTTATTGCAGGGAGGGCG
Organism: Eptatretus burgeri; assembly: GCF_056783735.1. NCBI lineage: Eukaryota > Metazoa > Chordata > Myxini > Myxiniformes > Myxinidae > Eptatretus > Eptatretus burgeri. Next base: position 46,535,505 of record NC_140977.1, on the reverse strand, counting down.
GGCTCGGGTTATTGCAGGGAGGGCGGGCTCGGGTTATTGCAGGTAGGGCGGGTTCGGGTTATTGCAGGAAGGGCGGGCTCGAGTGATTGCAGGGAGGGCGGGCTCAAGTTATTGCAGGGAGGGCGGGCTTGGGTTATTGCAGGGAGGGCGGGCTTGGGTTATTGCAAGGAGGGTGGACTCAAGTTATGGCAGGGAGGGCGGACTCAAGTTATTGCAGGGAGGGCGGACTCGAGTTATTGCAGGGAGGGCAGGCTCGAGTTATTGCAGGAAGGGTGGGCTCGGGTTATTGCAGTGAGGATGGGCTCGAGTTATTGCAGGGAGGGCAGGTTCGAGTTATTGCAGGGAGGGCGGACTCAAGTTATTGCAGGGAGGGCGGGCTCGGGTTATTGCAGGGAGGGCGGGTTCGGGTTATTGCAGGGAGGGCGGGATCGAGTTATTGCAGGAAGGGCGGGCTCGAGTTATTGCAGGGAGGGCAGGCTCGAGTTATTGCAGGGAGGGCGGGCTCGGGTTATTGCAGGGAGGGCGGACTCGAGTTATTGCAGGGAGGGCAGGTTCGAGTTATTGCAGGGAGGGCGGACTCAAGTTATTGCAGGGAGGGCAGGTTCGAGTTATTGCAGGGAGGGCGGGTTCGGGTTATTGCAGGGAGGGCGGGCTCGAGTTATTGCAGGAAGGGCGGGCTCGAGTTATTGCAGGGAGGGCAGGCTCGAGTTATTGCAGGAAGGGTGGGCTCGGGTTATTGCAGTGAGGATGGGCTCGAGTTATTGCAGGGAGGGCAGGTTCGAGTTATTGCAGGGAGGGCGGACTCAAGTATTTGCAGGGAGGGCGGACTCGAGTTATTGCAGGGAGGGCGGGCTCGGGTTATTGCAGGGAGGGCGGGCTCGACTTATTGCAGGGAGGGCGGACTCGAGTTATTGCAGGGAGGGCGGGCTCGGGTAATTGCAGCGAGGGCGGGCTCGAGTTATTGCAGGGAGGGCGGGCTCGGGTTATTGCAGGGAGGGCAGACTCGAGTTATTGCAGGGAGGGCGGACTCGAGTTATTGCAGGTTGGGTGGGCTCGAGTTATTGCAGGGAGGGCGGGCTTGGGTTATTGCAGGAAGAGCGGGCTCGAGTTATTGCAGGGAGGACGGGCTCGGGTTATTGCAGGGAGGACAGGCTCGAGTTATTGCAGGGAGGGCGGGCTCGGGTTATTGCAGGAAGAGCGGGCTCGAGTTATTGCAGGGAGGACGGGCTCGGGTTATTTCAGGGAGGGCGGGTTCGGGTTATTGCAGGAAGGGCGGTCTCGAGTTATTGCAGGGAGGGGGGGCTTGGGTTATTGCAGGGAGGGCGGATTCGAGTTATTGCAGGAAGGGTGGACTCGGGTTATTGCAGGGAGGGCGGACTCGGGTTATTGCAGGGAGGGCGGACTCGAGTTAATGCAGGGAGGACGGGATGGATTATGGCAGGGATGGCTGGTTCGGGTTACTGCAGGAAGAGGAGACTCGGATCAGTGCTGTATAAGGAGAGGGTCTGGACATCTATTGTTCTCCTTGTACAGAGCGATCCGACTATGTGATTGGGTAATCAGCGTCACGTGATCTCCACGGAATCATTTTGCTTACCAAGCAAGTTACTTCCGGGTTCGTGTTCATACACGTGTTGTATTTTCTACAGGGTACGCTCGATTTTGGTGGAATTATGGTATGCTGTGCGGCATTGGGCTGCTCCAGTGCCGTATATAAAGAGAGTCTGGACAACTATTGTCTCGATCATACCGCGCTCTGATTGGTCAATACCCGGTCACGTGCGTTGCTGGCGCCATGTTGCAGCCCATCTCAACGCGAGTGAATCTTGGAGCGAAATTAGAATAGTTTTCACCGTCTTTTCACGTTTTCTCGTCAGATTTCGACTTTTTTGATGACACAATGGTGTGCTGTGCGGCAGCGGGGTGTTCTGTGCGTTCCGGGCAAGGCGTGAAAATGCACCGCTTCCCCAGGGACCCGGAAAGACGTCGCCGTTGGGCCGTAAATGTGAAAAGGGAGAACTGGACTCCACACGACAATGCCTACCTGTGTGCGGTAAGTAGTGGCGGTTTGCAGTTCCCATCCGACGTCGGATCGGAGTATCGAGGTTAAAGTCAGATTGAATGAATCCCTGTCGGATCGGATCAGATCGGAGCGCTGAAACGGCTCGGAATCCGAAAGAATGAGACGCAATCCGATGCCGAAATTTCACTAATACGTAATTAATCAATACGGAAGATGGAGGTTATTGCGATGGAACCTGGTATTCTTTGTGAAGTGTTCGACTTCCTCCAGCTGAAGGTTGCTACCATGAAGGAACCGGAGCGTGAGTGCTGCCTAACGCTGGATGAAATGACAATTGAAGTGGGATTGCAGTTCTACAGATCATCCAGGAGTTTGCGCGGAAATGTAACTTTGCCAGGACATGGTGGCGCTGCAAGTCGTGCCCTCGTATTCATGCTGGCTGGCATCACCTCCAGATGGAAGCAAACAATTGCCTATCATTTTACGGGCAATTTGGTGAACGGAGCCTACTTCCAGCCACTTGTGACTGAAATCGTACAGCGGGTTCATGTCATTGGGCTCCACGTCAACGCAGTCACATGTGACGTGGGTAGTGCCAATCGAGCAATGTTCAAGAACTTCGGACTGGTTAGTTTGAAGCACGCAGTGACAGTCAATCGAATTACCCACCCATGCGCTGACGCCAGGTTCCTACACTTCATGTATGATGTACCACACCTGATCAAGAATGTCAAGGCGGGTCTGGTGAATGAGAACGAATTCAAGCTCGGTGCTGATATCGTCTCCAGACATGATCTGCCTTCAAATGTCGTCAGCCTGGGGGCAATCAAGGAACTGGTGACATTTCAGGTCAATGAATATCTGAAACTGGCGCCCAATCTCGGCATGGAAATGGTGTCGAACACCGCCCATTTCAATAAAGTGAAAGTGGGAAAGGTATTGAATTTTTTCAGTAAGTCGGTCAGTGCTGGGCTGCACTACCTGGTTGAAAACGAATGTTTTGACAACGCATTGCTAACGACTACCTGGTTTTTGGACTTTTTGAACACCTGGTTCGACCTGATGTCCAGCCGTCACCCCGCCACTGCGCTCAGTAAAGCGAATACGTGTGCTTACGAGAAGGCGATCCGGCACCTTGAAGAGACGCTGGTGGTATTCGGAGGGATAGAATGTGGCAAATCGTGGAAGCCGTGGAAATCCGGCGTCTTATTATCGACCTCGTCTATGCTCGTCATTCAGAGAGAACTGCTGGCCAGGGGACACCACTTTGTGCTCACATCCAGACTCATGCAGAATTGCCTCGAAAACCTGTTTGGGTGTGTCCGATTCAAGAATCCTGTCCCAAACGCACTGGAATTCCGACAGGCTCTGAAGCTCATAACTGTGGTGCAATTTCTGAAGTGTCCCACGTCCGGTAATTATCTCGAGGTTGACCGGTCATTTTTAGCGGATTTCCTCGACACTCCGAAAGAGAAACCGACGACACCAGACGAATGTGACGAGGACACATTCAGCTATTTGATTGGAGAGCTGCCTCCTGATCCTCTGAGCAAAGCCCAAGAGAGCAGTTTGTATTACCTGGCTGGCGACTGTATTTCCTCCGTCTCCAAATCTTGGACACATTGCACCACTTGCCTGGAAGCAGCGGAGGACCGCCGGAAGTCTCTTTCGAAGGGCAGTCGTGAGGCGATAACAAGACTGAAGGAGTACAAAGAAGGCGCTTTGACTCATTGCAGTGACGAGGCTTTCAAGCTGTTCAGAGAAGGAGAGAAGCAGTTCAGGATGGTGCAGGACCAGTTGAATGGACATAACCTGGTTGAAAAACTTGTCCGTCGTCTGTCAGCTTTCTCAGTTGATATTCCCGACTGCCACGATCTGAAAACGAAGCTACTGACGAAGTTTTTCACTGTGCGTCTGTACATCTATTCCAAAGTGCAAAATTTGATCCGTGTCAGCCAGGCAAAAGTTGGTACTGCCAGTTAACTCGGCAGCAAGAGCGTGGCAATGAGAGCGTGTGTTAAAAAACAAATTAAGTAGAACTGAGCTTGGTGTCAGTTGTTTGTATTAACCCCTTCAGGACAGGAGGTGGCCATAACCGCCTGGAGGTTATAGCCACCTCCCGTCCTAAAGGGGTTAAGTCATATGGAGAAGAACCGAAGATGGTTTTTGACTTTTAACCCCTTCTGGACAGGTGACTGCTATAACCGCTATTGTTATAGCGGTTATAGCCGTCTACCGTCCTGGCCATCTATAGCAGTCTACCGTACTTTTTCGTTTTGGGGTTTTATGAATCTTGTACTCTGTAATTCTGGGTCTTGTTTCTTTTAAATCATCATGAGGAGCTCTCCGAACCATGATTGGCTTTGCTGAACTGGTCAATTTTGCGCTAGATTTCTAGCCTCTGTGGTTCGTGCGATACACAGGTTTCCATAGATTCAGGCAAGAAATCTTGTACAGTCAAGAAATAGATTAGTCTGTCCTCAGTATGCGACTTGCGGTATTATGCCACCTCAGTTATTTTTGGGTGGGTTTATCAGCATCCAGAATACACCATCTTGTAGAGCGACTTATTTTCGAGCAAAGCTCAAAATTTGAAGTCGAAACTCCCATTACTTTTTGTGTGAGAAGGAAAATGCCCGTTCATATCGCACCGCGCGTATGCTCCCACATAGCCAGCATCACGCTGGCTGGGATGCAATATGGCGCCTGCCGAGCCAGTTGGCCAGACTCTCTTTATATACGGCACTGGGCTGCTTTGTTCGGCCAGGACAAGGCCGAGTGATGCACAGGTTCCCTCGTGACGAGGGCAAATGTGCGATTTGGACAGCGGAACTGCGCAGACCCGGATGGTTCCCCTCCGCTTACTCGTATTTGTGTTCGGTCAGTACCTCATTAGGATCGTTCTTTCGTTCTTCGTGGTCAATTTGAATGTTGTATCGCCACTTGATATTGTTATAAACCAACTACAGTGCAGTAAAACTCGTCGGATACAGACATGGCTCCGACTTCTACGAGGCACCTGCAGTGTATTTGGCTCAAATGTTCTGATCATGCATTCATTGTCTTTTTTTTTTTTAATCATTCTAGAATTGCATTTGAAATTTTCTTCTTGTACCACATCCTCTCTCGTTGAATATAATATTCATTACTAGCAGGGATCCGTGGGCATTCCACGTACAGCCAGCCACCCAACCCGTCCACCAAGTTTTGTCCGAATCCGTCCTCAACATTTTTGAGATATCATGCTCACAGGCGAACAGACAGACAAACCAGGGTGAAAATACAACCTCCATCCATTTTCGGTGGCAGAGCTAATGATGATGAGGCACAAAATATAAACCTCCTGACAAAGGTAATCTGAGATATGATAAATGCCATCTGACAAAAGATAGGTGAACTCGTGGTGATGGCCATGAATGGTTCTTCATGAAGATGTTACGTGTCATTAGTTCCAGGATTTAAAGGAAATAGTGCACACACAAACAGTTACACATTTATAATTAAATGCATCCTTTTCTTCATTTTTAGCTCCCCTGGAATCTAGTTCCTGGGAGCTCATGGGATGGCACGTCGTCCGTCCATCCACAAATACTTGCAACTTCTTCTCTGAAACTACACATACGATTTTGATGAAACTTGGCCACAACATTCATTACCCATGATGTACCAATGTTAGTTCATGACATTAGAAAAATGGGGGTCTACGGAGGGGGGTGGAGGGAGGGAGGGAGGGATTGAGGGATCCCCCCAAAAGAGGTATTTGCTTTCTTCTCCGAAACCACACGCACAATTTCATGAAACCTGACCAGAACCTTTATCACACGTGATGTACCAATAAAAAAAAAACTCCATAGGTATTTACTTTCTTCCTCGTTACATATTCTGTGGGTCATCCATGCCTACCAGTGGTTGCCTGGTTATCTTATCCAGCCACTACCAGGTGAGCGACCTCGGGTGTTGTCCCTATGTTTATATTTGTATGTTGATAATGTAATTCAGACATTATTTTGTTCTTTTGTTTCCATCTTCGTTCTTCTGTGCAGGATCATTTTGATGAGACACAGTATGAATCTGGGCGTGCTGATAATCTGCGAAAGCTGAAACCAAATGCTGTACCAACACGGTTCACCTTCACACCAAGCAATACTCCACAGCCTCGCAAACCTCGCAGGAAGACAGATGCGGTTGATGATGACTATCAATGTTGTTTTCCGAGCAAAAGAATTAACCATGATCACTCCCACTCCACTTTCTCTGACAACATGCGATCAGGAAATGATAGAAATTCCAGTGATGGTATGTATGAATCCTTACTCTCATTTTCTAACATTTAGGATGAGGTTAATTGTGCTTTCTTGTTTAAGCTTTAATTGTACGTCCTGAGAACTGAGCAAAATAATAATTTGTATTTGGACGTGGTCTTTCTGAAAATAATTATCTCTTCCAACATTCTAAAAGGGATTGGTTGATCGAGATAAAAACATAGGTGAGATAAGGTATCCTTGGATCTCGGGCACTGGGCTCGGGTTTATTGCAGGGAGGGAGGAGCGGGCTCGGAATATTGCAGGGAGGGAGGTGCGGGCTCGGAATATTGCAGGGAGGGAGGAGCGGGCTCGGAATATTGCAGGGAGGGAGGTGCGGGCTCGGAATATTGCATGGAGGGAGGTGTGGGCTCGGAATATTGCAGGGAGGGAGGTGCGGGCTCGAAATATTGCAGAGAGGGGGGGTGTGGGCTCGGAATATTGCATGGAGGGAGGTGTTGAGGGCTCCTTATATTGCATGGAGGGGGGTGCGGGCTCGGAATATTGCATGGAGGGGGTGCGGCCTCAGACTATTGCAGGGAAGGGGACGTGGAATATTACATGGAGGGAGGTGCGGGCTCGGAACATTACATGGAGGGAGGTGCGGGCTCGGAATATTGCATGGAGGGAGGTGTAGGCTCGGAATATTGTATGGAGGGAGGTGCGAGCTCGGAATATTGCAGGGAGGGAGGTGCAGGATCGGAATATTGCATGGAGGGAGGTGTAGGCTCGGAATATTGTATGGAGGGAGGTGCGAGCTCGGAATATTGCAGGGAGGGAGGTGCAGGATCGGAATATTGCAGGCAGGGAGGTGCGGGCTCGGAATATTGCAGGGAGGGAGGAGCGGGCTCGGAATATTGCAGGGAGGGAGGTGCGGGCTCGGAATATTGCATGGAGGGAGGTGTGGGCTCGGAATATTGCAGGGAGGGAGGTGCGGGCTCGAAATATTGCAGAGAGGGGGGGGGTGTGGGCTCGGAATATTGCATGGAGGGAGGTGTTGAGGGCTCCTAATATTGCATGGAGGGGGTGCGGGCTCAGAATATTGCAGGGAAGGGGACGCGGAACATTACATGGAGGGAGGTGCGGGCTCGGAACATTACATGGAGGGAGGTGCGGGCTCGGAATATTGCATGGAGGGAGGTGTAGGCTCGGAATATTGTATGGAGGGAGGTGCGAGCTCGGAATATTGCAGGGAGGGAGGTGCAGGATCGGAATATTGCAGGCAGGGAGGTGCGGGCTCGGAATATTGCAGGGAGGGAGGTGCGAGCTCGGAATATTGTAGGCAGGGAGGTGTGGGCTCGGAATATTGCATGGAGGGAGGTGTGGGCTCGGAATATTGCATGGAGGGAGGTGCGGGCTTGGAATATTGCAGGGGAGGGGGTGCTGACTCAGAATATTGCATGGAGGGAAGTGCGGGCTCGGAATATTACCTGGAGGGAGGTGCGGGCTCGAATATTGGAGGGAGGTGCGGGCTCGGAATATTGCATGGAGGGAGGTGCGGGCTCGGAATATTGCATGGAGGGAGGTGCGGGCTCGGAATATTGCATGGAGGGAGGTGTGGGCTCAGAATATTGCAGGGAGGGGAGGTGCAGGCTCGGAATATTGCAGGGAGGGAGGTGCAGGCTCGGAATATTGCAGGGAGGGAGGTGTGGGCTCAGAATATTGCAGGCATGGAAGGAGGGCTTGGATTATTGCAGGGAGGGTTTGGGTTATTGCGAAGAGTGCATCTTGGATATGCAACATTCTAAAACAAGAGTGCTTGGCTTTTGACAAGGTGGAGCTCTTATATCCATTACTTATTTCAAATGCTTGGGATACTACAAGGAGTGAAGCTTAACTGTGCTCTTTCCTCTACATACTGAGCATCAAGGAAGGAAGCAGCACATAAAATTTTTAGTATTCACTTTGACTCAAGCAGGGTTTGAACCACTGACTCCCAGACTCAAAGCAGATGCTCTCACCATTATGCCACCAAGTCTCATAACTCATTGTTTCTACACATTTCATAAATTTACCCTGCAACTCCAACTATTTATTTTTCACAGAAAGTCTCATTTTGTGCAGGTCTGGTGCTTTCACATTTTGAAATGATGAAAAAGACATTTTCAAGAATTTAGCAGTTTTCATTCCTGAAAGGAAACACACCAAATTACCATGAATCCCCGGCTGAAATAAAGAAGTTTGTTTTTAAATAAATAATGTTTTATAACGTGCATTTGAATTGGAATGGGAGCATTGACTGACGTTTTATTCATCGAACACCGCCTGATTACAAAAATTATAATTTTCCCGGCGGTTTTGATTAATTTGAAGCAACTTTTACTTAATTTTATTTTTGAAGGGTGGTTTCTCCCCAATGAGCGTGTGTGTTTCCAGGGTGGGACAGACAGACAGACGGACAGACAGACAACATTAGCCTATTATACTAGTACAGTATGTACAAGCAAGTTCCTGCACAACATCTGACAGCCACCGCCATTTTAATGCAGTGAAAAGAACTATTTCACAATAATTTGAACACCGTTGCTTTTCGTGATACTGTTCATAATTTTCCTTAGTAACGCTTTCTTCCACGTGCTGTCGTGTTGCTACCGGTACAACTGCATTGTGCGTCCACCCATAAGTCGATCCTACATTTTTGGATTTTCGATTTTGTTTGTAACAATGCTTCAGCCTTTTGAGATAAGTCATCATAGCCAGAAGCTGTGAAGCTGTTTTTTTTTGTATGAAACACAATCTCAAAAAGGAGGAAAAGTTATCCTTCAAGTTTTCTTCCAAAAAGAAATATCCTGAAAGATGCGACAATTGGTTGAATGCCATCGAACCAAGAGTAACCAAAACTGGGAATCGCTGCAGTCCGGGGAAACGTGCCCTGCTCTGGATCAAACACTGCCACTGGGAAGTGAGTGATGGTACTCATATAGTTATTTATTTATCATTTGAGTTCAGGCAAAATCTAATACATAGCATACATAGTGTTATAATGGGGAAGGGGGAGAGGGGGAGGGTAGGGAGGATGTATTGCAAGGGAAAAAAAATTTGGATACCATAACTTAACTTAACCTTCATTTAACAACATATTAGAACCAAAAATTAAACAAATCAACACAGAACATGATTGAAATAATGCATGTACACGAATAGGCAATTTAATGGTACGGGTTGAGAGTGGAGGATTACAGGGATGGAGAGGCAGGCACTACCGTGCTTCAGTGGAAGTCTGAGCCAGATAAGCGACGTGCCAGCACTCCCTCACACTCGTCACCTAAATGGTGGTTCGAGCGGTCACAGCGCCGAACGTGGCGTGCTTTCCGTGCTGACTATAATCGCCTGAACCAAATCAGTCCTTTGACTGATGATTCATAAGTAAATCCATTTGTGATCAGGGCAACTCAAATCACTCGGAGACCAAGTGACTTCATGTGCGTATTTACTAAGTAAACGGGGAGGGAGAACAATGGATATGAAAGCATTTATTTAAACAGTTTATTCACAAAGATATGCACCCTGGGTATCAGATAAACGGAAGTACACTACTGTGCATCACTTTCCTTGACTTGTGTGCACTTTGTTCACCATAAGCAACAGTTTTCTTCTTGGGACCCATGGTTAAAAGCACTTGGGGCAATAATAACCAAAAACAAAGCAATTGATGACGATTCCTTCCACGTAGCACAGTGTTGACACAAAGATGGGTACAGTACAGACTGTATGTGCGAGAGGGAGGTGAGGAGAGGAGAGGAGAGGAGAGGAGAGAATTCAAAATATTAAATTCAATTAAGATTTTCCTCCATCATAGAGTGACGTCTGTGGACAGACATTCAGTGAACCAATTTATTAATCCCACTTTTCACTTTGCATGTGTGGGGTAATTATCTCCTGGACCTTTAAATGAGAGTGGCCTGTAAATCCTTTGTCACAGACGGAGCACTCATGAGCCCTCTCATCCATGTGAAGCACATCATGAATTTGAAGGTTTTCTTACAAATGGAGCACTGGTGTTTCTTCTCGCCCCTGTGAATCTTCTTATGTTTCCGTACGTGAGAAGAGTATGTGAAGGCTTTAGTACAAATGGAGCACGTGTATGAGCTCTGTCTTTTTGAATGAACCTCCTCAAGCGATGAGGACGGGCTCAATGGGACGTTGTGACCATTATTCACTTGTTCATCTGTAACAACAATCCACCAAGCAGAAAGAATGAAACGTTAGTGCAGACATTTGTTTACCTGTACAAAACAAATAAACGTGTACCTCATTTAATGAGGAAACACCATAATTTCAAGTTTGGTGTTGGCTTAACGGTCAAGCTGGCTGGCTTCAGATCTTAGAGTCCTGAGTTTGAGCACCTGTCGTACCGTTAAATAACACCAGGTGGGTTGATTCAGCCTGTCATCCTTCCGAGGTCGGCAAAATGAGTACCAGCTTGCTGGTATCCTGTGTCGGAGTGGTGACCCATCCAGGTTTGTGCCCAATAGCCCAGGAGACTGCTGAGGCAGCACCAACGCTCTGCATAGAGTATGGTCCCAATGGATGGATGGATGGATGGGGTTCAAATCAAGGATGGCTCAGAGGGCAATGTTTGTACCTCGAGGTTATCCTGATATTATATCAACTCCACCAAGTCCCCATGAGACTTAAAAGCTCCCCCGAAGGGCCACGTGACTGGAAGTGTAAGTTCATGTACATATGTCTGTTTGAGAGCGAATCGGTTTCCACCACATTTTAGGATGTAATAATTTTTTGATGGACATAATAAATTCATACATGCACGTGATTGGTGTTTCTTGTGCCAAGTACTGTAGATCCGATAGAATCACTTTCTCGTTTTGGAGATGAATCCTCATAGGAAAGCGAATTGTTCTGAAGTTATTCTGGGAGGTGACAATTTTCCCGAGGATTCGTGAAGAAAAGTGTATATTGTTTACTTCTGTGTTTCCACGTGTGTTAGTGATTTTACACTTTTGGAAAGTTAGTTCCACAGACAGAAGACAGAGCTGGTTGGACCTGTGGTCAAGATCGTCATTGTTCTTTCTGCCTTTTTCCCTTTTGGACTCAGTGCTGATGGTCATGAAAAGAGACCCCCAGAGAGGCACCCACAATCCCAGCTCCTCGGACTCCAAGTCAGGCTCTGATGAAGGGAACAGAGGGGGTCCAGGAGGAGCTGCTGGGATCTGCGGGTTCAGGATCCTGGACGTTCAGAACCTTCGTGATGGAGGGGACGGGACGGACCTGGAGCCCGGTACGGGGTTCTTTCATGATGGAGAAACCACGTTGATGAATATCTCGGAGAGTAAATAAGGGAAGAGTTTAAGACGAGTTTGTTTCAAAGCAACATCTCCGAGGCTGATCTGTGTTTTAAAACAGGTTTTGTTTCTCTGTAGATCCTATAGTGGTGGTGAAGATGGAACCTGAACCTATGGATGGTTTTCTCTCAGAAGGTAAGAATCCATAATAACATTGAAGTTGATGATGATGTGTGATAGGAATTGTGATGAGTGAGTTGTTTGAATTTGGATGATTGGAAGAGTCTTTCTGTTGTTACAGAATTTGATGTGTTGGTGAAGCTTAAATGTGAACGTGTGGATAATTGTTCTTCACAAGGCAAGTGCAACTTTTAATTGTCAAATTGTTTCATAAGAATAAAATTTGTTTGATTATAAATTTAAAAATCACATGCTCAAAAAAAGAGTGGGGGTGGGGGGGGGGTGGAGGGGAAGCTCATGATTACTCACAAGGCACATTCAGATGGACACGCCCGATAAGGTGGCAAACCACACCAAGAGTCACGGAGCTGGTTGCAATCCGGGATTCCGACTAGCTAGCTGGAATAAATGGGCTGTTCAGCCAATTGGTAGTGAAATGGAACTCGTGCCACATTCCGTTGAAAAGGAACTCTTTATTTATAACTTACACACTTTGCCCACATTACTTGAAACCTATCCTCAACTGCATAAATACAAAAGCAATTGTTCACCAAAATGTGTCGGCATACTCTTTGAAATCTGAAACGAGAGCAGCAGCCATTGTGTGTGGGCATGTTGAAATGTTTTGGTGAGTCGGTGATCATTGACTCGTTTGTGTTGTGAGCAGTAGAGGCAATTGAAACGAATTTACATCGAAGGCAACAGTGAAGCAGAGAGCAAATCAAACCTGAACGGTTTGACGCCGACCCCAAATCCAACATAGCAGCTACGCAATGGAGTCACTGGCATTGCACATTCCAAAACTTTCTCGTGGCTCTCAATACTCATCCTCCAAGCAAACGAGCAGGACTCATCAATTATGTGGCATCGCGAGGATACGAGTACATAGCGGAAAGTGAAACTTAAGAAGCTGCTGTAAATGGACTCGAGACACTACGTGAAACGAAAAGACGAGATTTTTGCAAGACACCTCGTTGCCACTCGGAGGAAGGAATCTCGTGAGACACTCGACCGATATTTGCAAGCGCTAAAGCAACTCTGCAAAGATTTCAACTTCTGTGATGTAACAGCCACACAATGCCGTGATGACTCCTTCATCAACGGACTGGAATCCACTCGTATCCACCAGCGACTCTTGGAGAACAACACTCGAGATCTTCAGTCTGCCTTTGACCAGGCCCGTGCTCTGGAAATGGCGCAAAAGCAGGCAGACTCTTTCTATGCACCCTCAATCGTGATTGCTGCTATAGCGAGTACCCACAGTGAGCCATCCACTGCTACCCAAGAGACTTCAGATGCCACTGCTGCAGCCAATGCACCGGCCGAACCACCAACATCCGCCGCAATGACCGCAAAATGTTTCTTCTGCGGGTACAATAAATATTCTCGGCATAAATGACCCGCCAAGGATGCAATCCGCAACCTTTGCTCATACAAAGGTTAATTTTTGCAAAGGTCTGCAAATCATCTGCCTCCATATTTACTTCTGCTGCAATTTCGCTACTTGCAACAGCCTCGGCAGCATCACCTGCATGCCTCTCAAATAGTTTTAGAAAGCATCTGAAAATGCAAAGCCCGCCTGCTTTGTATTCGGATTTCTTCTTCTTCTTCTTCCATATGCTAAAACCGTACCTTTGACCTTTTGACCAGATTATTAATTTGTATTCTCCATATTCTCTAAATAAAGCTTTGTTGAAAATTTGATGACAAAAGCTCAAATGGTTAAAAAAGAAGTTCCGGTCCGGACAGACACACAGACACAGACGGATGGACACACACACACACAGTTTTTTATTTATTTATTTTTTTACATGAGATTTCGTCCACCACAAAGCTAAAGGCCACTCAAGGTGGGAGCTACACAAAGAAAAGTATAGATATTAAACAGAAAGGAATCTATTGACATTCCTCTTGAATTGAGGTAGGTTGGGATTGAGGGGGGGGGGGAAGCAGGATGCAGGTAAACTGTTCCCAAGTGATGCAGTGCGGGGGGGGGGGACGAGAATAATACCTCAGTCTTCGTGCTCGGGTCAGATGCAGTGTCTGGATGGGAAGAAACCGCCAAATCGTGTGGAGCTCAGGTCGAACAACCTGTGAGAGACCCGTCAATTTCAAAATCCCGTCTCCCGCACAAATCGCCCTCGGTATTCTCTGCTTACGTACGTTTTTGGTTCGCAGGCGCCAGCAGTGACCATTATTTTTGTTGTGTCTGTGTGTCTGTCCTGTCTGTCTGTGACTCTCCAGAGTATAGCTCCATGATGTTTGATGCGATCTTGATGAAACTTGGACACAAGCTTGATATCATGGTCTAGTTGTGTCTTTTTGTATGAGGGGCGTCCCACGCCCCTTGTGGGTGGGGCCACGCCCACTTGAACTTTTTATTATTATTATTTTTTCTCGCAATTTCATTTCCTAAAAGCTGTGCATAATGTCCATGAGTTGATGATGACCGTTTTTACAGCCATTTTTCCCTGCTGTGCAGGGGTTTGGCTTTTTCTTGAGGCAATGATTTTTATGGCCGGATGCCCTTCCTGACGCCAACCCTGGTCGCCTCTTATGACACACAGGGATATGGTACACCTATTCTAACCGGGGCATACACCGGGACAAGTGCACTGGCACTCATTTCGCCGACCTCGGAAGGATGACAGGCTGAGTCAACCCCCTGGTGTTAATTCAGCATCCAACGGGGCTTGAACTCAGGACACTGGGATCCCAAGCCGCTGCCCTAACCACTGCGCCAACACCAGGTCCATGAGTACAACATATAAAAAAATCCGATTTGATTTGGTCAATTTTGATGGAAGAGATAGGTTTTTACGGTAGGGCTTCCTCAAAAGTTTCCACGAACTCAATTGTACCTATCGTGGCATTGTTCAATAATGGCCGCGAACCATCGTCACCTCCCGGCTTGTTTTTTTAAGATCCTCGTGGAGGATCTCTAAATCTTACTCACGTTGTTGTTCTTGTGGACTTTTTTTGTTTCACAGCCTACAGTTTTCATCGAAACTTCCTGAAACTTCGCATATATATGTAACAATACCCTGCGCAGACAGTAACCATCTCCGATTTTGAAAATTCCTCCTAGAAAAAAAAGTTATGACGTCAAAATATCTCCGCTAATGGAAATCGCCGATACCATTATCTCCGAAACTAGTTTGTTTCACAGCCTACAGTTTTCATCGAAACTTCCTGAAGCTTGGCGTATAGATGTAAAAATACCCTGTGCAGACAGTAACCATCTCCAATTTTGAAAATTCCTCCTAGAAAAAAAAGTTATGACGTCAAAATATCTCCGCTAATGGAAATCGCTGATACCATTATCTCCGAAACTAGTTTGTTTCACAGCCTACAGTTTTCATAGAAACTTCCTGAAACTTCGCATATATATATATATATATATATATATATATATATATATATATATATATATATATATATATATATATATATATATATATATATATATATATATATATATACCCTGCGCAGACAGTAACCATCTCCGATTTTGAAAATTCCTCCTAGAAAAAAAGTTATGACGTCAAAATATCTCCGCTAATGGAAATCGCCGATACCATTATCTCCGAAACTAGTTTGTTTCACAGCCTACAGTTTTCATCGAAACTTCCTGAAGCTTGGCGTATAGATGTAAAAATACCCTGTGCAGACAGTAACCATCTCCGATTTTGAAAATTCCTCCTAGAAAAAAAGTTATGACGTCAAAATATCTCCGCTAATGGAAATCGCTGATACCATTATCTCCGAAACTAGTTTGTTTCACAGCCTACAGTTTTCATAGAAACTTCCTGAAACTTCGCATATATATATATATATATATATATATATATATATATATATATATATATATATAAATACCCTGCGCAGACAGTAACCATCTCCGATTTTGAAAATTCCTCCTAGAAAAAAAGTTATGACGTCAAAATATCTCCGCTAATGGAAATCGCCGATACCATTATCTCCGAAACTAGTTTGTTTCACAGCCTACAGTTTTCATCGAAACTTCCTGAAGCTTGGCGTATATATGTAAAAATACCCTGCGCAGACAGTAACCATCTCCGATTTTGAAAATTCCTCCTCGAAAAAAGTTATGACGTCAAAATATCTCTGCTAATGGAAATCGCCTAAAAAAATTATCTCTGAAACTAGACAAGCTTTTTGAATTCTGTTTGTGGGAGTCGAACAGGGCATAAGCAGAGATGAATTACCGCACATATGATACATCACTATGACGTCATATCAATTTTTATGACGTCGTTCCTATTTTTTGTCATTTTTTGTTTCACAACCCAGAGTTTTCATCGGATCTTCGTGAAACTTGCCATGTATATGCAGAAAGCCCACGTGCAGGCAGGAACCATCTCCGATTTTGGAAATTCTTCCGAGAAAAAATAGTTGACGTCATAATATCGCCGCTAATGGAAATCGCCTGTACCATTATCTCCGAAACAAGACAAGCTGTTTGAATTTTGTTTGCGGGAATCAAGCCGGGCATGAGCAGATAATTTATCGCAACCCTGATACATCACAATGACGTCATATTCGTTTTTATGACGTCATCGTTAAGAGGACGAGGATCTTAGCTCATTTGAGGTTGTTTTTCTGCACCCTTCGGAGCCATCTTTTTATTACGTATGCACAGCTGCTGAGGTAAATGAGAATTTTTTAAAATCTGTAAAGGAGATGAGGCGTTATCAATTTGTATCGTGTTTTCGTTCATGTAATAAAAAGCTGCCCCTTCGGTTTCTGGGACGTTTACATTGTTTTTTTTCGTCATGGATCGACACCCCCTGAGCTGCGCCCACGATCTGAGCTCCCGGAACTCCACGTCTTCCTCTGATGGAGGGAACACGGTGTGTTCAGGGGGGGTTCCTGGGATCCGCGGGTTTAGGATCCTGGATGTTCAGAGCCTTCGTGATGGAGGGGACGGGACGGACCTGGAACCCGGTACAAAGAACTTAATTCTTCACTTCGTAAATTAACTTCATGTCAAAAGTTCATATTGTGATTATCATTTTGTTATTTATAATAATGAATTATTTTATTTATGCATCCCTTTGATTTCTGATCGTCTGATTATTATCTTCCTAGTTTTGAACATTTGGTGAATATTTTCATAATTGTCAACATGGATGAGGGTGAGGATTGAAA
The DNA here is from genome assembly GCF_056783735.1 of Eptatretus burgeri. Taxonomy (NCBI): domain Eukaryota; kingdom Metazoa; phylum Chordata; class Myxini; order Myxiniformes; family Myxinidae; genus Eptatretus; species Eptatretus burgeri. Next base: position 46,518,586 of record NC_140977.1, on the reverse strand, counting down.
GGATCTGTGGAACGAGGGGCTGACGGGGTGGATTGATTGGGAGGGGAGGTGGGGGGTGGATTGATAGGGGAGGGTGGATTGATTGGGAGGGGTGGGGGGGTGGATTGATTGGGGAGAGTGGATTGATTTGGAGGGGTGGATTGATTGGGAGGGGTGGGGAGGTGTATTGATTGGGGAGAGTGGATTGATTTGGAGGGTGGATTTATTGGGAGGGGGTGGGGGTGGATTGATTGGGGAGAGTGGATTGATTTGGAGGGGTGGATTGATTGGGAGGGGGTGGGGGTGGATTGATTGGGGAGAGTGGATTGATTTGGAGGGGTGGATTGATTGGGGAGAGTGGATTGATTTGGAGGGGTGGATTGATTGGGAGGGGAGGTGGGGGGTGGATTGATAGGGGAGGGTGGATTGATTGGGAGGGGAGGTGGGGGGTGGATTGATTGGGGAGAGTGGATTGATTTGGAGGGGTGGATTGATTGGCAAGGGAGGTGGGGGGGTGTGGCTTGATTGATTGGGAGGGGAGGTGGGGGGTAGATTGATGTGGGGGAGGGTGGATTGATTTAAAGGGGTGGATTGATTGGCAAGGGAGGTGGGGGTGGATTGATGTGGGGGTGGATTGATTGGCAGGGAGGTGGGGGGTAGATTGATGTGGGGGGTGCGGCTTGATTGATTGGGAGGAGGTGGGGGTGAGGGTGGATTGAATGGGAGGAGGTGGGGGGTGAGGGTGGATTGATTAGGAGGGGAGGTGGGGGTGCGGGTGGATTTATTGGGAGGGAGGTGGGGGTGCGGGTGGATTTATTGGGAGGGAGGTGGGGGTGTGAGTGGATTGATTGGTAGGGGAGGTGCGGGTTGATTGCTTGGGGCTGGGAGGGGGGGGGGGGATTTATTGGGGCTGGGAGGGGTGTGGGTTGGGGGATTGATTGGGGCTGGGAGGGGTGTGGGTTGGGGGATTGATTGGGACTGGGAGGGTGGGGTGGCGGGGGGATTAATTTGGACTGGGAGGGGTGGGGTGGAGGGGGGATTGATTGGGATTGGGACGGGTGGGATGGAGGGGGGATTGATTGGGACTGGGAGGGAGATGTGATTGTCGTCAGAACCTTCCCCATTCCTCCTGAATATGTTTGGTAGGTTACATTAATTGTGTAACATTTGTTGTAATTGGTAAAAGATCAACTTGGACTTTTCAATGCCCTACTCTCCGATACAGACTTTATGTAGATCCACTGCAATTGCCTAGTATCACTCACTGGGATGCTCGGGACCGAGCACTGAGATTTTGGTGGGTTGCTGTTTGTGCCTTGGGAAACGGCTTCTTCGATGGAGATATCGTGTACGTGTGTGTACTCCCTGTCCATGCGACTTGTGCATACGGCTCATGCAGCACAGGCGTAATTCTCGTTGGTACAATGTTTTGCTCTGCGTTGCATGATGTCGGTCAATCGGTGAGAAACATCCCACGTTTCGTGGGTCAACAATGCTCGTCAATGGGACCACATTTGTCACTTGCTGCCGCGTACTCTGAACAGTCAATCGAATGCAATGAGGTTACGGATGTGATTTTTTTCACGCAGCATTGAAGGAAACCTCCCGAAGGCCGACACAAACCTTGTCACAACATGAAAAGTCTATCAAAAACTTTGATGAGACATCATTTTATAAAAGCGATAGACTGCAGCCAAACGTGTTTGAGTTGGCAACTATGTATTTTGAGCTTTGGTTTTGTTTCTCTGCAGATCCTATAGTGGTGGTGAAGGTGGAACCTGAACCTACAGGTGGTTTTCCCTCACAAGGTAGCAATGTATAAGTTGAAGATAACTATGCTGGATGATTAGTTGTTTTGAGTCTGGTTTCAGACTCCATTGATGTTGTTACAGATTTAAACGGAGATGTGAAGGTGAAGCCTGAACCTTCGGATGGTTGTTTCTCTCGAGGCAAGTCTCGGACTGTATGATTGTTGGTGAAACATTTCTTAATTGATGGTTGTGTTCATGTTAAATGGCTACAATAATTTACATTTTCATCCTCAAATAAAACTTCTTTTTTTTAACAAACAAATACAAAGTGTGGAGAAGGAGAGAAAAAAAAAAACTTGGGTTTAAGCCTGCTGTTGAACATAATGCAGAACATCATGTTAATGCAGTACCTTATTCGCTCGTACCAACTTGTTCAGGGTGTCGGTGATTTCTCGCTCTTTGCAAAGCACACCATGGGATCTTTATCATCCACAAACTTGTGTTGACAGACCGGACATCTGGTTTAACGTTCGTCCGAGGGACGGCCCACATATTGATGAATCTGCCTCAACGTTAAACACTGGGGTGCCAGTTTATACCTCGGCCGAGATTCTAACCCAGGTGTACGGAACCTCCAGGTTATCCTGCCAGCCCTCAGCCATGCTTCTCACGATAAGCAACCTTTTCAAGATTAATTTCTCCCCTGTGTGAGTAATTGTCCATTTTAAATTAAATTACAAATGTTGTTTAAGATTATGATTTACAATAATCATCATATATGGTCTTTTAAGCATTTTTTTTTAAAGAAAATTGAACAACAGAATAATTATACGAAGGCAAATGTTAATTTCAAAAGACTATCAACGTACGTATGTAGTTTAATTATTCTTTATTTATTCGTATGCAGCCTGTGGCTACTTGGCTGCATCATTTTCTGGGGGCTCAGCTGTGCTGCTGATGCAATGCTCCCTTCTATTCACCAGCACGCTGGTGCTCATTTCGCTCACCTCAGAAGGATGGCAGGCTGAGTCAACCCGTCTGTAGTCAACAGGGGCTTGAACTCGACACCCTAAGATCTTTAGCCCGCTACCCTAACCGTTAAGCCAACAGCAGGCTTCGTGGTTTAATGAATTAGTCCAAAGAAAAACGTTATGTTTTAAACAAATTTGGGCCCAAACGAAATTTTTCCACTGATGATTAAATGCTCTTCAGGCTGTCATTTAAAAGGAAGAATGTTCAAGAGTTTGGACTTCCTTTAACTACAAAACGTTTGGAATAATAATAATTTGTTTGGGACCACAATTGAATCACGAGCAATATCAGTGAGACTGTTATTCTGAGCACCTTTTATAATTCACCAATTTTGTTTGTTTTACCTTTGCCGTTAATTGAAATGGCTCCACTTTACTCCAGGTATTTAGGTAGTTGAATTATACCACTGGGGAACAAATTTTTTATTATTGTCTGTTGCATGAGATTTTTCAACTTATTCTATGTATTTTTTTCAACGCCGATTTCAAATCTGAAATCTGTTTTCCTCTACATGCTCTAGTTTTCATGCAATTTGAAACTTGCGATTTTTTGCAAAAAAGGACACCCATTGCGATTTGCACGAGGGATAACTTGAGAACTAGGGGTGCGATTTCGGACTTTAGTGGAAATATACGATGCCTAAACTGCTAAATAATTATAGACCGTATTCGTTTTGCTGCTAACTATTTGCTCACGATTTATTTGACATCAATTTTCTTTATCTTTATTGATATTTATTTATCTTTATTGATATATATTCTTTAACTTTATGTTTTTCTTTGTTTCAGATCTGATCATAGCTTCTTCAATGAGACATAAATGTGTAAATAATCCTGATGCATTCTGTTATGTATGTGGCTGCTACACACTACTTCGTAAAAAGCACAATATAACATCGTTTGTAAGGCGTCCCTATAAAACCTATTTTGATGTTCCCCTTGGTGACCAAGACAAGAAATGGGCTCTTCATATTGTATGTCATAATTGTGAGGAAATGCTTCGTGACTGGACAAAAAGAAAACGAAAGGGTCTGCCTTTTGGAGTTCCCATGGTTTGGCGAGAACCCAAGGACCACGTAACTGACTGCTATTTTTGCCAGGTCAATACAAAGGGTGTCGGCAAGAAAAACCGGCAAAATATCTCCTATCCCTGTATTCCCTCAGCAATTCAACCTACTCTGCACTCCGAGGAACTCCCCGTTCCAGTCTTTAATGGTTTTGTCTTATCTGAAGATGAAGGCAGTGAACATGATCAGCAAGAGCACGAGGGTCATGATGACGGGCTTCAAGAAATGGTTTCAGAATCCGAAGCCTCCTCATCTGATACCAAACAGTCATCAGCAGTTTAGCCAACCGGAATTGAATGACTTTGTGCGTGATTTGGGGCTCTCCAAGAAAGCAGCTGAGGTATTAGCCTCCAGGCTGCAAGAAGAAAATCTACTTGACCACTCTGCAAATGTTTCATATTTCCGAAAGCGGGATCAGTTCTTTGTCGTCTTATTCTCAGAAGACAAGCGGTTTGTTTACTGCCACCTTATCCCAGGTCTTCTTAGGCAATTATGTGTTACTTCGTATAATCCAACAGAATGGCGATTATTTCTGGATACCTCTAAGCGCAGCCTCAAGTGTATTCTCTTGCACAATGGCAATGTTTATGGAGTGATTCCAGTTGGTCACTCAGTGCATTTGCGAGAAGAACATAATGACACATAAATGGTCATTGACTTACTCGAATATCACGAGCACAACTGGATCATTTGTGTGAACCTGAAAATGGTCAACGTTCTCCTTGGTCAACAGAAAGGCTTCACAAAGTTTCCATGCCATCTCTGCATGTGGGACAGCCGAGCTCGAGAGAAACACTGGATCCAGAATGAGTGGCCCATCCGTGAAATTCTGGAAGCAGGCATGCCAAACATTGTGAATGACCCAATCGTCAGCCGAGAGAAAATCTTTTTTTCCCCACTCCATATCAAGCTCGGCTTGATGAAACGGTTCGTGAAGGCATTGAGTACTGATGGTGAATGTTTTCAACATATAGTTTCTGCTTTTCCTGCTTTGTCTTTCGAGAAGACCAAAGCAGGTGTGTTCGATGGACCTCAAATTCGTGCCCTTGTACGTGATAAGGAATTTGTAAGGAAGATGAATGACAAGGAGAAGACAGCGTGGCTGTCTTTCGTCGCAGTTATACAAAACTTTCTTGGTAACAAAAAGGCAGATAACTATGAGTTTCTGGTTACTAGAATGCTGTTGGCTTTTTGTGATCTTGGGTTCAACATGAGTGTCAAGCTCCATTTCCTGAATAGTCACCTTGATCAAAACCCTGAGAACCTTGGGGCTGTAAGTGAGGAACAGGGAGAGGGCTTCCATCAGGACCTCATGACGATGGAAGAGCGCTACCAAGGGCGATGGGACAAAAATATGATGGCAGACTACTGCTGGAGCATCAAACGAGATTGCCCTGTGGAAGTCCACAAACGCAAGAGCTACAAGTGCAAATTCTTGCCTGAATAGGACCTATTTGAACTTTGCATTCCATCCTTATCAATTGTTCTGAATCACCTATCGTCTTTATGTCTAAATGTATGTTAATTTATATTTGCTTTTAAATCAAATTGTAACTTACCAAATAAATGTTGAATTGCAAAATATATGTTTAATATAAATTTGCTTTAAATACAAATTGTAACTTACCAAATAAATGTTGATAATGGTGGATTGCAAAAAAATCTAGAGCTTACAGAGAGAAACTAACTTCAGATTTGAATTCAGCACACTCAAATTCGGTAGGATCAAGTGCTGGTATCAATGCAACAAAAACTTTGTTCCCCAGTGATAGTTCACCAATTTTGTTTGTTTGTTTGTTTTACCTTTGCCGTTAATTGAAATGGCTCCACTTTACTCCAGGTATTTAGGTAGTTGAATTATGGATGTGCGTGAGCTGTTGTGCTTTCCCCAATGTAGATTGCGTTGGTAGTTAAGTTGACTATTCAAAAAGTCCATGAATTAAGAATTGCATTTTATTGCCAGATGATTCACGTACGTCACCAAAGAGTAGTCACAATGGCGATTTTATATAACAACCCAAACCCATAATATAATAGTCAAGATTGTACTCGTACATAATCCTACTGTTTGTTTGGCAGTGAGCTGGGGGTTTTTAATCGGGGAGAAAGCTCATTTGTAGAATTGTAGGTGGAATATCTAATTGAGCTTTTAAAACAGTAAATGCAAAAATAAGTTTTAAAAGCTTTTTTTCCTTGTGTTTGCGAATTATCATTACAGAGAGCAATGCATGGTGAGAACGTCTACTCCAGCCGGTTCCAGCATTTCGACAACAAGGTTGCTTTGGACTGGTGCTCCAGCATCAGGGACCAATCAAATCGCTTAAAAGGGACCCACCAGCAGGGATCTTGCCAGGAGAACGACCAATGTAGCTCCTGTCTTTATATGTGCCAGAGCAATGGGCTATGTTATCAACAGTTGAGGAATCATTTGAGCAAAAGGACCTTCATATGTGAAAAAGCTTTCCCCCAATCTGCTGACCTAAAGAGCCGTGCGTCGATTCACCTTCCCAAAACGCCGTACAAATGCCCCGTCTGCTCAAATGCTTTTTCATCTGCATCTTACCTGAAGGTACATAAGAGAATACACACGGGCGAAAAGCCATACGAGTGCTCTATTTGTGCAAAGGCCTTCATACAGTCTGGTAGTCGAAAGAGGCACGAGTTTATTCACACTGGCAAAAGGCAGTACAAATGCACTTTTTGGGGCAAGGATTTTAAATATTCATCTTATCTGAACATACATCAGAGAATTCACACCGGCGAGAAGCCGTACAAAGGTTACGTTTGTAAAAGATCGTTTGCGCATTCTAAAAGTCTAAAAAGACACGTGCTGATGCACATGGATGGACAGTTTTTCAAGTGTACTTGCTGTCAAAAGGTCTTTAACACTGAAAATCACCTAAGGGTACATGAAGGGATTCATACGGACGACAAACCGTACAAGTGTTCTGTTTGTGCGAATGCTTTTACATCTGCATCTTACCTGAAGATACACAAAATAATTCACGCAGGTGAAAAGCCGTACAAGTGCTTCGTTTGCGAAAAGGCCTTTGCACAGTCTTGTACTAGAAAAAGGCACGAGTTGATTCACACGGGTGAAAAGCCATACAACTGCCCCGTTTGTGAAAAATCGTTTACTTACTCCAGAAGTCTAAAAGCACATGTGGCTACGCATATAAAGGGACAGTTATTCAAGTTTACCTCCTCTCAAAAGGCCCTCACTACTTTACCTCACTTCAAGGTACATGAAGCGATTCACACTACCAAAGCGCTGTACAAATGCCCCATCTGCTCAAACGCTTTTCCATCTGCGTCTTACCTAAAAATTCATAAGAGACTTCACACGGGCGAAAAGCCGTATGAGTGCTCCGTTTGTCAAAAGGCCTTTGCTCAATCTGGTAGTCTGAAAAGGCACGAGTTGATTCACAAAGCCAAAAAACCGTACAACTGCCTTCTTTGCGGAAAGGCTTTTAAATATTCGTCGCACCGGAACATGCATCAGAAAATTCACAGCGGTGAAAAGCCATACAAATGTTCCGTTTGTAAAAAAATGTTTGCACCTTCCAGTAGTCTAAAAACACATGGGTTTATGCACATGAAGGGACAGTTATTTAAGTGTACTTACTGTGACAAGGCCTTAAGTACTTTAGCTCTTCTAAAGGTACATGAGGGAACTCACATGGGCAACAGGCCATACAAATGTTCTCTTTGTCAAAAAACCTTTGTGACTTCGAATAATCTGAAAAGGCATAATTGTTCACACCGGCACAAAGCCGTACAGATGCTTCACTTGCAAAAAATCGTACGTTCATTCCCATACTCTTAAAAACCATGCAATCATGCACAAGTGGGCGCAGCTGTACATTTGCAACATTTGTGGAAAGTCATTTTCAGCTTCATTGAACCTGAAGGCGCATAGAAGAATCCATACGGGTGAATAATCGAAAAACCTGAAAGAAAAATCTTCCCAAGAGACGAAATCCAAAGTCCTAAACTGGCTCACAGTACCGGGTGTGTTCCAATACAGTTTCAGTCGAATGTACTAGCGACTGAAAAATTCACAAGCTGGATACCAACATGATGAAACGGCTTGCTCCACAAAAATGTTCTACAATAACCAGAGCATCCTGAGAATGCACCTGCCGAGGAGGAGGAGGAGGAAGAAGAGGAAGAAGAAAAGCTAAAAGCCACCTCATGGACTCGACTGAGTGTGCATAATGATGACTAGGATTTGCCACATCCATTCAAAGTTCAATGCACTAACAAATCCACTCTGCACATCAGCCCGAAGAAAATAAGCCAGAAAGGATAAACAATAACTCTCCTTCCAAAAAGGATTCCAAGAACAGGTGCAAACAAAAAAAAAATTCTCCACAGGAAATCAAAACAGCAGCGATTACAATCCCAACAGTTAGAAATAAATTATACAAGAGTGGGGCTCATGGAAGAGCAACGTTACATTGACAGTGAGTTGGTGGGGTAACAATTGGGCACAAACGGCAAGGGAATAAGCAAACGGGAAAGGAAAAGAGAGAAGTGGAGGAAACGCTGAAATCGGTCGGGAAGCGGGATCGGTTTGGAACGGTGAATGTGGGTCAGAATTGGGGATGATACGAGGTGGCGGTGCAATGCCTGCTTGAAGTCCTGAAGGGAAGAGTGAGACAGAATGGCTTATGGAAGGTGGTTCCATAGATGGGAGAATTGAGGAATAAAAAGTTAGTGTGTGCACTCGGTCGGGATTTTGGAAGTTTAACTCGGTGTGGATTACTGGAAGAACCTGTGCATCCTGGAGTTGTTGGAGAGGGTTGGAAGACAGAGCAGAGGGAGCAATGTTGGATAATAAGCAGTGGAAAACAAGCACACTGACCTGCCTGCAATGTGAGAGCAACAGACCTCGTGCTTCGGCCTCATCACGGGAAATTCCACTCGTTTTGAGAGCTTTGGATCCCATAGAATCCAAAAGAGACAGATGTGATGCTGGAGCACGAGTCCAAAGTGGAGAGCAGTATTCCATTGATCTATGGACAAATGCCTTTCTGTGAGTAGCTCTGACCTTCCAAGGAAAGACTTGGATTGACAGAAGATGCCCAGTCTGCAGCTGGCTTTGGAGGCCAACCTTGCTATGTGGTTGGCCCAGGAAAGGTCATGGCTGAAGGTGAGGGCTAGAAGTGCAAGAGACTGAACCTATTCTTAAGGATGACCAAATAAATATATGTTTGGGTTTGTTTGATGGTCATTCTGAAGTGATAGGGTGAAACTGTGGGATTTTTCAGGAACAAGACTGGGCCCAAAACACTGCCTCGAGAAATTCCAGCCTCCATTGGAAGAGAGTTCCATTGATATCAACACATTGACTGTGTGAATGGAAGAAGCCAGAAATCCAGGAATGAAGACCTTCTATATCACAAGCAGAGTACTTGAAAAGCAAAGCAGGATGCCAGACTGTGTCGAATGCCTGAGGTGTCTCAAAGGAAACTGTCCTAACTTCTAGTTTGCAATGGAGCTCCAACCGTTGCTGAGAGAGGAGCAGAAGCATGTCCAAAGTTGAGAGACTGGGACATAATCCAAACTGATTGTCTGAGATCAGGCTGTTTGAACATGGAAAAAAATGACATCGGAAGCAAAGATGGATTCCATGACTTTGCTTGTAATTGGAAGCAAACTCACTGGCCTACAAGTTGGTATGAATGAAGACAAATTTTTTTTTTTTTTTTACAAAGAATACAAAAAAATTATGAAAGAAATAGCAAAGACAAAGGAAAATTATAAAATGAAATACCAACTCGTAATAGGTGTCCACAACCATCTTTGATCATGTTGTGGAATGTCAGCCAAGGCTCCCGTTTTTTGTTTTTCTTCTGCCCTCACATTTTCAAATTATAAGCTTTTCATTTTTTTTCTCCACAACTGCTTAAGCGATTAACACAAAACTTTCAAATTTTTTTTTTTTTGGATTTTTGGATTTGGAAAATTCAAAAGCGATTTTTTTTTTCAAAAAACATCCATGGAGAATTTTTTTTAACCAAAGTTACAAGATGATTGGATGGAAAATGTGCCCGGAATTCAAAAAATAATGATTTCTGCTTTGTTCGTTAAAATTTCTTGAACGCCTTCTGGGTTTTATCCGATAATATATCTGAGACTGCTAAATTCCAGCATTGTACGTGTTGCACCATGCTGATATAAAGTCGCACCATTAAAGTTTTCACCATTTTGATTTAAAAGTGTTTCATCAATAAAGATTGGTGCTGCACATTAATCATCTCAAGATATGTAAAATACATGCCCCTTGCTTTCCCTTTCCTATATCCTCTCTCCCTTCTTTATCTTCTCCCAACCATTCAACGAACACTATTCTCATCTGATTCCTCCTTTCTCTCCTCCACAACTTTTATTTCAACGCACACTGTCTGTATGTCGAGGCGTCGATCACCCTCTGCTGAGGCATGAAGACGTCTATGTACTTGAGAGAAAATTGTTTATTGTTTAGCAATATGTGCGCACAAAAAACACACCCCAGGCACAACAATTTGCATTTGAGGAACCCGGGAGTGCTCTGCAGAATAGTCGAGTTAGTCCCTTATAAATGTTTTTTTTTATCTCCAACACATTCCACTGCACAATTCCTTCTTTTCATCCCAAGAGCCAGCTGGATTACCAGCTGGCTTATGTCCTGGTGATATATATCAAACAGATTTGCAAGATCAAAGGATTTCCTCCCAGATTCTGCTTCACAATGCTCCCTTGAATCACTCAAGGTTAACCTTACCTATCTCACACAATGTCCCTGTAGAACAGCAAGCAGGAATGTATTTTAATTAACTGCAGGCGAGTGAATTGAATTGGGAAGAAACAAAATATTTAAAGAAGAAGGTACAAATCCCAACATGTATAAATGTATGTATTCAATGAATAGATTGCCCCTCAGGGAAGAGTGGAGAAAAATGGGATGGGGGAGAAGTGAGATGTTACCTGTGACGACCAGTGAAGGACTCTTTCTCGCCGTTCAAAGCCAAAGACGGCCATTCACATATGATACGTGAGCAATCTGGGAGGTTGAATGTGTTTATAGTGCAACAGCCGTGCCCAAACAACCACACTCTGAGATAACATGTTGTGTCATTTGGTGTCAAGGGATATCCAAGACGACCAGATGACTTGCTGCCTGCAGTTTAAGGCAGGAAGTTTTAATTTGTTCAGAGTAACAGCAATAATTCGTCTACTCTTCATGAAAGACACCATGGATAATTTGACGTACACCGACTACCGGGACTGGCAGACCAGTGGTCATCCTTTCATCCGATGGATGGCGCACAAATTGATGCATCATTCTGCATGGAAAACACCAGGATAGCAGATTCGAAGCTGGCTTGCAAGTTGAACCCAGGCAAGACTGCTCAAATGTGTATATCTCAAAGCTATGTTATCAGTCTTCCGTGAGCAACAAAACAGGTCTCTCAAATCCCAACACCATTCCTGACACATCAGAATGAGAGCATCTCCAACATTGAATGTCCCACTTCCCATTCTCCCTTTAGGACTCGGTCTGTTCAGTCCCATTTCCCCAATCCCATTTTCCCTTCGGGGATTCAAAACAGCTGTTCACCACACTTCAGGTTATCCCCACCCCACTCCAATCCATATGCATGATCTCTTCTCCCCCAAATTACCCCATTCCTGAGCATTCCCTTTTCCAGATTATTGTTATTCCCTCTCCCACCCTCTCCGTTACCTCTTGTTTGTTAATTGCCAGGTGGTTTGTTCCTTTTCTGTTTCATCCGCATTTTCCCATTTCTCTTCTTGCTTTATTTATGCCTGGTGTTGGCTTAGTGGTTAGGGTGGCGGCTTGGGATCCCAGTGTCCTGAGTTCAAGCCCCGTTGGCTGCTGAATTAACACCAGGGGGTTGACTCAGACTGTCATCCTTCCAAGGTCGGCGAAATGAGTGCCAGTGTACTGGTCCCGGTGTATGCCCCGGTAAGAATAGGTGTACCATATCCCTGTGTGTCGTAAGAGGCGACCAGGGTTGGCGTCAGGAAGGGCATCCGGCCATAAAACATTGCCTCAAGAAAAAGCCAAACCCCTGCACAGCAGGGAAAAATGGCTGTAAAAACGGTCATTTTTCTTCTTGCTTTATTTCATTTGGCTTCTGTGCAGTTTCTTCACCCCCTTGTGTCCTTCTCTCCTTCCCCTTGATCTCCCTCTCACTTCTGCTCGGGTGTTTCCTCCTTTCCATTTTGTTTTCTTCCAGTCTGGTCCAGCTCTTACACGAGCCTCGATCACCATTCAAATAAAGGACGTGAGCATAAATACAGCACTGTGTGCTTCACTCTCGAAGTGCTTGTGCTCCCTTTTGAAGAAAAAAAACAGCAAACGGTGTGAAATATTGGTGCTGGGTCTCTTCCCTCAACATGAGGAAAGTATCTGCCCCAGCAATGCCATAACAATTGCCAATTATGCCTGATCATCTACCTTGGGATGTTCATGAATGAAGGAATGAGTTTCCCATCGTCTCTATCGACTACTATCCAGTGAAATTACATCAAGAGAACTAACTGGTCATTTTCAGAAACAAACCCTTTTTGAGCTTGATTCTGGCCCTTCTCTGTGAAGGAACTTACGAGGTGAAGAACAAGTATGGGACCTGTGAGGAGAGGTCGACGTTTTCCCCGAGCAGAGTCACCTGTGAACTACTTTACTCAGCATTCCTTTACCAACCAATTGAGGTGGGGAGTGCAGCCCCCCCCCGGTCTGGGGGAGTCGGGTCCCGTGTTTCTGGTGTCAAGTCTGTCGCAGCTGTTTCAAAGAGCGATGGGGACGACCCCTTGATAACAGGGAGTTTGAGTGGGTGGTATACTCCTGTCATACGGTAATGCAGGTGAGCTTGGGGAGGTGGAGCACTGAATACAAGGAGCAGAAGGGCAAAAATTAACTTGATCTTGTTTTGGCACTATAAATACAGACTGTGAAAACGTTCCTCCTTGATCCTTTTAACTTTATGAATTTCAAGGCAAGAGGTATCAGAAAAGTTTTAAACTTATGTTTGGACAAAGATATCCAGAATTTCGAGGTTGCTTAATCGATATATTTTCAACCGGAAAAAGAAAAGAAGAGCTTGAGCAACTGTCAGGTCAGGTATGGGAGCAGGCGCCAGAGCAGCGCGTCGTTGCGTCCACTCTCTGCCGGTACTCCAGGGGCCTCCATCTGGCCATCCCCTAGGCAGCTGCCTGGCCCATCCCCATCTCCTTAAGATGCTGATCAACCTGCTGCAACCACGAGGCACGTGGTCAACCCATTGGCCTCCTCCACTCACGAGGCTCCCTCGCTGAGAGAATCTGGTGAGCAAGATTAGTATCAGGAAAGGAGCCACATGTCCATGCAGCCGCAGCTGACGCTCACGGAGGACACTGGTAACAAATCTCATTTGAGTCTCTCTTAGAAACCGCTCGTTGGACACAAAGTCCTACCAGCGATAGCCAAGGATTCTTCGAAGACACCTGGTACCAAAGGAATTAAGTGTCCGTCTCAGATCCCTGGTCACAGTCCAAGTCTCACATCCATAGAGCAAGACTGGAAACACCAAGGACTTGAAGACTCGGACTTTCATAATCCTGCACAGGTACCGGCAGCACCACACCCCATGATCCAGTGAATCCATGACTCCCCAGGCCTGACCCAGATGTCTGTTGCCCTCTGGCTCACAGCCAGCAGAGACATGAATATCACTGCCAAGGTAAGTGAATCTCTCTGTGACGTCAACATCCTCGCCACAAACAGGTACAGACAGGATAATACAGACGGAATAAGCTATGCAAGGGAAAAATGAAGAATAAAGAAGTTGGTGTGTCGTTGGCCTGGAATTTGGAAGCTTAACCAGGAGGGGGTTACTGGAAGAATGCCTGCATCCTGGAGTTTCTGTGGAGGGTCAGAGGATTGAGAGTGCAAATGGGGCAATGTGGGAAAATAGACCACTGACGGATCTGCGAAGTGAGAGCAACATACCTTGTGTTTTGACCTTGTCAAAGGAGATTCTTATAACTTTGAGAGCTTTGGCTCTTGAGAATCTAGCTCTTCCATGAGCCTAGACTATGTACACACAAAAAAAAATTCGTCGACAGACGGATGTGATGCTGGAGCATCCACCCATAGCAGAGAGCAGCTCTCCATTGAGCTACAGATAAAGGTTTTGTCGAGTCCACTTGATCTTGTTTTAGCAAGTTGTCGTCAGAAGGGCAACGGATACAATTACGCATTCTCCCTTTTAGTGGATCACATAGAGCAAAGCCTGTGGCTGGCATTGGAGGCCAGCTTTGCTATGTGGTCAACTCAGGAGAGGTCATGGCTGATGGTGAAACTGACAAGTTCAAAACTGATCCTCTTACATTGGTTGACCAAGGAAATACTTGTAAATGACTTTGCATCACACTTATTTTTCAAACCATGCAAACTTCAACCAAACCCCTGTTAGCACCTTCTGCATGAACGGCAACCCACCTTTCATCTTTATTGCAATCTATCACCTGTCTCTCCATCTATGTTTCTCTCTTGTTCTGTTTTTTAGGTCTTTGAACAGATCAAACTCCCTATGAATTGACTGCTAATTGCCATTAGGCTACGAACTTTTTGATCACCACTGACCACATAAAAACCAAAGTTCAATATTTGATGTATTGTGCAGCTTAACATGTGCATTCTCCCTTTTAATGCTTTTCAGCACATGGTTTATATTGCCAAGAAAGTCTGAAACCTCGGTTTTTAGTTCTCTTTTAGGATGAGAATTTATTTTGTCGTATATTTGAGGAATACGAGTGGGTAAAATGCAATTTGTGTAATTTCCGTCATCGGAATCGGCTGTTTTGCGCAACAAGGGAAAACCAACCATGCTGAGGATCATGCACCAATCTCCCCTGGACTGTGTTCACGATCCCAGCTGCTCTGATTCCAAGTCTGGTTCTGATGGACGGAACAGAGGGGATACAGGAGGGGCTGCTGGGATCTGTCGGTGGACGTTCAGTACCTTCGTGATGGAGGGGATGGGACGGACCAGCTCGGACTCGGTACGTGGTTATCTCGGACAGGTTGGTGCTTTTCTTTGAATGTGAATTCTTCAGAAAGATATCTTCCTGTTTTGTGGGTTATCATTACAGAGAAGCCAGGGAAGAATGGTGAAAACTCTTCATGCTGTTCACAGTATATCCACAAGGTTACTGTGAAACGGCACATAGAGAAGCGACGCCACCAAAGTTCTCGTCAGGATGGCAACGGATACAAATACGCTCTCGATACCAGTGAGAGCATAAGCGATTCTAAACCACATCAAAAGATAATTTCATCAGAAGGACTTTACGAGTTCATCTTCCCTTGAAGTGCACTAGAGGGATTCACACAGGCTAAATGCCGTACAAATGCTCGATTTGCTAAAAGCTTTCACACAATTTTGTAATCGAAAGATGCACGAGATTATTCACATGGGGGAGAGAAGCCATTCAAATGCACAATGAAAAAGTCTTTCACGACTTCATATTATTTGAGGATACATGAGCGAGATCATACAGGTAGGTGAGAGTCTGCACAGTTGTTCTGTTTGTGAGAAACCATTCACATTCACCTCGACTCTGAAGATCCACAAAATCATCCACACGGGTGAAAAGCCGTACAAGTGCTCCGTTTATCGGAAAGCCTTTGCACAGTCTTCCACTCTGAAGAAACACGAGCTAATTCACACGGGTCAAAAGCCGTACAGGTGCTCCATTTGTGGGAAAGACTTCTTGATGTCGGCTCACCAGAAGATGCACGAGATGATTCACACGGGCATGAGTCCGTTTAAATGTGTAGTTTGTGAAAAATCCTTTGCAAACTCTTACGATCTGAAAAGCCACGAGAACACAAGAAAGAAGCCCCACGAGTATTCTGTTCGTAAAAAGTGTTTCACGATTTTAAGATCCACGTGAGGATCCATACAGGTGAGAAGCCACAAGAGTGCTTTTTGTCAGAAAAAAAAACAAAAAAACCTTTCCTCCTCACCTATTGATGCTGACCTACAGTCGTTTATCCGTACTCTGTCCTTTTTAAAGGCTGAGCTTCAAGTAAGGAAGCAGCATGTATCATTTTTGTTACAACTCGGCCGTGGTCGGGTTTGAACCTGTGACCTTCCAGACTCGAGTGCACACTCTCACCATTATGTCACCGAGTCTTGGTAACAGTAGTTCTGAGACTTCTTGACCTTCCACATATAAAAGTAAATCTGGGAACCAGTGATGGATATTAGAGTAGACTTGCATGTAAATTCACATGCAGGTGCACACACACACTCACTCATCATACAGACATTAAAGTAGCCTCTCCCATCCTTTCGAGAAAGGATGAGGCTAAAATGACATAATTGAGAAGCGAGAAAGTGGAAACTTAAGAATGATCGATGATGTCAGTCAAAGTTGGAGCACTGAAATGGTTATTAAAAAAAAAACCTTCAGAGAGATTTCAGGAAATATAACAACAAACAAGCTTCAGTTGGAAGCTGTTTGGGTTCAGTGACAATCCTACAAAGAGCCCTTCAAGGAAAGATGTTAAATCAGGAACGCCTTTAAATGTTCCTGTTCTTAAAGGGGAACCCAAACGCTCAGACCACCTCGACGTTAATCTATCCCTCGATATGATGTTTCTTTTTCCGATTTATAATGTAGGTAACAAACAAGACACCTGGTCATCCTGCTACGGGACAAAGCATTCATCACCCATTTCGTCTGCGGTGTCGAGCGTTGATGGGTATTTCTGCTCGAGTAATATATAAACCGATTTATCAGTCAATACAAAATCCCTCCCTTATAAACCGTCGATTGAATGGAAATTAAAACCCTACCCCGAGCTGAAGTGACCATTTGACCATCATTTTCATATTCAATAACACTTCCACCTTCTTCCTCTGAATCACTCGCTCAAGGTTCAACTCACAATCCCCCCCCCCCAGCGAAAGTGTTTCCATTATTAATTTTATTTCCAATAGTTTATTCAAAATCCCACTGATCAGTTTCAACATTCTGAGAACAGAGTTACTAATGACGGTGGAATCAGTATCGGAATCCGAACTTGAACTACACTGTTTCTCTATGTAAACCGCAATTCAAGTCAAGGTGGCTTCCAGATTTGACGTCACTGGCGAAATCCAAAATCAACACGAGGGCATTTTTCGACACTGTAATTGGCAAAAAAAAAATTCAACTTTTTTTCCCCTTCAAATTAGACCGTTATCATTTTTGCGTTTGGGTTTCCCTTAAAGGATGAAAGCATTCCAACTCAGTCCTTGGAAAATGAACCGATAAAAGAACACTGATACTTTAGACCTTGAGAGAACCTCGTCTGGCCTTCTGATCGCCAAAGGAGGCCATGAAGAATGTGGCAAGAAGCCATGAAAATGATGACAAGATTGATTATGGATGAATTTGAGCTCCATTTAAAGTCATTATTTTCATGAAAAACAAAGTGTAAAAAAAAAAAAAAAATTGAATTGTAGAATGAGAAGTTTACGAGCAAAACCCGCAAGGAAGTTTGGACACTCCATGCTCGGAATTTTTCGGGGTTGTGAATGATTACTTGTCGGTTTATTTATCTATTGCTAATTAATAGCAGCTGCTTGCTTTCACATGGCCACATACAACAGTTCACATGTGTGCAATTACGGCATTTGTATTTCACATTTTCTTCAATACTTTTACATTCGTGCTCTTGTTGGAGAATGTTTTTTTGTTTCCTCAAAATAAAAGTTACATATGATACATTTGAATTATCATTGGTGTCAAATCCATGTTAATAAGTTCAGTCCGAGTCTTCGTGACGTCATGGATTTATTTGTATTTGTGCGCACTCACTCTGATGTGTTGCTTGTCTGAAAATGGTTGAACGTGTTCAACATCAGGTTTTTTGCGGGGGGTTTTTTTCCAACTAAAATGGCCGCCAGTCAGCCATCTTGCACCTGATCTCGAAAAAAATGACGTGCTTATGGAAGCCATCATTCCTTATATGTGTGCCAAGATCGGTAAATGCATGTCCAAGAAATGGTTGAGAACGGCTGCAAACATACGATTTACTTGTTTTAAGGGGAAAAAAAAAAAGAGATTAAATTAAAAATAAGAAAGAGTAACCCTACATTTAAAAATGTATCTGTCTGTTTTCTCCTGAAATTGTGAAGGGTTAGTTTCACAGGAATCAAACAACACTTCAACTCCATGATCAATCATAGCTATATGAACCTTTTAATGAAACTTCAAATATGATCAGGTCCTGAAGACATCTTTACAAATACAAAATTCCAAGAGCAGTCAAGAAAACATGTGCAGATCATGTTTCTTTAGATCAATAAAAATGTAAAAAAATATTTGCATCAAACAAAACAACATTTGTATGGTTTTTGCCTCATGTTGTTCATCACATCGCATCTTCAGATTATACGAGCAAAACATCACTGAGTGAAGAGGAGACTCATTGAAGATTGGACTGGCATCCCAGAGGTTGTAAAGTTTAAATTGTGCTGAAAGTAGTCCTATTCAGGATTTGAATTGTAATCTTGAGGAAGTCATCAGTTTCAGAACTGCAGCATCACCATTGGATTGTAGGTTTAATAATAATAATAAAAAAAAAACTGGCTCATGAACGAACACCAGCGGTCACAAATTGCCTGCCTCACCTGGTCTAGTTTGTGGTACATGTAATACAAATCCACTCACCATGGTTAACTCCTATTTCCCCCCTTGTTACATGAAGTCATTATGAACGACTTTTGGTCCTCTTCTCTCAGACTTACGATTTGACAAAAATAAAATTGCATGTGGCTTATTTATTGAAAGTAATTTTCAGATTGAAAAAAACAAATAATGATTTTTGAGAAATAATTTTGGTCATCAATTATATTGTTCTTTAAAATGGATGGATGTTCCTTTTTGTTTTATTTCCAATGAGTCTTTTGACAAACAGAGCATTTGAATGTCATCTCACTGGTGTTATAATGTACTCCATCTTACTCATGTGAAGAAGATGAAGAATTGAAAGTATTTTTTACAAACAGAAGAATCGTATGTCTTTTTGCCCACGTCAGTCATTTAGTGCATCTTCACATGAAATTATGAAGTCGTGAAATCATTTTTACAAATAGTGCAATGGAGTTTCTTCTCACCAACATTAATAATTTCATTTATATAATACGATGAACTCCTTGAGGCCTTTTTTTATAAACACAGCAATTGAGTCTTCACACCGGCGTTGATCATCTCGTGAATCTTCGGGAAACACGATGTTGAGAAAGTAATTTTACAAAAGGAGCAATCGGAAGTCTTATCTTTCTTTAGGTAGGCTGAACTCGAGAAGGGCTTTTTACAAATGGAGCAATCAAAAATATTTTCGTCAGTGGGAATCGTTTCATCCACATTCAGTTGAGACCTTTTTTCTTTTTAATCAAAGGAGCAATTGAAAGTGTTTGCATTTGTGGGAACCACCTCATCTTTCTTGAAACAAGATGAATTTGAGGTCTTTTTACAAAAGGGGGAATCAAAAAAAATTTGCTCGTGTGAATTCTTATGGTTCGACAGGTAAAAGCAACTCGAGAAGACCATTTTACAAACATAGCAACGGAATGTCTTTGCACCCGAGCAATCCTTCCTGTCCATGTGCAAACTAGATGAAGATGAGAAGGGGCTTTTACAAACAGAGCAATTGAAAGTCTTCTCGTCAATGGGAATAGTATCATCTCCATTCAGCCAAATCACATCTGAGGACTTTTTACAATAGGAGCAATTTGAAGTCTGCTCACCGGTATGATCCACCTCATCTTCTTTCAAGTAAGATGAACTTGAGAAGGCCTTTTTACAAACGGAGACATCACAAATGTTCCCGCCAGCGTGAGTCACTTTATGCTTCTGCAGGTGAGAGGAAGTCGAGAATATTTGGTCACAAATCGAGCACCGAAAAGTGTTTTCTTCCGAATGAATCTTCTGGTGAGTCTTCAAATATGTTGAATGTAAGAAAGCCTTTTGGCAAACTGAGCACTTGTACTGCTTCGGCTTCTTACTTGCATGTACAATCTTATGCATATCCAATTGTGATGAATGTGCAAAATCCTTTTCACAAACTGGACACTTGTAATGTTTCACATCTGGCTGAACCACCTTATGTGCTGTTAAGTGAGAATGATGTGGGAACACCTTTTTATAAACATGGCATTTGTACTGACTCTTTCGAACAGGACAGTGGTTGGACTTGTTCTCATCACATGAATTTTGAGAGTTGCCCTTGCTCCTCGTGTTGCATTTCAAAACAGCGTTATTGTAAGAAGACAACCAGTTTTCAACATCCTTCTCTTGTCCTTCTGTAATGACAATAAATAACTAAGTTTGTAGTGCACACAGCATCGTTCTTTTTCAGATCTAATCAGTAACAATCAATATTTCCATTGACAATTACACTTTCATGTGTGCATTAGAAACTGCAGATCGCAATGAAATTTAGACAAATTCTCCCACTCACATTTACAAATCAGAAACTTTTTGTGACTCCATGATGTCAAAATGTGAACTCTTAAGGATGACAAAGATCCCACGCAACACACCAAACAAATATTTTTTTCCAAATCAAATCCTTGTCATCATGTAAAAAGATAAACTACTCAAACATTTTATAAAATCTATTGTATGTTTTTTTATTATTATTATCCAAATGCACTTCAGAAAAGCTTTGTTTTCACAAACCTAACAATTTAGCAAAAGTAAAACGTGAACCAAAATGAAGTCGATGGCGAGACATTGAAAATCTCCATGCTTCCCACCTAAAGCAAAGTTGAAGATGCAAAAGTTCCACCAGGAACTCCCCACCCCTGTTTTAACCCCTGCGACCCTAAATCCCCCCTCATGAGGCACAAACCGAGGGTCAAACCCCCCTCCCCAAAAAAAAGTTACATATTTCATGCGTCCCCCAATGTCAATTGCAAATGCAAAGTTTCATTTTAAAATGTTTAAAAAGTGCCCGTCGTTTAATTTTTTGGTATTTGACCACTCCAGGGCCGGGGCCAAAATGTCACTGCTCTTGCAACTTCTTGCCATGTGGTGATAACAACTACCAAGTTTGGTGAATTTCTGCCAAACCATTTATGATGAGACAGCGTAATGGACTGACAGACAGACAGAAAAAGATGGAGCCGGTTACAATATCCCCATTTCTTTTTCAAAAAATGTGGGGTGAGAGGAAATAGTCATGTTTATCCTCCCCAAAAGTAAGTTAATGCAAATGAAGTTTCACAAATCATGCTTTTGTGAATACAGATCACAAGTGCAGCAATGCTTAAGTTTGCTCAAAAAGAGTACTTTATGAATCCTGAAAAAGGGAGCATTATGATCGTGCTCCCTTTTCTTAATGGATGGAGGGACATACTTAGGCCCCCACAAAATGAAATAGGAAAAAAAAAAAATTGCCACCATTTTTCATGTGGTTTATAGGACTTTTCATTGTCAATTAAAAGGTCAGGACAGTCTCCGTGGACATATCTCGGGAATTTGATAATTGGCATCCTCAATGGTTGTGCCAGACGAGGCTGCATCCGGACATGGCTCTATGACTTCCTCTACTCATCACATTGCTATCTCAGGATCCCTCTCCTCTCCTCTCATAGTGGAGGCTGCAGTGCCTCAGGACAGTGTCTTGGGCCCAGGCTTGTTCCTAATCTACAGAAATGACTGCAGAAAACTCCACAATAGATCACATGGTACCCCATCCCACAAACAGAAAAGCAGCAGCTGGGTTACTTTATGCTGATCTGGAATTGATTAGATGTTGATCTGAGAAGTAGATCAGGTCTTTCAACCCTGACAAATCATGATCTCACACTCAAATTCTTGAAGAATAGCCTAAATAAGGTGGAGAGGTGAAAGGTGAATCACTTGCACCTTAAAACAAGTTGCTTAGGGGAGATGGGGCTTGTTAGCATTGGTCGGCAGCTCATCTAGGAGAAGGAAACTCAATTGAAATCAGCTGCTGCCTTGCCATTCAAGTTTTGAAACCAAAAGCAAATAGTTTAATGGGATAAAGGCAGCAATCCTTCATAAATTAGGTGGCTGACATAT
This sequence comes from Eptatretus burgeri, assembly GCF_056783735.1. Taxonomy (NCBI): domain Eukaryota; kingdom Metazoa; phylum Chordata; class Myxini; order Myxiniformes; family Myxinidae; genus Eptatretus; species Eptatretus burgeri. The sequence continues at coordinate 46,496,659 of NC_140977.1, read as the reverse complement.
TCATTAACCCATGAGCCACCCAAGGGCAAGGTGTACCACCTCATTTTAGCCTCCTGATTATGGTTATGTGAAGACATGGAAGTAGGTGGTGGACGGCCATGCAGGCGGATACAATCTTTATCACCCATGACGTACCAAAGTTTGTTCATGACATTAGAAAAATCTGTTCCAAGGGGATTTGCGGGGGGTTGACCCCCAAAATATGTATTTGCTTTCTTCTCCAAAACTACACATACAATTCCGATGAAACGTGACCACCATCTTCACCACCCGTGATGTACTAAAGTTTGTTCATGGCATTAAAAAAAAAAATCCATAGGTATTAACTTTCTTCTCCATTATATATTTTATGGGTCATCCATGCCTTTCAGTGGTTGCCTGATTGTCTTATCAAGCCACGACCAGGTGAGCACCCAGGGGTATTGCCCTTATGTTTAATATCTCTGTTAGGTTCTTTGTCATCATTCCTGTAGGTCCAGCTATCACTGGTACAACTTTGGCATTCTTCATCTTCCAGGATCTTCTCACTTCATTCTTGAGGTCTTGGTATTTGGTCATTTTCTTGATTTCTGCATTGTTTAGTCCAAAATCACTGTTATCAACTCCTCGATTAGCAATGCCTTCTTCTCTGTTTTTTTTGTACCCAAGTATATCTAGTCGAAACGTTTTTTTTTTCTTTTCTTTTTTTTTTTTTTTGTATACCTTGGTCGAGGCTCGTATGAGAGCTAACACACAACTCACAGCAAGGAGGCATGAGACAAGAGGGGCGGGAGTGGAAGGGACAAAACAGTGGGGAACAGACACATTAGGTGAACTGTGGAAGGGAGAGGGATGGGGATGGGACGGGGAACATGGCGAAGAGAAGATGGACATTTCAGGGACTTTCAGGAAGGAAAGCAGGAGAAATGAAGGAAGTGGGCTTGGGTGGATTATCGGGGGTAGAAAAGAACGAGGATTTGGATAGGGGAAGATAAGAGGTGGTGGTGAACAGCTGTTTTGAAAGCCTGGAGGGAAGAATGGGAAAGAATAGAGTGAGGAAGTTTATTCCAAAGGCGGGAAAAAAGAGGAATGAAAGAGTGAAGATGAGCAGTGATTCGTGATTTTGGTAGTTTTACCAGAAGGGGGTTGTTGGCGGACCTTGAGCGCCCTGTGGAAATGTGGTGGGGACAAATCGCAGAGAGAGCAGGGGGGCAAGGCTGGAGAGGAGTCGGTAGAAGACAGAAAGACCACCGACCAACCTGCGGTGATTTAGTGAGAGGCCCAAAGACTCAGCTTCATTGCGGGAGATGCCGATGATCTTAAATGCCCTGGTTTCGACAGCGTGAAGCTGAGAAAGGTGGGAGGCAGGAGCACCAGCCCAGACGGGAGAGCAGTACTCCATCAGGCTACGGACAAAATCAGGCTACGGACATCGAAACCATCAGGCTTTGGTTTCGATGCTCACGCTCGATGGGATCATTGGGTTGTACATGAGTCGTAGGTACTTCCATGTTTTCAGTGATTACTTTTGGTTCATGGTGCCACAATTTTTCAGGAACTGGGACATTAAAAGTTTTTGCAGATGTGCCAGCGGATTACATTAAAAACTCTATTGTGTTGTGTGTAGCACAGCTGTTCTGACATGAGTTTGTTCGGCCATTAAGCATAACATATCGTTCTCTTTACTAACCATATATAACTCTCTTTCTTACACACCATCCCTCCCTTGGGATAGCTCTCCCCACCCCCCCCCCCTTCCTAGCTCACCTTCCTCCTGCCTCCTCTCTTCCTCTATCTCCCTTCCCTCCCTCAACCTCCCCTCCTTAATACCCGTCAGCGATGCGACGGGTTGTATTTGCTAGTAAATAAATAAATAAGAGGATTCTTCCACAAATATGTGCAGTTACTCACACAATTACTGTTTTCAGGACACAAAAACAAATTGATGGTTTTACAAAACATTTCATTTTGTCAAAACATTATTGAACCGGCCTTAGAGTTACTACTTCAATGCTCTACTCACCATCTGCAGAAAGAGAAGTCTGACAAGGCTCTCGAATCACAAGAGTATCATCCGAAGTCCCTTGAGAAGTGGAGGAAGTGGTGACGGGAAGACACCCTGCCTCCAACGGAGACATTTCATCGAAACAATGTCCAATATTAGGTTGGTCTGTTGAACAAACAGGCAAACAGCAAATAAAGGTCAGACTAAGAGAGGGGAGGTCAGGTTACTGGAAAGGGAGGGAAGTTCAGGTTACACCAAATTGCCAATCCAACGATGATTTTCCCTGCGGGATGGTCAAGTTCTGTGAAACCAGTACTTTTCAATGAGATAATAGAATTGAGCAGCATGGGAAAAGAGACCAAAAGTGAAATGGCCTGTATGAGAAAAACTCCATTGTAAGACAAAGGCTACACAAACTGCACAGTAATACCTCACCGAGCACTCAACATGTGTTCCTGGAAGAGAGCACCAATCAAAAATGTGCTAATGCGGGGGGGGGGGGGGTCATTATACCATTACGTATATGGAGATGCGTTCCCAACAACGTTATTTCTTACGCATTATATATGAAAATATATATGGACTTCGTTGGAGTATCTTTAAATATATATATATATATATATATATATATATATATATATATATATATATATATATATATATATATATACATATATATATATATATATATATATCATGTGGAGTGTGACAAGCACTCCACCAATCCCCAATGGACACAGTCACACCAAAGCGTTGCCTCCAACACAGAGCCCTCGGCCTGATGACTGTCAAACAGACAAAGATTATATGGTCAGTTACCGGTCCTCGGAGAGATAAAAAATATTCTGCAAAAGTTGCTTCAAATGAATCCAAACTTTCGGGAAAATTATATACATTTTTTCAATCAGACCAAAAATTGAACCTGGGTCAAAAATTGAAAATTTAACCCAAAATTGAATAAGGCAACATACTCCTGCTTCGATCGCTCCCAAATTTATTTCTTTTTTGCTGTTAAGAAATATGCCGTGATATATTTGCTGTTAAGAAACATGATTTTGGAATCTCACAAGACAGTACATTTAATGGGCTTATGCTGTCTCCCTGTCTATCTGTTTGCCCACCACCCCCCCCACCCCCAAACACGGAAATTCTCCGTAAAAGTTACTTGAAATTAATCCAAACATTGTTTTATAATAACAACATTTTGACCAGAAAGTATGAACAAAAACATAAAATATTGTTATGGTTGTGGGGGTAGATTGAGGAATTTCAGAGCAAAGTTAGGATTGAATAGAGTTGCTGGGTCAGTGGATGTGTAGGAGACATCTCGATGTAAATTAAGTAGGGAAACGGTGAGCTTAAGTGTTACTTGTCACTATGGGGGGGGGGGGGGTGCTGTGTTAATTAGATAGGGATTAAGGCCAATTTCCCCTAGTATGTAATTGCCCCACGTGACCTTTTCCTATGTTTTTTTATTTTATTTCAAGACCGGCGATAAAAAGAGATTACGTCCTTAAAACAGCGACAACCAAGCTGCACGTCTAAGCAGGCAGAAAGCCCCGCCTCCAGGTGCGATGGCTGGCAAAACCACACCCTCGCAGTGGATGATGAATGGGCGTGACGTCCGAGAGCCGGCGGAAGAAAAGTGAGGTTTGGAGAGGACACAGTTGTGGGAGGACACGATCGAGTAAGGGGGGTCTCGATGGTTGGCTCCGTCTCGACACGACGAAATACAGCGACACAATTCTCGTGTCGTGCTGTGAATTTGCCCGCATGCTGGACAAGATGCTACTCAATGACTGTTTGGCTGAGCCATGAAGCGAGTACGTTTTATCTCAATGACTGTTCGCTCTTCTTCCGAGTGAAGCGGAAGAAAAGCGCGCCTCGCGGCCTTATCACAGGGCCTCAGAGATCGCCTCATCGTATGGTCGAGGAAGGTGGGCGATCGTTGTAAGTGAACCTGGTGCAAGAGAGGAACATTCGGCATATTCGTTCATGAGAAGAAGCCGCACGGCAGTTGGTGAGCCCTCGTGTTGAATACCGCCTCACGAATTACCTCACGTACGTTTCCCGCACAGAGAGCGGCTAGGCACCATTTTGGGCGCATCTTTCTGTGCAGGACTACGCGGCTCAACCCCAACGTTCAATAAAGACAATCTCTAGACAAAGCTAAGTGCCAGAATCAAGGGAGGATCTTCTTTTCTTTTACTTTCCCATTGTCTGTATTAAAGTCCATGTGGAGACGTCTCAAAATTAGCTCGAGTTATTTCACGTTGCGTTACCTCATACTTTGATTTGTTTTTATTATTACACTTTGAATTATTACCATTGTAAATATTTGATTGATTTTCATTAAACCCTCATATTTATTTAAGTTGCTTGTGTCCGTGTGTCTGTTATGGGTTTGAGTATAAACCCCATTGTGCTGTGCTTCCGTTTGCTCCGTCTGCGTCGCCCTTTTCTTCCCGTGCACGCGGGTCGTACAAGTTTTGAAACCAAAAGCAAATAGTTTAATGGGATAAAGGCAGCAATCCTTCATAAATTAGGTGGCTGACATATTCATTAACCCATGAGCCACCCAAGGGCAAGGTGTACCACCTCAAAAAATTATGCATTTGCCATAAAACAAATTTGAACACACTACCCCATTAGAACTTTGAGAACATTAATAATTTTAACAAATTACATGTTTTTCTAGTTAGGATAAGTTGGAATGGCTTGATGGCCGAGTAGCTCAAACGTTTTGCTTCACTTTAGTGTTTTGATCCCATGCGATTGCCCGTCGATCTCACAGGAAAAGACCTCAACTTCTGACATAGTAATGTTCACAAAACCACATTTTGATGTTCCAACTCCATACAGAGTAACTCTTTTGGTCAACCTCATCTCAACATGGATGGCTCAGGTTATCAGGATGCGTTTTGAGTTCCTATTTATTTGCCTTAATTTGCAAAAAAAAAAATGTTTTCAAGTATGTACAACATGATGAGGTTCTTACATGATGTTTAATGATAGAGATACCTTGAAAGGAACAATCGTCCGCACGCTCACTTTTCACCTCCACCTCGACATTAAAATCTGTAACAATATTAACCAAGTGTTAAACCAAACTCAACACAACCAATCGCGTAACTTCAATCATCCACTATCATCATGTTCAACTTGCACAATTATTTTAGATTCTTACCTTGTGAGAGAGAATCATCTGTAGGTTCAGGTTCCACCTTCACAACCACGATGGAACCTGCAGAGAAACAAAACATGTTTCAAACAAAGTACAAAGACACGTCGACAAAGGACAAACACTCACCGTCACATCATCTTCAACACTCCTGATATATATCGATAATAATAAATGTGCGTGTGCGTTTGTGTGTTTCTGCTCCATAACTCCAAAACCATGAAACCTCACAACCCCAAGTGTTGAGTGCACACTAAAGGAACTCTGAGGGAGTGCATGAATGAAAATTGGATGTTTGGGTAAATGTAAACACCCCTTTTTGAAGATAATTAATGGCTTACTTGCATGAAAGGCTTATCCTTGATCAGTCCAACCTCGCAGAGGTCTTGACTGTCATTTTGATTCGGCCTATTAAAAATATTCCTTGCCTTAGAAACACGATTGGAGAGATGAGTGTTTCCTATGAAGATTAAGGTAAGTGCTGTGTTTGTATCATCTATGTTTTGTTTATGTAATCACATGCGTGGTCATACTAAACCCCATATGAATATGTCTGGAAACCCTTATTTATTTATTTTTTTCAGTAAATTAACACTTTTGAAGCAGTTGGAAAAGTTGCTAAACTTAATTCTGCAGTTTAAATTTTTTAATTTGGCTCTGGTTCAGAGATTTTAGAGATATCGCATTTTAGATGTCATTAAATAAAGGCATGAACACCACCCCGTGAGTTGTGAGGGGAGAGGGTTTGGGAGTAGGTAAGCGTGAGGGGTGCGATGCAAGTCTGGAGGGAATAAGGGTGGGATGAGGGAGGGGTGGGAAGAGTGGGAGTCTGGTTGGTGGGGTGGGAGCAGTGGGAATCCGGTTGGTGGGGTGGGAGTCTGGTTGGTGGGGTCGGAGCAGTGGGAATCTGGTTGGTGGAGTGGGAGCAGTGGGAGTCCGGTTGGTGGGGTGGGAGCAGTGGGAGTCCGGTTGGTGGGGTGGGAGGAGTGGGAATCGGTTGGTGGGGTGGGAGCAGTGGGAATCCGGTTGGTAGGGTGGGAGCAGTGGGAATCTGGTTGGTGGGGTGCGACCAGTGAGAGTCTGGTTGGTGGGGTGGGAGGAGTGAGAGTCTGGTTGGTGGGGTGGGAGGAGTGAGAGTCTGGTTGGTGGGGTGGGAGGAGTGAGAGTCTGGTTGGTGGGGTGGGAGGAGTGAGAGTCTGGTTGGTGGGGTGGGACCAGTGAGAGTCTGGTTGGTGGGGTGGGAGGAGTGAGAGTCTGGTTGGTGGGGTGGGAGGAGTGAGAGTCTGGTTGGTGGGGTGGGAGGAGTGGGAGTCTGGTTGGTGGGATGGGAGGAGTGAGAGTCTGGTTGGTGGGGTGGGAGCAGTGGGAGTCTGGTTGGTGGGGTGGGAGGAGTGGGAGTCTGGTTGGTGGGATGGGAGGAGTGAGAGTCTGGTTGGTGGGGTGGGAGGAGTGAGAGTGTGGTTGGTGGGGTGGGAGCAGTGGGAGTCTGGTTGGTGGGATGGGAGGAGTGAGAGTCTGGTTGGTGGGGTGGGAGCAGTGGGAGTCTGGTTGGTGGGGTGGGAGCAGTGGGAATCTGGTTGGTGGGGTGGGACCAGTGGGAGTCTGGTTGGTGGGGTGGGAGGAGTGAGAGTCTGGTTGGTGGGGTGGGAGGAGTGAGAGTCTGGTTGGTGGGGTGGGAGGAGTGAGAGTCTGGTTGGTGGGGTGGGAGCAGTGGGAGTCTGGTTGGTGGGGTGGGAGCAGTGGGAATCTGGTTGGTGGGGTGGGACCAGTGGGAGTCTGGTTGGTGGGGTGGGAGGAGTGAGAGTCTGGTTGGTGGGGTGGGAGGAGTGAGAGTCTGGTTAGTGGGGTGGGAGGAGTGAGAGTCTGGTTGGTGGGGTGGGAGGAGTGAGAGTCTGGTTGGTGGGGTGGGAGGAGTGAGAGTCTGGTTGGTGGGGTGGGAGGAGTGAGAGTCTGGTTGGTGGGGTGGGAGGAGTGAGAGTCTGGTTGGTGGGGTGGGAGGAGTGAGAGTCTGGTTGGTGGGGTGGGACCAGTGGGAGTCTGGTTGGTGGGGTGGGACCAGTGGGAGTCTGGTTGGGGGGGTGGGAGCAGTGGGAGTCTGGTTGGTGGGGTGGGAGCAGTGGGAGTCTGGTTGGTGGGGTGGGAGCAGTGGGAGTCTGGTTGGTGGGGTGGGAGCAGTGGGAATCCGGTTGGTGGGGTGGGAGGAGTGGGAGTCTGGTTGGTGGAAGGACACAGACAAACGAGATGAGGGGGAGGGTGATGATTTAGAGGGGTTCGAAAGTGCCAATATAACACCAAGTAACACTTTCCTTGTACAAGATCACAACACGACCTCACGTATCAATATATAACATCACGTGATACATCTTCACCGGATTCCAGCCATTAGCGACAATTCCGGGTCTGTATAAACCACCTCCAGCTCTCTTGTACAAAGTCAATTAACAATGAAATGCGAACAAACGGAGAAGGAAAGAACATGAAGTTAATTAAATATTTATTATTAATGATAAACACGTGATCGGTTCTGAACCTCTTCACCATTCGCGGTGCTTTAACTTTCAAACATGAAAACACATCATGAGCATGACGCACGTTACAAAACCACCACGTACCTGGTCCTTCACCTGGTTCCAGGTCCGTCCCGTCCCCTCCATCATGAAGGTTCTGAACGTCCAGGATCCTGAACCCGCAGATCCCAACATTCCCTCCCGGACCCGCTCTGTTCCCTCCATCAGACCCCACATTGGAGTCCGACGAGCTCGTGGGGTCTCTGTTCATGATCTTCATTCAGCACGTGTTCGGTCGTCCTCACAAACTGAGCCTCGTGTAACACAAACACCTGTCTGAAAACAATAATCCTGGTTTACCCGAAAGCAGATTCGCTAAAGTTCAAAACACCGATTTCGACGGTCCGTCCATCATATCCCGATTAAATCTCAGCACGCGATGCGACCACCGATTCCAACCTATACACTGCTTCACACATTGTTTCTAAAGAACAACGTTTACGGTGCAGTGCGGGTCTGCAGGATAGCCGTGTGTGTGTGTGTGTGTGTGTATGTGTGTGTGTGTGTGTGTGTGTGTGTGTGTGTGTGTGTGTGTGTGTGTGTGTGTGTGTGTGTGTGTGTGTGTGTGCGTGCGTGCGTGTGTGCGTGTGTGCGTGCGTGCGTGCGCGCCATGGAACCACTCCATGGAAAAAATTGAAACTTGGCACCTGTCAAGTACTCCCTATGGGGAATAAGTGATTTTAATGACGTCATAGGTGCCTATGTTTGAGGGTCATTAAGGGATAAATTGGTCCACAGAAAAAAAAAAATTATGATGTCATCGGTCACGTGGTTCGGCAGATATACATATATATATATACATACATATTGTTGTGGTTGAGGAAATTCGCAAATCACCATTCAAGTCCCGTAGGTGAGATATCTCTGTAAGTACATGTGTAGTTAGCCCCAAACCCGTTGTTTAGAGGGAATAAATGTGATTCATTCGGGCTGCGACCTTTAAGATAGCCGTTTTCTGTTCTATCTCTATTTTGAACCAACCACGTCTCAACCGCCATCACACAACAACCACCAACCGCAACGCCGCTTCACAACAACAACAACGCCAACAGCCACGACCTTTACCTTCACAGCACACCATCCCGCAACCATCGCATCACCGCCGTTCCAAGCGTCACCGTGGCCAGGGACCGCCACTTTAGACCCTCCACCACCTTCGCCTCTCCTTCTGCGGCCACTCCCGCACCGCTTGTGGGCACTGAGCATCAGGCTGTCCTGGACTCGTACAGGGCGCGCGCCGAGCAGCGGGTGCAAAAAGCGGCCTTTCCGAGGAGAAGTCGGATCAGGAATGATACACGCCCACTTCTGATCCGTCTTTTCAGCAAGCACAGGGCGATTTGGCCCCACCTCCAGGCACGTCGGAGGAGAATCGACATATGCAAATTCGAGGATCAGGGGAGGTTCACGCCCACTTTTCCTCCGTCCAATGGGCGAGCGTGGCTCCGCCCCTGAGCTCATCCTGATCCGGAAATTTGCATATGGGTTCTCCTGCCGTACTATAAAGCGCCGAGCGCGGGCAAATTCAGTCAGTTTTGGGCTCGGGCGAGTTGGAGAGGTGTGGCGGCGGCGGAGTGTGGAAGCAGCAGTCAAGACGGGTCTGGAGGAGAGTCAGTCTGTCGGGGTTCGGAGTCTGTCGGGGAGCTGCAGAGAGGGGAAGCCGGGAGCGCGGTCGAGGTCGCAGTGGAGTCGCTCGTCGCGGGACCCAAGCAAGCCAGCTATCCTCTTTCCCCAGAGCATCAACAATTCACCCCTTTTTTCCCCCCGTGCTGAGATAATGCGGAAAGGGGGCCCCGTTCCCACCCCATTCCAAGCAGTGCCAACGAAACCCGCCGAGGAGCGCGGAGTCGGGGCACCGCCGCCAGATTTGTGGCTCATCACAAGACGGGTAGGCTCTGCCCGGTCTCGCGCCCACAGGCCCCGTCTGCCCCCTTGTCGTTGAAGGTGGCCCCTTTTCTTTTGCTTTTGAGAATATGTGTTGTCGGCGCCGTCTGTAAAGTAAAACTGTGTAAGTGTTGCCGTGTGCTCGCGTAGTCGGTAGTAGACCTGCATTGTTGTGCTTCTTTTGTTGCAATTGCTTTTGGTGCATAATTGTTGTTATTGTATATGTGTGCTTTCCGTGTGCCGCGAAATAAATGTGCCTCATGTTGAACTGTTTTTCCCGTTTCGCTTCGTCTTTTCTTTAATTGAATCCCCATCTTGCGTCACGTAAAGGGTTGGTAGTGGGCTTTATACGCCCGGTAATTAATCGGAACCGTCGAGGTCGACGGTGACACCGCTCGGTTATCCCGATAGTACGGAACGGGTCGCTTAAGTGGCCCGTGTCCGGAGTCGACCTGCGGTGAGGTGCGATCGCCCGGTCTACCCTCCGTGTGGGTACTTAGGTAGGTCGAATTTGGCGAACAACCCTATCCCACGCGGGGAGCCGATTGGCACGATCGTGGTGAGGCCGAAAGGCCCACCCGTGACGAGTTCCCGGCGTTAGTCCAAGAGGGTCATGACAGAATTGTCCGTCCGGTGGGCGATGTGCCGCGATTCGAGTTATGTGGCCGCTCGCACGCCGGCGGGAGCGAATTCACAACAATATATATATATATATATATATATATATATATATATATATATATATATATATATATATGTATATATATATATATCTATATATATATATATATATATATATATATATATATATATATATATATATATATATATATATATATATACATATATATACATATATATACATATATATACATATACATATACATATACATATATATACACATATATATACATATATATATATATATATATATATATATATATATATATATATATATATATATTGTTGTGGTTGACGAAATTCGCAAACCACCATTCAGGTCCCTTAGGTGAGATATCTCTGTAAGTATATGTGTAGTTAGGCCCAAACCCGTTGTTTAGAGGGAATAAATGTCATTCATGCGGGCTGCGACCCTTCTAGATAGCCGTTTTTCTTTTACTATCTTTATTTTGGACCAGCCGCCATTACTACCACCACCAACCACGTCTCAACAGCCATCACACAACAACCACCAACCGCAACGCCGCTTCACAACAACAGACACGACCTTTACCGTCACAACTCGCCCTCGCAACCATCGCATCACCGTCATTCCCACGCCGCTTGTGGGCACCGATACTGGACTCGTGCAGGGCGTGCACCGAGCAGGGGTGCAAAAGCGCCGGCCTTTCCGAAGAAAACGGGTCAAAAACGACTGACGCCCACTTCTGTTCCGTCCTATCGGTGAGCGTGGGGCGATTTGGCCCCGCCTCCAGGTACGTTGGAGTGTGGTCGCTATATGCAAATTCATGGATCAAAAAGCATTCACGCCCACTTTTCCTCGGTCCAATGGGGAGCCAGTTAGAGGTGAAGGGTCGGAGGTAAAGGGTCAAAGGTGAAGGAGCGAGGCCACGGGGGATATAAACGACCGCGTTCGTCAGTCAGGGGAGTTGTCGGTGGAGCTGGGAAGAAGTGGTAGTAGTCAGAGTGAAGGGGACGGAGCGGTGGAGAGGTGGCGGCGGCGAAGGCGGTCGAGGGGGTGCTCGTGTCGGAGTCGGGGAGCTGCGGAGGGAGAGGCCGGCGGCGCGACCGAGGTCGTGGTGGAGACGCTCGTCGCGGGACCCGAGACAGGGAGATATCCTCCTTCCCCCCGAGCATCAACAACCCCCTCCTGTTTCCCCCCGCGCTGAGATAGTGCGAGAAGGGGGCCCCGTCCCCACCCCATACCAGGCAGTCCCAGCGAGGCCCGCGGAGTCGGGGTGCCAGCGCCATTTCGCGGCTCATCACCAGACGGGTAGGCCCGACGCGGTCTCGGCCCCAGGCCCGCCTCATCCTTGAGGGTGGTCCTTTTCTTTTGCTTTGGGTATATGTGTTGTCGGCGCCGTCTGTGAAGTAAAACTGCATAAGTGTTGCCGTGTGCTCGCGTAGTCGGTAATAGATCTGCATTGTTGCATTTGCTTTTTGTGTAATATTGTGTTTCTTCTTCTTTTACATTTGCTTTTGGTGTAATTGTATATGTGTGCTTTCCGTTCATCGTGAAATAAATGTGCTTTATGTTGAACTGTTTTCCCGCTTCGCTTCGTCTTTTCCTCTATTGAATCTCCATCTTATTTCAAGTAAAGGGTTGGTCGTGGGCTAAAACGCCCGATAATTAATCGAACCGTCGAGGCCGACGATAACACCGCTCGGTTATCCCGATAGTACGGAACGGGTCGCTTAAAGTGGCCCGTATCCGAAGTCGACCTGCGGCGAGGTGCGATCGCCCGGTCTACCCTCCGTGTGGGTACTTAGGTAGGTCAAATTTGGCGAGCAACCCTATCCCACGCGGGGGGCCGATTGGCACGATCGTGGTGAGGCCGAAAGGTCCACCCGTGACTAGTTCTCGGCGTTAGTCCGAGAGGGTCACGACGGGATTGTCCGTCCGGTGGGCGACGTGCCGCGATTCGAGTTACGTGGCCGTTCGCACGCCGGCGGGCGCGAATCCGCAACAATATATATATATATATATATATATATATATATATATATATATATATATATATATATATATATATACATATATATACATATATATACATATATATACATATATATACATATATATATATATATATATATATATATATATTTATATATATATACATATACATATATATATACACATATATACATATATATATATATATATACATATATATATATATATATATATATATATATATATATATATATATATATATATATATATATATATATATATATATATATTTATAAGCCTGGTGTTGGCGCAGTGGTTAGGGCAGTGGCTTGGAACCCAAGAGGTCCTGAGTTCAAGCCCCGTTGGGACACTGAATTAATATATGTATGCATATAATATGTATATATATATATATATATATATATATATATATATATATATATATATATATATATATATATATATATATATATATATATATAAACCAAGTCGAAAACACCAGGGGGTTGACTCAGCCTGCCATCCTTCCGAGGTCGGCGAAATGAGCACCAGTTGTACTGGGCCTGGTGTATGCCCCTGTTAGAATAGGTGTACCATATCGCTGTGTGTCGTAAGAGGCGACCAGGGTTGCGTCAGGAAGGGCATCCGGCGTAAAAACCTATGCCAAATCATTATGCGGACAACAAAACGAATTTCCATACCGGATCGGTCGAGGCCCGGGTTACCAACGACCGCCACCGGTACCGGTGGTCAGCAGGGTACCAGTGGAAATTGTGCTACTGCTGGGCGAAGGAGGAGAAGGAGACGGGGAAGGCGAGTCCGGAGGCAGTGGGAGAGGGGGAAGGGTAGAAGTGTGGAGGTGAGATGCGGTGAGGGCGGACATGCGGGTGGTTGGAGTGTCAATGGAAGATGTGGAGGATAGAGCGAAATGGAGACGGTTGGTCCGCTGTGGCGACCCCGAACGGGAGCAAGCCGAAAGAGGAAGAAGATATATACACATATATACACATTTTTGTTCAGTATATATATATATATATATATATATATATATATATATATATATATATTCAGTATATATATATATATATATATATATATACACATATATATATATACACATATATATATATACACATATATATATATATTCCAGATTCGCAAACCACCATTCAGGTCCCTTAGGTGAGGTATCTCGGTAAGTGCATGTGTAGTTAGGCCCAAACCCGTTGTCTAGTGGGAATACATGTCATTTATACGTGCTGCGACTCTTCAGGATAGCCGTTTTTCTTTTACTATCTTTATTTTGGACCAATCGCCACCATCACAACCACAACAACCACCAACCACAACGCCGCTTCACCACAACCGCCATGACCTTTACCGTCGCAACTCGCCACCATCGCATCACCGTCATCTCGCGCCACTCATGGGCACCGATGCTGGACTCGTGTGGGGCGCACGTTGAACAGCGTGTACAAAACCACGGATTTTCTGCTTCAAAAACGGATCCAAAACGACACACGCCCACTTTTTGCCGTCCAATCGGTGAGCGAGGGGCGAATTGGCCCCGCCCCCAGGGCGATCGATATATGCAAATTTGTGGATCAAAAAGCCTTCACGCCCACTTTTTGTCGGGCCAATGGGGAGCGAGTTGAAAGGTCAAAGGGAGGGGGTCAAAGGCGAAGTTACGGGGGGATAAAAGGACGGTGTTCGTCAGTAAAAGGGTAGTAAGAAGTCGGAACGAGGAAGAAGGGAGTAGTAAGAAGTCGGAACGAGGAAGAAGGGAGTCGTAAAGGTCGGAACGAGGCGAAGGAGAGTCGGAACGGAGGGGACGAGCTGTGGAGAGGCGGCGAGTCGGACGAAGGGTGCTCGCGTCGTGCAGGGAGCTGCACCCCTGGGAGGCCGGCAGCGCGACCTGGCCGAGGTGGAGACGCTCGTCGCGCACATAATAAAGATCCTCTATACCCCGAGCATCAGCAACCCCCTCCTGTTCCCCCCCGCGCTGAGATAGTGCGACCAAGGGGGCCCCGTTCCCACCCCCCTGCAGGGCACTGTCCACGAGGCCCGCGGGTTGCGGGGCCATCGCCGCTCCGCGTCTCATCACCAGACGGGTAGGCCCGACCAGGTCTCGGCCCCAGGCCTACCTCATTCTTGAGGGTATTTCTTTTCCTTGGTTTTGGGTATGTGTTGTCGGCGCCGTCTGTGAAGTAAAATTGTATAAGTGTTGCCGTGTGCTCGGTAGTCGGAATTAGCTCTGCACTGTGTTTTCACTTTTGTGTTTGCTTTTTGTGTAAATGCAATTGTGTTTTTCTTTTCTGTGTGCTTTTGGTGGAATTGAAAATGTGTGCTTTCCGTTCATCGCGAATAAATGTGCTTTGTGTTGAACTGTTTCCCGCTTCGCTTCGTCATTTCCTTCATTGAATCCTCATCTTGCTTCACGTAAAGGGTTGGTAGTGGGCTGAATACGCCCGATAATTAATCGAACCGTCGAGGTCGACGATAACACCGCTCGGTTATTCTGATAGTACGGAACGGGTCGCTTAAGTGGCCCGTGTCCGAAGTCGACCTGCGGCGAGGTGCGATCGCCCGGTCTACCCTCCGCGTGGGTACTTAGGTAGGTCGAATTTGGCGAGCAACCCTATCCCACGCGGGGGCTGATTGGCTCGATCGCGGTGAGACCGAAAGGTCCACCCGTGACTGGTTCCCGGCGTTGGTCCGAGAGGGTCACGACTGGATTGTCCGTCCGGTGGGCGACGTGCCGCGATTCGAGTTACGTGGCCGTCAGCACGCCGGCGGGCGCGAAATCCGCAACACTGGTGTCAGGTCGTGGGATACAAATTCATCGCCCTCCTCGCGGCACTGGTATCGGAGAACAGGAAAACGGGCTCTCCTGTCTCCGGCTAAATTCACGGGAATCGGTCCAGGGGTGAGAGAAGCGACCCCCGATTCCCTCCAAATTACGAGCGAGCAAATTAACCCTTCACGAGAAGCAAGATGGCGTCTCAAGGCGAGCGGGAGCCGGGGGTATTAGAAATGGATGTAGAATGTGTAGGATCCATGGTCCAGGATGGAATCCCCGAGCAGGAAATGTTGATTGTGCAGGAACACGGACTCGCCCAACTGAACCCAGAGCCCGAAATGGGTGCGGCAGCGGCCGCGGTGTATGACACCCCCCCCTTCTCCACCAAAACCCTTCCCCAACCCCTGCCGAAACGGCTCAGCTGAGTGCATCCAACATGGCCCAGCTATGCGCCATGCTGGCGGCAATGAACACAAATGAATGAATGCGAAAATGATCGATGGATACAAATACAAACGAAATGAAAGGCATGAACAAACAAATGATCGAAAAAATGGATGCGAAAATGAAAAACGAAATGAAAGGCATGAACGAAAAGATGGATGCGAATACACAAAAAATGGGTGAAAAGATGGATACAAATACAAATGAAGTGAAAACGACGATGGATGCGAATACACAGCAAATGAGAAAAGAAATGAAAGAACTACGGGGTGAGACGCAGAACATGGGCCGATGCCTGCAGGCGGGCATGAAGGCCGTGAGCAGGGAACTTAAAATGGCGACTCCACGTGTCGGAACAAACGAGCTGCAAGGGGTGCAACGGCTGACAGGCCCGCGGTGGAGGCGGGTGAAAAAAATATCGTGGAACGTGTTGGGCGAGGGTCGTGACGATGACCGAAAGGGAAAAATTAAATGGGGAGACCAAAACGTGTGAGACGAGACACGAGGTGACGACAACAGAAATAATAGTTGAGACAAGGGAGGTAAAGGGTGAAGAGTTGGCAGAGACACGGGAGACAGAAAAAATAGAGGGAAGACTACACGATGAAGACGGGGTAAGTGACGCGCACGCACACACGGAGGTAGTGGAGGACAATGGGGGTGAGCTCGCGGAGCGTGTTGGGACCCAGTGCGAGCACCTGGATGGCCTCCTCCAGGAACGAGGGGAGGGAGTATGCCCCCTTGAGGCGAGTCACGACCAGGTGAGTTCGGTCGTGTTTTGCGAGGTTGAGGGGACGAGTGCTGTGGACGGGTGCACGGAGAGCTTGGGGGGTATAGAGGCCCCGGAGACCCTTGTGGGGACACGAATCCCCAGTATGGTTGTCCCTGTGTGTGTGGTGCAAGGCGTGAGTGCGTCCCCGTGTGTGGAAGCGACCCCGTGTGTGAGTGGTGTGGTGGCGATGGTGCCGGAGTGTGTGCTTCCCAGCGCACCGTGTGTGAGTGAGGCCGTGTGTGTGAGTGAAACGGCCAGTATGAGTGAGGCACCACGTGTGAGTGGTGTGGTGGCGATGGTGCCGGAGTACGTGCTTCCCAGCACGCCGTGTGTGGATGAGGCACCGCGGGTGAGTGCCCCCACGTGTGTGGATGAGGCACCGCGGTTAAGTGCCCCCGCGTGTATCGTGAGGCACGGTGTGTGGATGAGGCACAGCGGTTGAGTGCCCCCGCGTGTATGAGTGAGGGACGTTGTGTGGAAGAGACCGCGTGTGTGTGTCGCCGTGTGTATGAGTGAGGTACCGCGGGTGAGTGCCCCCGCGTGTATGAGTGAGGCACGGTGTGTGGATGAGGCACAGCGGTTGAGTGCCCTCGCGTGTGTGGGCGAGGCACCGCGGGTGAGTGCCCCCGCGCGAGTGAATGGAGCACCACGTGTGAGTAGTATGGTTTGTGTGAGTAGTGAGGCACGCGTGAGTGAACGGCCGAGTGCAAGGGAGACCGTGTGTGTGAGAGAGCGGTATGTGAGGGAGATGTCGGTTGGCATGCGGGAGCACGCAGCCGCGTCTCCCGGTGTGAGTTTAATGGTGTGGACTGTGTGCGTCGTAACACGCAGGTGTGCGTGGGTTGAATGGCGACGGAGACGGCGACAGAAGAAAGAAAGCCGAGTAGCGGCTGTAGTTGTTTCGAGGACCGTGCCGGGTTCGCCCAGCAGTGAGCACGCGGTTCGTGCTGTGCAACGCACGAGACCACCGCGTGCTCGCTTGCGAGAGTGAAGTCCCGGTCCGGAAACGCACGCGGTGGATTTGCCGATCCCGCGGACGGACAAAGTTTAGGCAGGTAAATGGATTTGGACCGGACGGGTTCTCCACGCGATCGTGCGTGTTAAGCTCCAACGGGCAAAGCACATGTGTTCGCGTGGGGAACCCCTCGAGACGTGTGGCTTGTGTTTTTTTTTTTTATGCGCACGATGACGTCATGGCTGCACGTGGGGTTGGAATCCGGCAGGAGGGGTATCTCTGCCGGATGGTAGCGTCCAAGGAGGGACGAGGAACACGTGCAGCTGCATGACGTCACGGGCAGGTGCAAAGTGCGCGAGCTCTGAGTTGCCGCGCAGGTGCTGGGCATGAAAAAAAAAAAAAAGGGAAAAACAAGCCTCACTTTCGGGTGCAAAGGATTCCTGGGCAAGGGGTGAAAGACCCCCTTACCTGGGCACAGGATGGAAACTAGTTAGGGGGAAGGGTTAGCTTAGTTAGACCGACTTCATGGGGCAGGGGTAAGTCCTCATGGAGTCCGTGGAATGGATTAGGTAGAGGGATTTAGTGAGCTTTAGGTTGGGAAATAAAATGAATTTTTGAGTTTGGAGACAGTGACTGACAGTGAGTGTGTAGAGGGGACGTAGTTTAGCTACGTAGTGTTAAAAGGAACGTGCTATAGTTTAAGGGACGACGTGGGAGCACGAGTTAGTTAGGGGAGGTAGTTAGAAGGATGGCAGAGTTCAGTCGTGTGTGTTGAAGAGTTGGTGAGTTGTGAGGTGAGTACTTGTTGAGTGAGTGAGGCCAGCGGGTCTGTGTGAGTGGAGTGAATGGGGAATGCATGGTGCGATGAGTGATTGGGGGGAGGAGTGACTCCCGCCCAAGGGACCCCGGGGTCAGTATAAAGTGAGTTAGCTGGGTTAGTCAAATTGAAAAATGGAGGTTGTTTTGCTGTTGGTGGGAATGTAGGCTCGAGACCCATTTGGAGGGGTGCAGGAGCCCTGTTGACGGGCTTGGGAGCGTGGCTGCGAAAGGTGAGTATCGCTGAGTGGGTACCCCGGGCACCAGGCTAGTCGGCCGCGGTAGGCCATGGGCCCATGGGGGGCCGGGATAGAGTAGTGGGCACGGGTGCGCCTGCTTGGTGCGGGGGCCCGGGGCGCCATTAGCCGCGTGGGCAGTGCAGTGGGCACGGGTGACCCTCGGAAAGGGGCCCGGGAGGCCGGCCTGCCACGTGTGCGTTTCAGGGGAGGTGCCATGGGGGGCACTCCCGGTGTTAGGGTGCTGGTAGGCTCTGAGGCAGTGTAGTGCCCGGGGGTGCCATAGCGGGAGAATCGGCAGAGGGTCGTGCCTGCCAAAGTGAGCCACGTGTCCCAGCCAGGAGACCGTGTGAGGGCACGGAGAGAAAATTGGGGGCGAGGCCCGAAATTGTAAGGACACCAACACAGGCGACGGGAATCTGGGTTGTTAGAACCAATAGTTTAGCGAGGCGCTTGTTGAAAGCCCCGGGGTAGTTTAACAGTTAAATGGATAGGGTAGATTAGGAAGTGTAACCCTCCGCACCATCCATCCCCTCGCTGTCGAAGTGGGCCGCTGGACCCACTTTGGGTGAGATCGCCGAACTCTGGGGAGGCCATTCTGAGGCTTCGTTGGGCCTCGACACAAGACGTTAGCTCTCCCTTATTCCCCTCTGGGAAGGGAACGTAGGGGTTGGGAGTAGGCTAGGTGACAGAATAGGTTAGCCGAACAAGGACGATAAAGGGGGTTCGGGGACGATTTATAGTGGGTAAGTAAAAATAAAAACAACAAAAAAAAATAAGTTGGGGCTAAATTGGGGTTTGACAAATTAAGGGAGTGGGTATGTACAGTGACAGGCAAAGGCGATAGGTGGGAGGGAGACAGGAAGGTAGGTCCGAGCCCGCCTTCCAAGTGGCCAGCACCACCGCACTCCCTCCACCAACCTCCACTGAACGGCAAAAGCTGGCCAGCTTCATCTGCTGGCTGTGTTGCTGCAAGGCCTGTGCCGGCCCACTTCATCTGCCGGCCGGCTGTTTTTCTTCAAGGCCTGTGCCGGCCAACTTCATCGGCAGCTGTTGTTTTGCTGCGAGGCCTGTGCCGGCTGGATCATCGGCAGCTGTGTGCTGCAAGGCCTGTGCCGGCCAGTTCAGCTGCTGGCTGTTTTTCTTCGAGGCCTGTGCCGGCCAGTTTGTCTGCCGGCTGTGTTTGCCTGCAGCGGCCTTCTTCTGCGGGCTGTGTTTGCCTGCTCACCTTTGCCATGCCATGCCCACTGCCCATGTTCACAAGCCCCGTTCAATTTTTGCTTTGCCCCCCCCTGTTCATTTCCATGTGCGCCAGGATCTGAAAGCAACAGTTTGCAAGCTGCAAGAACTGCCCTGTTGGCAGCTACAACACGGGCCTGCAGTGGCGGCCCGTGCACCGTGTTTGTGTTCATGCATCCATCCGTTGTGCTCATTGCGTGTGCCACTTGAGCTGGCACGGAGACTGCGTTGTGCAGCCCAAGCACCGTTGTGGTTCACTGAGTTCAGTTCAAAAGGGAAGGCCTTGGACTGCGTGTGAGCAGCCAGCCACGTTCCCTGTCACCTGCATTGTTTTGAGCCAGAGACTGCATGCGGGCAGCCTGGCTCCCTGCTAACTGCTTTCTTTTGCAGAGTTCAATGATCCTGGGCCATGGTTTAGTGTAAGATTTGTAAGTTAAGGGTAAGATGTACTGTAAATATGAGTGCGCCCCCGGCATGTATGTCTTAGCGCCGGCAATTTTATTTAAGTCGTCCGTGTGAGTGAGTTTGTTTAGGTAGTTACGCAGCCCTCAGGTTATTTATTTTGGGGACACGAATACCATGAATGTCGCACTCAGGGATCCGTAGGTAAAATGTACTAGGGGAAAACTACACATGATGGCACACGAAAATTTGACGACTCGGGACGAGTCTGTAAAAAGGGAAGGGGGTAGTGTTGTGGTTACCAGATTCGCAAACCACCATTCAGGTCCCTTAGGTGAGGTATCTCGGTAAGTGCATGTGTAGTTAGGCCCAAACCCGTTGTCTAGTGGGAATACATGTCATTTATACGTGCTGCGACTCTTCAGGATAGCCGTTTTTCTTTTACTATCTTTATT
This sequence comes from Eptatretus burgeri, assembly GCF_056783735.1. NCBI lineage: Eukaryota > Metazoa > Chordata > Myxini > Myxiniformes > Myxinidae > Eptatretus > Eptatretus burgeri. Next base: position 46,476,288 of record NC_140977.1, on the reverse strand, counting down.
TTGGACCAATCGCCACCATCACAACCACAACAACCACCAACCACAACGCCGCTTCACCACAACCGCCATGACCTTTACCGTCGCAACTCGCCACCATCGCATCACCGTCATCTCGCGCCACTCATGGGCACCGATGCTGGACTCGTGTGGGGCGCACGTTGAACAGCGTGTACAAAACCACGGATTTTCTGCTTCAAAACGGATCCAAAACGACACACGCCCACTTTTGCCGTCCAATCGGTGAGCGAGGGGCGGGTGGCCCCGCCCCCAGGGCGATCGATATGCAAATTTGTGGATCAAAGCCTTCACGCCCCACTTTTTGTCGGGCCAATGGGGAGCGAGTTGAAAGGTCAAAGGGAGGGGGTCAAAGGCGAAGTTACGGGGGATAAAAGGACGGTGTTCGTCAGTAAAAGGGTAGTAGAGAAGTCGGAGCGAGGAAGAAGGGAGTAGTAAGAAGTCGGAACGAGGAAGAAGGGAGTCGTAAAGGTCGGAACGAGGCGAAGGAGAGTCGGAACGGAGGGGACGAGCTGTGAGAGGGGCGAGTCGGACGAAGGGTGCTCGCGTCGTGCAGGGAGCTGCACCCCTGGGAGGCCGGCAGCGCGACCTGGCCGAGGTGGAGACGCTCGTCGCGCACATAATAAAGATCCTCTATACCCCGAGCATCAGCAACCCCCTCCTGTTCCCCCCCGCGCTGAGATAGTGCGACCAAGGGGGCCCCGTTCCCACCCCCCTGCAGGGCACTGTCCACGAGGCCCGCGGGTTGCGGGGCCATCGCCGCTCCGCGTCTCATCACCAGACGGGTAGGCCCGACCAGGTCTCGGCCCCAGGCCTACCTCATTCTTGAGGGTATTTCTTTTCCTTGGTTTTGGGTATGTGTTGTCGGCGCCGTCTGTGAAGTAGAATTGTATAAGTGTTGCCGTGTGCTCGGTAGTCGGTATTAGCTCTGCACTGTGTTTTCACTTTTGTGTTTGCTTTTTGTGTAAATGGAATTGTGTTTTCTTTTTTGTGTGCATTTGGTGGAATTGTATTTGTGTGCTTCCCGTGTGCCGAGAATAAACGTGCTTTATTGTTGAACTGTTTCCCGCTTCGCTTCGTCTTTTCCTCCATTGAATCCCCATCTTGCTTCACGTAAAGGGTTGGTAGTGGGCTGAATACGCCCGATAATTAAATCGAACCGTCGAGGTCGACGATAACACCGCTCGGTTATTCTGATAGTACGGAACGGGTCGCTTAAGTGGCCCGTGTCCGAGAAATCGACCTGCGGCGAGGTGCGATCGCCCGGTCTACCCTCCGCGTGGGTACTTAGGTAGTTCGAATTTGGCGAGCAACCCTATCCCACGCGGGGGCTGATTGGCTCGATCGCGGTGAGACCGAAAGGTCCACCCGTGACTGGTTCCCGGCGTTAGTCCGAGAGGGTCACGACTGGATTGTCCGTCCGGTGGGCGACGTGCCGCGATTCGAGTTACGTGGCCGTTCGCACGCCGGCGGGCGCGAAATCCGCGACAATATATATATACATATATATATATATATATATACATATATATATATATATATACTTATATATATATATATACATATATATATATATATATATATATGTTCAGTTCAGATATATATGTATTTGTATATATGTATATATATACATATATACATATACATATGTATATATATATATACATATACATATATATATATATATATATATATATATATATATATATATATATATATATATATATATATACATATATACAAATACATATATATCTGAACTGAACATATATATGTATATATATGTATATATATATATATATATATATATATATATATATATATATATATATATATACTGAACAAAAATATAAACGCACCAACCTAAATATCTAAGTCAAGATTGCCATTATGGGAAAATGGTCAAACCGATGATATGTTTGAGCAATGGTTCCTTTGTTTTGCTCAAGACAGATGTTCCCATTGAAATTGACCACGCTGAGTGTGTGGACTCACACGTTGAGTAATCCTTCCCATGAGCACCATGGGGCTTGACAGAGTGATGGTCAGTGAGCGTGACCAGGACACAAACACTCCCTATAGCTTGCCCTATAAAAGGCCTCCCTAAAATGTGGACTGGTGCCAAATGTCAACATGCCACAGATGTCACAAATCTTGAGGGAGCGCGCCATTGGCATGCTGAATGCTGGGACGTCAGTACGGGCCGTTGCAGCACACTTCAATGTCCACCACTCCACCATTAGCCGCCTGAGAACGCGCCTCAGAGAGACTGGAAGCACCGTGAACCGCCCACATGCCCGGCGACCACGTGTGACCACCGCCGGTCAGGATCGTCACATGAGGCTGCAACATCTCTGGGATCGACTCTGACCGGCCACGAGGACTGCCGATGAGACTGTCGGGCTGCATAACAGGCGCATTTCAGCCCAGACGGTGCGTAACCGCTTGAGGGAGGACAACCTCCGAGCCCGCCGACCACACCGGGGACTCGACCTCACTGCAGTCCGACGTCAGACCCGACTGAACTGGGCCAATGTTCACTTGCCCTGGACCCTCGCACGATGGAGGAGAGTGCTGTTCACCGATGAGTCGTGGTTCCAGCTGTATCGGGCTGATGGCGGACTCCGCGTCTGGCGTCGGGCTGAGGAGCGCTACACTGACGCCAATGTCCTTCGTCCGGTGTCACACGGTGGTGCCAGTGTTATGGTGTGGGCCGGCATATGCCATGGAGAGCGCACTCGGCTTCATTTCATTGAAGGCAACTTGAACGAGCAGCGGTACAGGGACGAGATACTCAGACCCATCGTCGTGCCGTTTGTGCGCCTTCACCATGTGACGTTTCAGCACGACAATGCTCGCCCCCATGTTGCCAGGATCTGCATGGACTTCCTCAGTGAGGAGGACATTGATGTCCTCGACTGGCCTCCATATTCTCCCGACATGTCGCCCTTCGAGCACCTTTGGGACGTTCTTGATCGACGCGTACGACAACATTACGCAGTCCCAGAGAACGTCCGCCAGCTCCGTGTGGCTCTCCAGGAGGAATGGGAAAACATCCCTCAGGCCACCATCGATAATCTGGTGATGTCCATGCGCCGGAGATGCACCGCTCTGCGCGGCATGGCAGTGGACACACCCGCTACTGACTGTGTGAACTCTGACAGTGACACCTCGGTTGTGTCGGCTGTTGTAAGCGCAAGACTGTCGCCAGAATTCTCAAGGAACTCTGAAATTTAATGCTCAATTGTCATGGATTCCATAACCAAATTGTTGTGAAGATTTAATATTAATGAGTTCGAGGTAAAATAGTAACAATCGCTTGGTGCGTTTATATTTTTGTTCAGTATATATATATATATATATATATATATACATATATATATATATATATATATATATATATATATATATATATATATATATATATACAAATATATATATATATATACACAAAAATATATATACATATATACATACATATATACACATATATATATACACATATACATATATATATATATATATATATATATATATATATATATATATATATATATATATATATATATATATATATATATATATACATATATATACACATATATATATACACATATATACATATATACACACATATATATATATATATATATATACATACATATATATACATATATATATATATATATATATATATATATACATACATATATATACATATATATATATATATATATATATATATATATATATATATATATTGTTGTGGTTACCAAATTCGCAAACCACCATTCAGCCCCCTTAGGTGAGGTATCTCGGTAAGTGCATGTGTAGTTAGGCCCAAACCCGTTGTCTAGTGGGAATACATGTCATTTATGCGTGCTGCGACTCTTCAGGATAGCCGTTTTTCTTTTACTATCTTTAATTTGGACCAACCGCCATGATTACCACCACAATCACAACATCAACCACCAACCACAACGCCGCTTCACCACAACCGCCACGACCTTCACGTCACACCTCGCAACCGTAGCATCGCCACCGTTCTTGCCCCGCTGTGGGTACCGGTGTTGGACTCGTGCAGGGCGCGCGTCGAACAGCGTGTGCAAAATCACGGATTTTGTGCTTCAAAAACGGATCAAAAACGACACACGCCCACTTTTTGCCGTCCAATCGGTGAGCGAGGGGCGATTTGGCCCCGCCTCCAGGACGATCGATATATGCAAATTTGTGGATCAAAAAGCCTTCACGCCCACTTTTTCTCGGGCCAATGGGGAGCGAGGTGAAAGGTCAAAGGGAGGGGGTCAAAGGCGAAGCTACGGGGGGGATAAGGACCGTGTTCGTCAGTCAGGAGGAGGAGAGTCAGAAGAGTCGAACGAGGAGAGTCCAACGAGGAGAGTCCAAAGAAGAGTCCAGAGGCAGAGAAGAGGGAGTCCAAAGAAGAGCCAGAAGCAGAGGGTCAAGACTTCGCGGGCGGTGGAGCTGCTCGTCGTGTGCGTTGGAGTCGGAACGGAGGGACGAGCTGTGGAGAGGCGGCAGCGGCGAAGGCAGACGAAGGGGTGCTCGCGTCGGTGCCGGGAGCTGCACGCCCGAGGAGGCCGACAGCGCGACCTGGCCGAGGTGGAGACGCACACCAGGGATAATAAAGATCCTCTATACCCCGAGCATCAGCGACCCCCCTCCTGTTTCCCCCGCGCTGAGATAGTGCGACCAAGGGGCCCCTTTCCCACCCCCTACCAGACACTCCGCGAGGCCCGCGGATTTGAGGCGCCATCGCCGCTCCGCGTCTCATCACCAGACGGGTAGGCGCGACCCGGTCTCGGCCTCAGGCCCGCCTCATCCTTGAGGGTATTTCTTTTCCTTGGTTTTGGGTATGTGTTGTCGGCGCCGTCTGTGAAGTAGAATTGTATAAGTGTTGCCGTGTGCTCGGTAGTCGGTATTAGCTCTGCATTGTTTTCGCTTTTACATTTGCTTTTTGTGTAAATTGCATTGTGTCTTTTCTGTGTGCTTTTGGTGGAATTGAATGTGTGCTTGCCGTGTGCCGCGAATAAATGTGCTTTATTATTGAATAAATGTGCTTTGTGTTGAACTGTTTCCCGCTTCGCTTCGTCTTTTTCTCCCATTGAATCCTCATCTTGCTTCACGTAAAGGGTTGGTAGTGGGCTGAATACGCCCGATAATTAATCGAACCGTCGAGGTCGACGATAACACCGCTCGGTTATTCTGATAGTACGGAACGGGTCGCTTAAGTGGCCCGTGTCCGAAGTCGACCTGCGGCGAGGTGCGATCGCCCGGTCTACCCTCCGCGTGGGTACTTAGGTAGGTCGAATTTGGCGAGCAACCCTATCCCACGCGGGGGCTGATTGGCTCGATCGCGGTGAGACCGAAAGGTCCACCCGTGACTGGTTCCCGGCGTTGGTCCGAGAGGGTCACGACTGGATTGTCCGTCCGGTGGGCGACGTGCCGCGATTCGAGTTACGTGGCCGACAGCACGCCGGCGGGCGCGAAATCCGCAACACTGGTGTCAGGTCGTGCGATACAAATTCATCGCCCTCCTCGCGGCACTGGTATCGGAGAACAGGAAAACGGGCTCTCCTGTCTCCGGCTAAATTCACGGGAATCGGTCCAGGGGTGAGAGAAGCGACCCCCGATTCCCTCCAAATTACGAGCGAGCAAATTAACCCTTCACGAGAAGCAAGATGGCGTCTCAAGGCGAGCGGGAGCCGGGGGTATTAGAAATGGATGTAGAATGTGTAGGATCCATGGTCCAGGATGGAATCCCCGAGCAGGAAATGTTGATTGTGCAGGAACACGGACTCGCCCAACTGAACCCAGAGCCCGAAATGGGTGCGGCAGCGGCCGCGGTGTATGACACCTCCCCCCCCCCTTCTCCACCAAAACCCTTCCCCAACCCTTGCCGAAACGGCTCAGCTGAGTGCATCCAACATGGCCCAGCTATGCGCCATGCTGGCGGCAATGAACACAAAGATGAATGCGAAAATGATCGAAAAAATGGATGCAAATACAAACGAAATGAAAGGCATGAACAAACAAATGATCGAAAAAATGGATGCGAATATGAAAAACGAAATGAAAGGCATGAACGAAAAGATGGATGCGAATACACAAAAAATGGGTGAAAAGATGGATACAAATACAAATGAAGTGAAAACGACGATGGATGCGAATACACAGCAAATGAAGGAGGAAATGAAAAAGTTCCGGGGTGAGACGCAGAACATGGGCCGATGCCTGCAGGCGGGCATGAAGGCCGTGACAAAGGAAATAATAGTTGAGACAAGGGAGGTAAAGGGTGAAGAGTTGGCAGAGACACGGGAGATAGAAAAAATAGAGGAAAGACTACACGAGGAAGACGGGGTAAGTGACGCACACACACACACAGAGGTAGTGGAGGATAATGGGGGTGAGCTGGCGGACTGGGTAGAGACCCAGTGCGAGCACCTGGATGGCCTCCTCCAGGAACAAGGGGAGGGAGTATGCCCCCTTGAGGCGAGTCACGACCAGGTGAGTTCGGTCGTGCTTTGCGAGGTTGAGGGGACGGGTGCTGTGGACAGGTGCATGGAGAGCTTTGGGGGTATAGAGGCCCCGGAGACCCTTGTGGGGACACGAATCCCCAGTGTGGTTGCCCCGGTGTGTGTGGTGCAAGGCGTGAGTGCGTCCCCGTGTGTGGAAGCGACCCCGTGTGTGAGTGGTGTGGTGGCGATGGTGCCAGAGTACGTGCTTCCCAGCACGCCGTGTGTGGATGAGGCACGGAGTGTGAGTGAGGCACCGCGGGTTAGTGCCCCCGCGTGTGTGGGTGAGGCACCGTGTGTGGAAGGGACCGCGTGTGTGAGTGTCGCCGTGTGTATGAGTGAGGCACCGCGCGTGAGTTCCCCCGCGTGTGTGAGTGAGGCACGGAGTGTGGATGAGGCACCGCGGGTGAGTGCCCCCGCGTGTGTAAGTAGTATGGTTTGTGTGAGTGGTGAGGCACCGTGCGTGAGTGAACGGCCGTGTGCAAGGTCGCTGTGTGCAAGGGAGACCGTGTGTGTGAGAGAGCGGTATGTGAGGGAGATGTCGGTTGGCATGCGGGAGCACGCAGCCGCGTCTCCCGGGGTGAATGTGATGGAGTGGACTGTGTGCGTCGTGACACGCAGGAATGCGTGGGTAGAATGGAGACGGAGACGGCGACAGAGGAGAGAAAGCCGTGTAGCGGCTGTAGTTGTTTCGGGGACCGTGCCGGGTTCACCCAGCAGTGAGCACGCGGTTCGTGCTGTGCAACGCACGAGACCACCACGTGCTCGCTTGCGAGAGTGAAGTCCCGGTCCGGAAACGCACGCGGTGGATTTGCCGATCCCGCGGACGGACAAAGTTTAGGCAGGTAAACGGATTTGGACCGGACGGGTTCTCCACGCGATCGTGTGTGTTAAGCTCCAACGGGCAGAGCACATGTGTTCGCGTGGGGAACCCCTCGAGACGTGGGGCTTGTATTTTTTTTTATGCGCACGGTGACGCCATGGCTGCACGTGTGGTTGGAATCCGGCAGGAGGGGTATCTCTGCCGGATGGTCCCGTCCAAGGAGGGACGAGGAACACGTGCAGCTGCATGACGTCACGGGCAGTTGCAAAGTGCAAAGAGCGCGAGTTGCCGCGCAGGTGCTGCGCATGGAAAAAAAAAAAAAAAAAGCAAGCCTCACTTTCGGGTGCACAGGATTCCTGGGCAAGGGGTGGGAGACCCCCCTTGCCTGGGCACAGGATGGAAACTAGTTAGGGGGAAGGGTTAGCTTAGTTAGACCGACTTCATGGGGCAGGGGTAAGTCCTCATGGAGTCCGTGGAATGGATTAGTTAGAGGGATTGTAGCCAGATTTAGGTTGGGAAATAAAATGGGATTATTTGGAGACAGTGACAGACTTGAGAATGTGTAGTGGGGACGTAGTTTAGCTACGTAGGTTAAAAGGGAACGTGCTGTAGTTTAAGGGATGACGTGGGAGCACGAGTTAGTTAGGGGATGTAGTTAGAAGGATGGCAGAGTTCAGTGGTGAGTGTGTTGAAGAGTTGGTGAGTTGTGAGGCATGTGCTTGGTGAGTGAGTGAGGCCAGCGGGTCTGTGTGAATGGAGCGAATGGGGAATGCATGGTGCGATGAGTGATTGGGGGGAGGAGTGACTCCCGCCCAAGGGACCCCGGGGTCAGAGTAAAGTGAGTTAGCTGGGTTAGTCAAATTTAAAATGGAGGTCGTTTTGCTGTTGGTGGGAAAGTAGGCTCGAGACCCATTTGGAGGGGTGCAGGAGCCCTGTTGATGGGCTTGGGAGCGTGGCTGCGAAAGGTGAGTATCGCTGAGTGGGTACCCCGGGCACCAGGCTAGTCGGCCGCGGTAGGCCATGGGCCCATGGGGGGCCGGGATAGAGTAGTGGGCACGGGTGCGCCTGCTTGGTGCGGGGGCCCGGGGCGCCATTAGCCGCGTGGGCAGTGTTGTGGGCACGGGTGACCCTCGGAAAGGGGCCCGGGAGGCCGGCCTGCCACGTGTGCGTTTCAGGGGAGGTGCCATGGGGGGCACTCCCCGGTGTTAGGGAGCTGGTAGGCTCGGAGGCAGTGTAGTGCCCGGGGGTACCATAGCGGGAGATTCGGCAGAGGGTCGTGCCTGCCAAAGGGAGCCACGTGTCCCAGCCAGGAGACCGTGTGAGGGCACGGAGAGAAAATTGGGGGGCGAGGCCCGAAATTGTAAGGACACCAACACAGGCGACGGGAATCTGGGTTGTTAGAACCAATAGTTTAAGCGAGAGGCGCTTGCTGAAAGCCCCGGGGTAGTTTAACAGTTAAATGGTTAGGGTAGATTAGGAGATGTACCCCTCCGCACCATCCATCCCCTCGCTCTCGTTGTGGGCCGCTGGACCCACTTTGGGTTAGATCGCCGAACTCTGGGGAGGCCATTCTGAGGCTTGAGTTGGGCCTCGACACAGGATGTTAGCTCTCCCTTATTCCCCTCCGGGAAGGGAACGTAGGGGTTGGGAGTAGGCTAGGTGACAGGATAGGTTAGCCGAACAAGGACGATAAAGGGGGTTAGGGGACGATTTATAGTGGGGGAGTAAAAATAAAAACAACAAAAAAATTAAGGGGGCTAAATTGGGGTTTGAAAAATTAAGGGAGTGGGTATGTACAGTGACAGGCAAAGGCGATAGGTTGGGAGGGAGACAGGTAGGTAGGTCCGAGCCCACCTTCCAAGTGGCCAGCACCACCGCACTCCCTCCACCAACCTCCACTGAACGGCAAGAGCTGGCCAACTTCATCGGCTGGCCGTGTTTTGCTTCAAGGCGGAGGCCGGCCAACTTCGTCTGCAGCTGCTGTGCTGCAAGGCCTGTGCCGGCTGGATCGTCTGCAGCTGCTGTGCTGCAAGGCCTGTGCCGGCCAGTTCATCTGCCGGCTGCCTGTTTTTCTTCAAGGCCTGTGCCGGCCAGTTCATCTGCCGGCTGTGTTTGCCTGCAACGGCCTGGTTCTGCGGGCTGAGTTTGCCTGCAGCAGCCTTCTTCTGCGGGCTGTGTTTGCCTGCTGCCTTTGCCATGCCATGCCCACTGCCCATGTTCACCAGCCCCGTTCAATTTTTGCTTTGCCCCCCCCCCCTGTTCATTGCCATGTGCGCCAGGATCGTAAAAGCAACAGTTTGCAAGCTGCAAGAACTGCCCTGTTGGCAGCTACAACACGGGCCTGCAGTGGCGGCCCGTGCACCGTGTTTGTGTTCACCCATCCATTCGTTGTGCTCATTGCGTGTGCCACTTGAGCTGGCACGGAGACTGCGTTTGTGCAGCCCATGCACCGTTGTGGTTCACTGCATTCAGTTCAAACCGTTCATGCATCCATTCGTTGTGCTCATTGCGTGTGCCACTTGAGCTGGCACGGAGACTGCGTTTGTGCAGCCCAAGCACCGTTGTGGTTCCCTGCGTTCAGTTCAAAAGGGAAGGCCTTGGACTGCGTGTGAGCAGCCAGCCACGTTCCCTGTCACCTGCATTGTTTGAGCCAGAGACTGCATGCGGGCAGCCTGGCTCCCTGCTAACTGCTTTCTTTTTGCAGAGTTCAATGATCCTGGGCCATGGTTTAGTGTAAAATTTGTAAGTTAAGGTTAAGATGTACTGTACATATGAGTGCGCCCCCGGCATGTCTGTCTAGCGCCGGCAATTTTATTTAAGTCGTCCGTGTGAGTGAGTTTGTTTAGATAGTTACGCAGCCCTCAGGTTATTTATTTTGGGGACACGAATACCATGAATGTCGCACTCAGGGATCCGTAGGTAAAATGTACTAGGGGAAAACTACACATGATGGCACACGAAAATTTGACGACTCGGGACGAGTCTGTAAAAAGGGAAGGGGGTAGTGTTGTGGTTACCAAATTCGCAAACCACCATTCAGGCCCCTTAGGTGAGGTATCTCGGTAAGTGCATGTGTAGTTAGGCCCAAACCCGTTGTCTAGTGGGAATACATGTCATTTATGCGTGCTGCGACTCTTCAGGATAGCCGTTTTTCTTTTACTATCTTTAATTTGGACCAACCGCCATGATTACCACCACAATCACAACATCAACCACCAACCACAACGCCGCTTCACCACAACCGCCACGACCTTCACGTCACACCTCGCAACCGTAGCATCGCCACCGTTCTTGCCCCGCTGTGGGTACCGGTGTTGGACTCGTGCAGGGCGCGCGTCGAACAGCGTGTACAAAATCACGGATTTTGTGCTTCAAAAACGGATCAAAAACGACACACGCCCACTTTTTGCCGTCCAATCGGTGAGCGAGGGGCGATTTGGCCCCGCCTCCAGGACGATCGATATATGCAAATTTGTGGATCAAAAAGCCTTCACGCCCACTTTTTCTCGGGCCAATGGGGAGCGAGGTGAAAGGTCAAAGGGAGGGGGTCAAAGGCGAAGCTACGGGGGGATAAAAGGACCGTGTTCGTCAGTCAGGAGGAGGAGAGTCAGAAGAGTCGAACGAGGAGAGTCCAACGAGGAGAGTCCAAAGAAGAGTCCAGAGGCAGAGAAGAGGGGAGTCCAAAGAAGAGCCAGAAGCAGAGGGTCAAGACTTCGCGGGCGGTGGAGCTGCTCGTCGTGTGCGTTGGAGTCGGAACGGAGGGGACGAGCTGTGGAGAGGCGGCAGCGGCGAAGGCAGACGAGGGGGTGCTCGCGTCGGTGCCGGGAGCTGCACGCCCGAGGGAGGCCGACAGCGCGACCTGGCCGAGGTGGAGACGCACACCAGGGATAATAAAGATCCTCTATACCCCGAGCATCAGCAACCCCCTCCTGTTTCCCCCCGCGCTGAGATAGTGCGACCAAGGGGGCCCCTTTCCCACCCCCTACCAGACACTCCGCGAGGCCCGCGGATTTGAGGCGCCATCGCCGCTCCGCGTCTCATCACCAGACGGGTAGGCGCGACCCGGTCTCGGCCTCAGGCCCGCCTCATCCTTGAGGGTATTTCTTTTCCTTGGTTTTGGGTATGTGTTGTCGGCGCCGTCTGTGAAGTAGAATTGTATAAGTGTTGCCGTGTGCTCGGTAGTCGGTATTAGCTCTGCATTGTTTTCGCTTTTACATTTGCTTTTTGTGTAAATTGCATTGTGTCTTTTCTGTGTGCTTTTGGTGGAATTGAATGTGTGCTTGCCGTGTGCCGCGAATAAATGTGCTTTATTATTGAACTGTTCTCCCGCTTCGCTTCGTCTTTTTCTCCCATTGAATCCTCATCTTGCTTCACGTAAAGGGTTGGTAGTGGGCTGAATACGCCCGATAATTAATCGAACCGTCGAGGTCGACGATAACACCGCTCGGTTATTCTGATAGTACGGAACGGGTCGCTTAAGTGGCCCGTGTCCGAAGTCGACCTGCGGCGAGGTGCGATCGCCCGGTCTACCCTCCGCGTGGGTACTTAGGTAGGTCGAATTTGGCGAGCAACCCTATCCCACGCGGGGGCTGATTGGCTCGATCGCGGTGAGACCGAAAGGTCCACCCGTGACTGGTTCCCGGCGTTGGTCCGAGAGGGTCACGACTGGATTGTCCGTCCGGTGGGCGACGTGCCGCGATTCGAGTTACGTGGCCGTCAGCACGCCGGCGGGCGCGAATACCGCAACAATATATACATATATACATACATATATATATATATATATATACATACATATATACATATATATATACATATATACATATATATACATACATATATATATATATATATATATATATATATACATATATATATATATATATATATACATATATATATATATATATATATATATATATATATATATATATATATATATATATATATATATATATATATATATATATATATATATATATATATATATATATATATATATATATATATATATATATATATATATATATATATATATATATATCAGTGGTTCCCAACCTTTTTTCTGTCATTTCCCCCTGCACCCAATTCAACCATCCAGATTTCCCCCTTCATGTGTTTGAGAGAAAGAACAGTTAAAACACACTGAGACTATTTACTAATTTATTTTTCAAATGCACTAACACAGCTAACATTAAATTGTATTGAATAAGAACACAGCATTTTAGTGTGACTTGTGGCATTGTTTGCCGTTCACGAGTCCTTCAATGTCTGGGGGAGTTATGGAGAGCGCACAGCGAAGATCCGCCTCCACCTCCAACTTGTTGCGTGCCTTTGTTTTGAGGTGTACCAGTGCCGAAAATCCTGTCTCACACAGATAGGTGGAAGAAAACTGGACCAATATCCGCAGAGCATTGGTCGCAAGAAGCGGGTAGGTTCCTCGGACTTGGGTCCAAAACTCTTCCAGTTCCATATTCTGGAAGGCATCCTTCGCTGTGGAGTCGTTTTTCAAGTCCAGGAACTCTTCCTGCCATGGTTCTGGCACATCATCAACGTTCCTCTGAAATGGGTCTCTGATAAGCTTGTTCTCGTTGCTCTCGTTTGTGATCCCCGGGAAGTAATACTTGAATTCTTCCTCCAAGCCTTCGAGGTGTTGTTTGATATCCTTGGCTATTGGATCAGGCAGACCATCCTCCATATCCTCCACACATTCGTTCAGAGCGAGGAATGAGGAAAAACTTCCACTCCCCGCTCTTTTCTTCCACAGTTCCAGTTTAGCCACGAAAGCTCTGATCTTGTCCGACTGAAAAAGAATGTTGGTCCCTTTGCCCTGCAGTTTCCTGTTGAGCTCGTTCAATGCACTGAAAATATCGGACAAGTAGGACAGCCGCACACAGAAAAACTCACCCTTCAACGCCTCCAGAAGCACAACATTCTCTTGGGCCCGAAGGAAGGCTACCACCTCATCAAACAATTCCAGGACTCGCTGCAACATGTTTCCCTTTGAGAGCCACCTCACCTGAGTATGAAACAGCAACGATTCGTGGTCGGCTTCCATGCCTTCACAGAGCCGACGGAACAGCCGAGTGTTCAGAGCGGAACCCTTGATAAAGTTGACGACTTTGATGACAGTCTCGAGATGCTGCTTGAAGTTCTTGGGGAGAGTTCTCGAAGCAAGCGTCTCTTTGTGGATCAGACAGTGTGTCGATTCCACTGCCGGATTATTTTGCTTGACGAGCGTGACGAACCCCGATCGAGAGCCGAGCATGGCTGGGGCACCATCCGTGCACACCCCAACCAGAGACTCCCAGCTGATGTTGCTGTCTTCGAAAAAGTCATTGATAAGGTCCATCACATCCTGAGCTTTAGTCGTAGTCTGGAGAGGTTTGCAGAAGAGGAATTCTTCTGCAATTCATTTTTCGGTGGTATAACGAACAAAGTCCAACAGCTGGGACAGATTCGCAACATCTGTCGATTCGTCGAGTTGAATCGAAAAAAACTGTGACCCTCGAACCTTCTGAACAACTTGGTTCTTGATGCTCTCAGCCATATCATTGATCCGTGACCGAATGGTGTTGTTTGAAAGGGAAATCTGGGTCATCTTGTTGTGGGCAGCCTCACCAAGGACCAACTTCACGCACTGCAGCATACAGGGCTTCACCAATGTTTCACCAATTGTGTGTGGTTTCTTCTCCCTCGCAATCTTGTACGAGACTTCGTATGACGCTTTCACAATAGCGTCCGTTTGCTGACGAAACGTTCCAGTTCAGTCCAGTCTCATCTTCTTCAGATAATTTTGTTTCAGCTTGAAGTATTCACGATCCTTGTTCTGTAGTTCGGGATGGCATCCTTGAAGGTGTTGCTTCATCTGGAATGGCTTCATGCTACCATTCCCCAAGGTCTTTGTGCAGATGACACATTGTGGCAGATGTTCCCCGTTATTCACAACGAACGTAAAACCGAAGTCGAGATATGCTTCTGAATATATCCGTTTTTTCGACATGATCACTTGCGGACCTGAAAAGAACAAGAGAGATCATATTAAGACATGTAATAGAAAAGAACAAACTAAAAAGAAGAAAGAAAATAAAACATAAGAATGAAAGCGGGTAAAGTTCAGGAAACGGGTACTCCTGAGAAGAGAAGAACAGAAGGCTATTACTGGAAATTATTTTCTGATAATTTCCAGAATTTTAATTCCAGACTAGAATTTCCCCCTGAAACACCCAACTTTCCCCCCTGGGGGAAATTTTCCCCCCGGTTGGGAACCCGTGATATATATACATATATATATATATATATATATATATATATATATATATATATATATATATATATATATATATATATATATATATATATATATATAT
>NC_140977.1:46372305-46419805 GCF_056783735.1 Eptatretus burgeri | reverse complement strand
AGATGGAGGGACGGGGTGGGAGGGTCAGGGACAGGGGTGGGAGAGAGAGGGACAGGGGTGGGGGAGGGAGAGAGAGGGACAGGGGTGGGGGAGGGAGAGAGAGGGACAGGGGTGGGGGAGGGAGAGAGAGGGACAGGGGTGGGGGAGGGAGGGACAGGGGTGGGGGAGGGAGGGACAGGGACAGAGGTGGGAGTAGAGGAACAGGGATGGGAGGGACAGGGAGAGGGGTGGGAGAGAGAGGGACGGGGTAGGAGATGGAGGGACGGGGTGGGAGAGAGAGGGACGGGGTAGGAGATGGAGGGACGGGGTGGGAGAGAGAGGGACGGGGTAGGAGATGGAGGGACGGGGTGGGAGAGAGAGGGACAGGGGTGGGAGAGAGAGGGACAGGGGTGGGGGAGGGAGAGAGAGGGACAGGGGTGGGGGAGGGAGAGAGAGGGACAGGGGTGGGGGAGGGAGAGAGAGGGACAGGGGTGGGGGAGGGAGAGAGAGGGACAGGGGTGGGGGAGGGAGAGAGAGGGACAGGGACAGAGGTGGGAGTAGAGGAACAGGGATGGGAGGGACAGGGAGAGGGGTGGGAGAGAGAGGGACGGGGTAGGAGATGGAGGGATGGGGTGGGAGAGAGAGGGACGGGGTAGGAGATGGAGGGATGGGGTGGGAGAGAGAGGGACAGGGGTGGAAGAGAGAGGGACAGGGGTGGGAGAGAGAGGAACAGGGGTGGGAGAGAGGGACAAAGGGGTGGTATAGGGGTGAGAGAGGCAGAAGGGTGAGAGAGGGAGTGGGGAGTGGAGGGAGTGGAGGCGGGGGATTCCGGCAGATGTGGCACCCAGCTGAACGTCCATCCGAGAGGCGGCACACACACTGATGAATCATCTTGCCTGTGAAACACTGGGATGACAGTTTATAGCTGAGTCGAGATATATACCCAGGTGAGACAGCTTTGGCCTTAGAGCGAGCATGCGTACCTCTCGGCTATGCTCCCGTGATCTGGCGATTCATTGCTTTATAAAAACTGATGATCCGAGCAGCAGTTCTGACTGCTAAGAAAAAAAAAATTAAAATTAAAAAATATAAATTTCATTTGGCCAGTTGGCACATTTTTTGACACCCTTTCCTCTCCTCAACCTCGGGAGAGTTGTATGGTGGAGGAGGGGAGTTGGGAGGAAGATAGCATGAGAGGAGGGAAGGCAAGGCAGCGTGGGGGGAAGGGGGTGGAGGCAGCATGTGGGGGTGGGCGGGAGGAGTAGGCGGCGTGAGTGGTTGGAAGCCAGCATGAGGGGAAGGTGGCGTGAGGAGGGGGGAAGGCGGCGTGAGGAGGGGGGAAGGCGGCGTGAGGAGGGGGAAGGTGGCGTGATGAGGAGGGAAGGCGGCGTGAGGAGGAGGGAAGGTGGCGTGAGGAGGGGGAAGGCGGCGTGAGGGGGGTGAGGAAGTGTGAGGGGGGTGAGGCAGCGTGAGGGGGGTGAGGAGGAATGAGGGTGGTGAGGAGGAATGAGGGCGTGAGGCAGCGTGAGGGGTGAGGTGGCGTGGGGGAAGGTGGCATGAGGGGAAGAGGGAGGAGGAAGCGCAAGGGGGGAGGGAGGAGGCAGCGGGAGAGGGGAGGGAAGGGGAAGGCAGCATGAGGGGGGGTGGGAGGAAATGGGAAGGCAGTGTAAAGGGAGGGAATGGGAAAGCAGTGTGAAGGGATGGAATAGGAAAGCAGTGTGAGGGGAGGGAATGGGAAAGCAGTGTGAGGGGAGGGAATGGGAAAGCAGTGTGAGGAGAGGAAATGGGAAAACAGTGTGAAGGAAGGGAATGGGAAAACAGTGAGGAGAGGGAGTGTGAAGGCAGCATGAGGGAAGAAAATGGGAAGGCAGGGTGAAAGAAGGGAATGGGAAAGCAGTGTGAGGGAAGGGAATGGGAAGGAATGTGAAGGGAGGGAATAGGAAAGAAGTGTGAAGGAAAGGGAAGGCAGTTTGAGGGGAGGGAATGGGAAAGCAGTGTACCAGGGCATTACCGGGGTGATAAAACGCACCCAAACAGCAGTGTTTACTTTCTGACTGCAGTGTTCTATATAAAACCGGGTGGTAGCATTTAAAAATCAAAACTAATGCTATCTATTTGGTAACAGCCTAATTGCATGCAGTCCCCCCTCCCTCACCCCTCTACCCACGCACTCCTCCAACCTCCTCGTGGTCCATACTAAACGTGCACGAGCACTGGCAATATACTCAACCTTTCACTCGCACGGATTTCTCCACACCCAGTCCCGCATGGCTTCGATGCCGCAGCACGTCCGCTTCTGAGACTGTCACTGCAGAAGTACGTGTTTCGCGAGATGGCCGCATAACCTCCTCCATAGAGCCACGCACCACGGGCCCGAGTTAAGAGTTCAGATCGCGTGCCCACAAAACCCGTGCACCACACACGTAACCAAGTACAGGCACGCACACACCCAACGGAGAGTCATTTGTTCCCATTTCTACCATGTGTGCTGTCTACATACCTCTTCGCTTGCAGAAACTACCGACTATTAATATATTGCAGTAACAATTAGTCTATTTATATTAATATTTTGTAATGAAAGCACGCACAAAATGGTGCAAAACAAAAAAAAAGCCTCTTCGCTTGCAGAAACTACCAACTTAATATATTGACAGAACTATAATAGTATATTTATATTAATATTTTGTAATGCAAGCAAATCACCCAAAACGGAAACAGCAAACTATATATGTAATTGCCAAAAAAAGGACCCCTGTGGAGTATGGACTGTGCCATCATGGATTGCAAAAGCAGGTAATGAAGCACTGCATTTCACTCAATGAATTAACACTTTCTGCATATTCCATATACCTTTCTTCACTCATTATAGTCGTCCGAACAATAGAAAAAGTTAAATTTAATGCTTTGCTTAAATAAATACACGAAGTTTCCTTCTTTGTCCATCCTGTCCACCCCATTCATCATTGTTTGTCCAATTTTCCCTCTATTTTGTCCTTTAACTACACTGTTGGTGTCCCCGCTACCCGCACGCACTACTGTTCCTTTTATCCTGGTACGCCATGATCCGTTTTGTGTGTTCTGGCTCTTCCACAGGCCTTGACTGCATACAAAAGGTCAAAGGTTCACAACCATTGCACAGGCTTCATGGGATTAATGGTCTCTTTTTATGTTGAAGTTTCTTGGAAGTGAAGTTACCTTCGATATGCTGTATAGTGAAACGTGGCGTCTCTCCGTGCGTTCGGGGGTTGTAGAAGTTGCTCGAAGCTTTGGTTTTGAGTGAAACCAAAAGTGCAACACAATTAACCTCTTTAAAGTCCATGAAATACGATTTAAATTGATAGATTAACTTAAACTGTTCCCATCCCGGAAACTTTTGCTCGCTTTTCACGTCACTTCAGATGGGTGCTCTTCCTAATTGTGGATAAAATTGACATAATGTTTCCCCCACCTCCATTTTATCAGAAACTACCATAAGCGTTGTCTTTCAAAAGTAACTGCTGATGAAAAACAGGCACATAAAAAATTAATTGTGCAAAGAAATTCGTTTATGTGATTTATAATTATGCCAAAACATGTCCTACCTAATGGCACTATTCTGTTTAAATGACCAAATATTCTGCTATAAATGGATGAGTTATGTATGAGTGTGTGTGTGTATATGTGTGAGGCAAACTTTTTTTTGTCGATTAATTGCATACGTTTGTTAATTAATTATGCAAGATTGGAATGTACCTTTTGACCCTTTAGACTACTGAGACCACTCGACCTTCGAAGACCCTTTAAGACCCCCCCCAAGACCCTTAAGACCCCTAAAGACCCAAAAGACCGTGATGACCCAAAAAACCCTGATGTCCCAAAAGACCCAAAACATCCAACACACCTCAAAGACAAAAAAAAGATCCTGAGGACCCAAAATACCCAGATGACTCAAATGACCCAAAACATCGAGAAGACCTTGAGGACTCAAAAGATTCAGATGACCCAAAAGTCTCCAAAAAACCCAAACACCCAGATGACCCAAAAGACCAAAAAGACCTCGAAGACCCAAAAGTCCCAGAGGACCCAAAAGACCATGAAGACCCAAAACATCCTTATGACCCAAAAGTCTCTGAGAACCCAAAATACCCCAAGGACCCGAAAAACACAGATGACCCAAAAACCCCAAACACCCAAATGACCCCAAAGTCCCTGAGGACCCAAGAGACCTCAAAGACCCAAAAGTTCCTGAGGACCCAGAAGACCCATGTCCCTGAGGACCCAAAAGGCATGCCATGTTAGGTATATAAAGCAGCTTAATATAATGTCCTTCAACCACGACATGACAGTCTAATGACAAAATAAAAACAATGTGACCCGCAGGGTGACCCGTATCTTGCCAAAAGGTGACCACGTGTGACTTCTTTAAGGTCACACTGAGGTGAACAGAGCTGCTATCCACCAGGAGCGACGCCTTGAGGAATATCTGCCTACGAGAGATTCCGATGAGAATCGTTCTACAGAGTAACCATGAAAAATATGCTTTTGCCTCATAACGTCACCAAATGACGTCATAATGTCTCAAGCTTGACATATCGAGAAAGCACTCATCGAGGTGTTCAATTTGAGGTACTACACGATATGGTTCCTAAAACTTGAAAATTTGACCTTGGGGTCAAATATGTTTGACCTGAGGCGCTAACCATGAAGGTCAAGGCCAATCGCCACCAAAAATTAATCAGCTGAGTGCCAGACCATGAACTATATTCCCCTGAAGTTTGAAGACGATCCGATCAAAATTGCTCAAAAAATAAGGGTTTCGTCGACTCCCCTGATTTGCGACAAAGCGACCTTGACCTTTGACCTTCAAAATTTTATGCGCTGAAAGGGACCTCTATAGGCCTCTGATATGCGAAGTTACAAAAATTTCCAATGATAACTGTGCTCTGCAGAGTGATTTATACGTGATTACAGACCCAAAAAAAAAAAAAAAAAAACATATGAAGGTCAAGGCCAATTGCCACCAAAAATTAATCAGCTGAGCGCCAGACCATGAACTATATTCCCCTGAAGTTTGAAGACTATCCGATCAAAATTACTCAAAAAATAAGGGTTTCGTCGACTCCCCTGATTTGCGACAAAGTGACCTTGACCTTTGACCTTGACCTTCAAAATTTTATGCGCTGAAAGGGACCTCTATAGGCCTCTGATATGCGAAGTTACAAAAATTTCCAATGATAACTGTGCTCTGCAGAGTGATTTATACGTGATTACAGACCAAAAACAAAAACAAAAAAACAAAAAAAAAAACATATGAAGGTCAAGGCCAATCACCACCGAAAAATTAATCAGCTGAGCGCCAGACCATGAACTATATTCCCATGAAGTTTGAAGACGATCCGATCAAAATTACTCAAAAAATAAGGGTTTCGTCGACTCCCCTGATTTGCGACAAAGTGACCTTGACCTTTGACCTTGACCTTCAAAATTTTGTGCACTGAAAGGGACCTCTATAGGCCTCTGATATGCGAAGTTACAAAAATTTCCAATGATAACTGTGCTCTGCAGAATTTTTTATACATGATTACAGACAAACAAACAAACAAACAAACAAACAAGCAAAAAAAAAACATACAAGCTGACTAACATATCTTGCAAAAACTTCGTTTTGGCAAGATAATAAATAACAAAACCAATGATAACATTGCAACAAAGCATATAATAATTAATACTAATAATATTTACAATAAGAAAAGGAGTATCATATGGCAATAATAATAATGAACATACAATCCCTGCACTGGCCCCAAGCACATCTGGGCTTTGTGAAAGGCAAGTTAATGCCCAAGCAGTACAACAGGTGGGTATGCAACAAGGCTGTGAAGACCAATGAAAATCTGGTCGATCAGACCAACAGACCCACTGGTTTCATTTTTTTAATGCCACTTATCAGTCCCAATCATTGGCTGTCTCATCAGAGAAGTACTCAGCCATCCAATCATCCTCGGTATCACACATATTGGTGACGTCCTTGTCAATTACACTGGTGAATGTCACTTCTCAGTCAATATCACTGTCCACCTCAGAGGAAGAAGAGTATTCAGCCATATCATTTTCATTATCACTCATCTCTTCATCTCTGTCCTTGTCCATCTGACAACAAACATCTTTTGGAACCTGTCTGCCTTCAAACCATTTTACGGTGTATTGGCCTTTCTCCAGTGTTCATCCGTTCTCCTCTGGTTCCCAGGCATGGGGATCAGATGTTGTTGCTCTCTTCCACATCTAAGCAATCAGGTTTGCTCACTTCACTTTCTCGGAGAGAATAGACATGCAGGAAGGCAGAGTGCGAGGATTTTATCCCTTGATTTTCTCCAGAGGCTTAGATTGGTGCTTTGGTGCGAAATGCTGTTGGAAGAGGATGTGTCTGACAGTATTCACGGATGTCTGCTTTGGTTTCCCATACAGGGTACAGACAAAGGCCTCTAGGTGTGCAAACAATCCAATCCATTGGAACCATACTTTGTACAGAGCATCGGTGCTGCCAACTTGGGGATAATGGTTAGAGACTGTCCCAGTTTAGCAAACGCTTTACTGAATTTGTGGTCTTTGTCTGCCAGGGCTTCAGCCATCAATTCACGAGGTAGATCTTTACATGATGCTCGCAGCTGTTGTATTTTGCCTCTCATGTGGAGCGTAGCCTCTATCACCTGGAGTCAAAGAAACTGGCATATTGCTGAGCAGAATAAATAGCTTGGTCCTTGTCCATAAGGCTATTGTACAAAACGTTCCCTTTCTTTTTATTGGATTGTTTAAATTGTTTCAGTATCTATTGCAAAATGTTTTGCTATCTTATCAGCTCAGCACTGGACAATATAAGCTGGACTGTCAACATCCAAATCATTCAACATCAATTTGTAGCGTGCATGGATCTATGTCATGACTTCAACACAGCTGTCTTTGATGACATACTCTCAGACATAATCTTTGAGGATTTCAAATGGCTTTGTGCAAGTGTCCCTGAACCCATTATATTTTGCATCTTCAGATGTTGAACATCGCTCCCTCTGTGCTCTGTTGAAGTATGTCTTGCAGCGAGAATGGTGGTACTTCACTTCCTTTGCAATCTAATACATCTCCGATTTTTGTGAGCAAATGGGAGTCTTGAAGTATGACAGAAACCAGATTCACTGCCTGCTCAGAATATTTTGTTTCACAACTACTGAGAAACTCAACTGTTCGATGAATCGTCATGCATTTACAATTGCAAAAAACACAGGTAGTCTGAAATACCGGAGATTATGTGGTTTCCGGATGAGAAACTCGAGATCGTACCCTTCCAGGGGATTGCTCAGTTGTTTCTGGGTTGATGTCAGCTGGGTTCTGTCCAAGTTTTGGAACCGCAATGAAATTTTATACCAGGAGCTTTGATATCCTATATTTCTGAAATCATGTTTGGGTAGGCTGTCTGCAAAGTGATGCATATTTTGAGATCCCACTGAGTATATACGCATGGGTTTCCCTCGCAGCTAACACCTTCTCCCATGATTTGTTATGAAATGGATTGATCTCTTCCTTAATCGGCCTTCCTGTATACGGGATGCAAGTACGATTTGTCTCCGGTAACGCCATCATCTACAAACACAAAATAAGGGTTAATTAAGCTTTACAAGGCCACAATTATGTTGCACATATGTCTGTATACATGTGAGACATTTCATATTTTCAAAAAACACCAACTGCATGCTTGTAGCTCATCAACAATCACTCTAATCTGGATGCAGTGAAAAATGCCCAGTTTGTTAAAATTGGGGTAGGGGAAATATTGTGTCCATTTTGTCCACAATAACCTTATTGCCAGAACAATTTTTGGTTTAAATGAGCATACGTGTACATCTGCCAGTTTTGTTTTACATATACAAAACAAAGTTAATTATGATGAGACACCTGTTGGGCGATTCATGTCACGCATTATGCAAATCGTAGCAGTCATTTTCTCAAATTATTGACAAATTTGTCTCCGATAACTATAATGTCCTGTTCCTAATGTCTTTTTAAATGTTTACCTGTGTCCACAAAGAGATTGGCCTCATTTCAATACCACACACACACACACACACACACACACACACACACACACACACACACACACACACACACACACACACACACACACACACACACACACACACACACACACACACACACACACACACACACACACGATGTTTAGATACCAGTATCTGAATTGAAATTTTTTTTTTGGACATTTGTGTGAAAAAGAACAAAATGGCGTTTTTCACAGACATAAAAAGGCAGCTGCGGTGACTAAGAAATTGGTTTTCATAATCAGCCCAAAATTCTGATTCAGAAATCATCCTCAAACCTCTTGGGCTCAAACACATTATGAAGAGCCGTAGCTTTTGGATTATGCCAGATCCTCACGTCCAAAGCCGTGCTACCGTACAGATTAAGGTCCATGAAGCGAGTAAGTGTTGTGCTAATCGGTGCCCATGTGGTCGATCTTACGAGGCCAAGTAAACCATGACACGAGCTTCTGACAGCACGGGGGAAAGCAACCAATTTACCTTCAACAGAATTTACAGAATCACCCCAGATGAGACCGTCAGAACAAACAGAATGCACCCAGAGACCATGTCAGGTTTATAAATTGTATTAATTCAATAACAACAGGGTCAAGAATGTACAAGAAGCAATAAATAAAAACAAAATGGATCCAATTTCTAATAAACTAACCCTAAGTTACCCATTTCTGACATACGCACCTACAAACGGATCAAGCAACGGATGACAGATCCTTAATTAACCAATGTTTTAAGACCTCAGACACACGTTAGAAGTCAGGGGAAAATCACAGGACAGAGTTATTTGGCCAAACCTGGAAAGTTGCTTACAAGAACAATGCTTGCTCTGGCTCCAATCTTTGGTGCATCCCTTCTTCGTAGCTGGGCCCACCAATGTCATTGATCATGATTTATTCCCCTCCCACAGCCTGGTGTTGGGTTAGTGGTTAAGGTGGCAGCTTGGGATCCTAGGGTCCTGAGTTCAAGCCTGTTGGCCACTGAATTAATATACACCAAGAGGTTGACTCAGCCTGTCATCCTTCCGAGATCATCCAAATGAGTAACAGTGTACTGGTAAAGGCCCAGTCACACCTTGACGTTTTAGTCAGCTTATGCCAATTTTTGGAAAATTTGTCAAAAACGCTGGTTCACGTCGAATACGTTATGGGTAAGTTTTGATAACATTGAGAGCACGCTGAAAAACACTGCCATACGTCGTTGTATGCTGGCTTTAAACGTTGTACTTTTCGGTTGTCCTCAAATTTTCCATGCTTGAAATTTTAAGACTTATGCCAGCGTATGACTCACACGTTCCGCATAACGCTGGCCATAAGTTGTAGGCACGTCACGCCATCGTTGACACATGTTACTTGTAAGTTACTCATAAGTCGAAACACGTCGAGGTAATGTTTAGCGTACCCGAAACTTATTTCTAACCTATGAGTAACGTGTTGTACTCACGTTACGCGATCGGTGACACACATCGCCACACGTTACTTGTAAGGTGCTCATAAGTAGAAACACATCAAGGTAATGGTTAGCGTCAGTGTTCCAGACTCCCTGGTTTTATTTATTTGTTTATTTATTTTCTTCCTTCCTTCGGTATGATGGTGATTTCAACACTTCGATTTCTAGTGCGGTTATAATATAATATAATATAATTAATAGGCTGCCGCTCAACGATTTAAATCATAACCGCACTGTACACTGAACACCGTCATACCGAAGAAAAAAAAAACCGGGAGTCTGGAACACTGACGCTAACCATTACCTTGAGTGTTTCGACTTATGAGCACCTTTCAAGTAACGTGTGTCGATGTGTGTCAACAATCGCATATCGTGCATACAACTTATTCCCATCGCATGCGGAGCGTGTGTGATACGGCAAGTACATCGTAAAATTTTCAACATGTTTAAAATTACAAGACGTACTCCGCTTAATACGACGTATGATAGCGTACTTTAGCATTCTATTCACGCATACCAAACTTACCCATACCGTATTCGACGTGCGCCAGCGTTTTAGACGCATTTTTCAGAGGTCGGCATACGCTGGCAAGATCGCCAAGGTGCGACTGCGATGTTGACACTTCCATTTCTGCGGCGGTTATGATTTGAATCGTTGTGCGGCAGCCTTTTCATAACCTACGCCACGTCATCGTCGGCGATGCGTGCAGCGCGCTATGCCTAAGTTAGATTATCGTTGGGCATAGGTTGCGAACGCTGACAACAGGTTCAGCATTCGTTGGTATAAGTTATCTATAACACAACGAAACGTTCTGTGTCCGTTACTAATACGTTATGCATAAGACCAAGTCGTTATGAATACGTCCGAATCTTTAAAAAAAAAAACATCAAAAGTTCAACGTAAGCCAGCGTTTTACATACATTTTAATACGTTGCCATTGTTGGCTAAACGTCAAGGTGTGACTGGGCCTTAAGGGGGACACTGCATCAGCGGTATAGCCGCGTCCCAACCAATGATGCAACCAGCAGCCACAGGCTGCACTCGAGAGAGAGATTCCCCTCCCCTCTACCATTGGTATAAGCCCCGACCAGTTGGCGGGGCTAATTCCTTACCCCCTCGAGTCACAGTTCCCCGATGCAGGGTGACACCATGGCAGATCGAGGTGACAGAAATATCATGCGGAGACAACTTTTGCCACCTAAACTTATTGAAATGGCCCAGTGCAAAGTTACAGCAGAAGGGAACATTTAGGACTAAAATTAAGGATAAGGATATTAAATGGAGCTCACAGGGATGATTAATTTGGACAAACACAATGTGGTAGGGTTGGACATTTCTAAGTGAGTGAGTTAGCGACGCATATCTAAAATGACATTTAATTACATTACGCTTATTCTAAAGACATAATATGGAAATAACTTTGCTATATTAAGCATTTGTTACCCACAACAAATCACATTGAAGAATTGACATGCATACAAAATACCAGGATGGAAATTTATAACTCGGTCGAGATTTAATCAAAGGCTAGACAGCTTAGAGGCAAGTCTGCATTAGGCCAACTGCTCTTCCATCACAATTAAATTTATCACCTCTTATTTCCTCCTGTCTCTTTCTTGCTTCGCTTTTCAGCCCTCCAAACCACCGAAATCCTGCAGGATGTGCATGTCCCTCAAACAACAGAATCCTTAGTTGCCTTCCAAAACCAAAGTTGACTTTTCCCCTCCATCCCATTCTTCCAACAGCAAAGGTTCGAATACAAGATAAAATTAAGAGCTCAAAGTGATGTCAAATTATCTTTTCGTCAACTTTGCGTTCAATTACATATTCTGGGGTCATTTCCTCCTGATCCTGAGCTGGTTGGAGTCTGGCTTGCCAGGCAACTCCTTCTGCTTCAATCTTCTATGATGTATTTGTGCATCTGAGATGCAAATGAGGTAATGATTTCACAATGTGATTAAATTCATGTTTTTACCTGTGACATGTCATAGGTCTACAAGAGTTCCGCATTGCTGCTGCTGCTGCTGTTGTTGTTGTAGGTCGATTTTTGAAATGTGCACCCATTGGATGGACAGCTGCCGGATCACACCTACATCTGTCGCTTGATTCCGCCCACAATGGCACCCAGACGAAATATGGCCACCACCTTGGTTTATGGTGGGCCAAAGGCATCAAGCTTAAAGGCCTCTGCTGATTATACACTGCCAGGGTTTTTTAGGTTGTTTTTTTCATCTCAAGTTGTGACCACAATGTGGTAATTCTTGTTAAGTAATACGAAGTTGTCAAAACGTCATCACTAACAGAACACTTGTTGGGATTTTCACCAATGTGAATCTTTTCATACTTCTTTTAATAATACACAGATGTGAAGGCTTTGTTGCAAAAAGAGCATTTGAGTGGCTTTTCTCCCTTGTGAATAATTTCATGTTTTTCAGTTTCTTTTCTCACAATGAGAACACACTTTTTCATGTCAAGCATTTCTTACAATGAGAACATGTGCCTTTTCATCCTCATAAATATTTTCATGAGTCTTCACAAGTGCTGATGTTTTGAAAGTCCATTCATAAACCGAAAATTTGTGCGGCTTTTCTTCTCAGTGAATCAAATCATGCATCTTGAGCTGGCATGGTAATAAAAGGGATTCTTTTCAAAGAGAACATTTGTGTGGCTTTTCTCCACTATGTTTCTTCTCGTGTTTCTTTAGCTGGCATGGAAACGCAAATGATTTTTCACAAACAGAACATTTGTGTGGCTTTTCTCCCCTGTGAATCATCTCGTGTTTCTTGAGGTGGGATGGGAATACAAACAATTTTTCACAAATAGAACATTTGAGTAGGTTTTCCCCACTGTGAATGAAATCATGTCTCTTGAGTTTGTAAGAAGATGTGAAGGATTTTTGGCAAACAGAACATTTGTGTGGTTTTTCTCCCCTGTGAATCATTTCATGTATCTTGAGGTAGGACGGGAATACAAACGATTTTTCACACATAGAACATTTGTATGGCTTTTCCGCACTGTGAACGAAATCATGTCTTCTTAGTTCGGATCTGCATATGAAGGATTTTTGACAAACAGAACATTTGTATGGTTTTTCCCCACTGTGAATCATCTCATGTATCTTCAGGTATGATGAAGATCTAAAGGATTTCTGACAAACGGAACATTTGTGTGACTTTTCTCCACTGTGAATCAAATTGTGTCTCTTTAGTTTAAATGTGGATATAAAGGATTCTTGACAAACAGAACATTTGTGTGGTTTTTCTCCTTTGTGAATGAAATAATGTTTATTTAGGTCATATGTGCTTTTGTAGGATTTTTTACAAAGATAACATTTGTGTGGCCTTTCTGCTTTGTGCATTAATTCATGTCTGTTTAAATTGGATGAAGATACGAAGGATTTTTGACAAAGAGAACATTTGTGCCGCTTTTCTCCCCGATGAATGAAATCATGTCTCTTTAGTTCGGATGAGTCAGGGAATGATTTTTGACAAAGAGAACATTTGTGTGGCTTTTCCCCACTGTGAGTGAAACCATGTCTTTTTAGTTTGGATCTGCATGTGAAGGATTTTTGACAAACAGAACATTTGTGTGGCTTTTCTCCTTTGTGAATCCTCTCATGTATATTGAGGTAGGATGTGGATATAAAGGATTCTTGACAAACGGAACATTC
The DNA here is from genome assembly GCF_056783735.1 of Eptatretus burgeri. Lineage (NCBI taxonomy): Eukaryota > Metazoa > Chordata > Myxini > Myxiniformes > Myxinidae > Eptatretus > Eptatretus burgeri. The sequence continues at coordinate 46,406,628 of NC_140977.1, read as the reverse complement.
GTGTTCCTTTTCTGCCATGTGTATCATCTCATGCTTCTTCAAGTGTGATGGGGACATAAAAGATTTTTGACAAACAGAACATTTGTGTGGTGTTTCTGTCAGGTGAATTATTTCATGTGTCCTTAATGCAAATGGAGTAGTGAAAGCTTCACTACAAACAGTACACTTGTGTGGCTTCTCACCTGTGTGAATCATCTCGTGTATGCTTTGCAGAGTTGAAGTTTTAAATGCTCTTTTGCAGAAAGAACATCTGTATGGTTTATCTTCAGTGTGAATCATCTCATGTCGCTTTAGATAGGAGGAAGTTGTAAAGGATTTTTCACAAAGAGAACACTTGTTGACCTTTTCATCAATTTGAGTGGTCTCAGGTATCTTTAAGGTAGATCCAGACCTTGTGAAGGCTTTTTCAAAAACAGCACCTTGCTGTCCATTTTCACCAATGTGATTCATTTCACATTTCTTCAGAGCAAGTAAGGTTCTCCTTTCCTTGCCCATGCTTCTTTTTAATATCTTGTTGCATGAAAACGACCAAGCCAGACTTGAATTCAAGTTCACAAGATGCTCCACAGATGGTTCTGCAACATAAAGAAAAAGAAGACAAAAACACGTTTATGTTTTTAAAAATCATTCTATATTTTCACTATTATTTGCAGCACAATTTTAATAGATTTGTCTCAGAAAAAGTCGAATGCATTGTCTTCATTATGAATGCATATAACCGATTAACACTACTATACTCTACAACAATATTGTTACGGCTGTGGAAATTCGCAAACCACCATCCAGGGCCCTCAGGTGAGATATCTCTGTAAGTACATGTGTAGTTAGCCCCAAACCCGTTGTTTAGAGGGAATAAATGTGATTCATTCGGGCTGAGACGCTTCGAGTCAGTCGTTTTTCTTTCTCTATCTTTTATTTCAAATAAAACCCAACGAGGACGCTCGGTGGGCTTTTCGCGCCATTCTTCTCCGAGCTTGGTGTGAGGGGAGAGAAGCGAGGGGAGGGCAGCTGGCGCTCGATTGGTGGATGCGCGGTGTGACGCGGCCAGGGAGGAGGAACGCCTCTCTCCTAGACCTTTCTCGAAGAGCCTCGAAGGGGGGTGGAGCAAAGAACGGGGCGGAGCAACAGGGCGGAGCTCCGAGGATATAAAAGTCGGAGACGGGGGAAGCAGTTTTGGAGATGCTCTTGCTGTGTAGATGCTCTTGCTGGGTGGATGCTCTTGCTCGTTGGATATACTTGCTTCGTGGTTGCTCTCGTCTTGTGGCTCGCTCGTCCTGGTGGCCGCTAGCGGGGTCTTTTGTGGGGCAGTTGCAAGACCCCGCTGGCGGGAAGGAGCGCCCGTCATTCCCCTCTCTCGACTTCGGGCATCCACGTTCCCCCCCCCCCATCCGCGTTGGGATAGCGCCGAACACTCGGTCCGTGGCGTCGAGTGGCCAACACGTGCAGGCGCGAGGCACGCCGGAGAGGCCTCGCCTACCACGCTCGGGCATGGAGTCGCGGCCAGGCGGGACCACGTCGACGGACGTCGGAGAGGGACTCGACACGCTCAGGGAAGTCGCGACTTCCATTTCTTTTGGGTTCTGTGTAAACGTGTGTGTGGTGCCAGTCTGGTGAAGTAAAATTGTATAAGTGTTCTGTGTAGTAAATCATATTCGGTTGTAGCTCTGCATCGTTCCTTGCTTGTGTTTCTTTACGGTGATTGTAAATACGTGTATTGCTTTTATTGTATCCCTGTGACTGTAATATACGTGCCTTCCGTGCTTCCGTATTAAATGTGCTTGTCCGATTGTTCCCCGTTTCGCTGCGTCCTTTCCTTTGTTTGAATCTCCATCTTGCTTCACGTAATGCGTTCGTCATGGGCTTAATACGCCCGATAATTAATCGGAACCGTCGAGGCCGACGATAACACCGCTCGGTTATCCCGATAGCACGGAACGGACCGCTTAAGCGGCCCGTGTCCGGAGTGGACCTGTGGCGAGGTGCGATCACCTGGTTTACCATCCGCATGGGTACTTAGGTAGGTCGAGTTTGGAGAACAACCCTATCCTACGCGGGTGGCCGATTGGCACGATCGTGGTGAGGCCGAAAGGCCCACCCATGATTAGCTCCCGGCGTTAGTCCGAGAGGGTCATGACAGAATTGTCCGTCCGGTGGGCGACGTGCCGCGATTCGAGTCACGTGGCCGATCGCACGCCGGTGGGCGCGAATTTGCAATAATATTAAGGAAATTTTGGTTCTAGGACAAATGGCATTTAAAAGAACCTTATGCTGGACCCCTAATATCTTCCTCCAAACCCCAAACGAACATTTCCTCACTTCTAAGAGGGGAGGGGGGCATTCCTTCCCACACTCGCATGCCTACCCCTTCACCCACCAGCAAATATTTGTGCGGCTTTTCCTCTCGGTGAATCAAATCATGTATCTTGAGCTGGCATGGTCATGAAAAGGATGAAAAAAACGAAAAAAGGACATGCGCTCAATTCATTTAAGTATCATCCATCCTTGTATATTAAGCAAGGTATTTAAACGTATATCTGACCTACAAATTAAAAAAATCCCATTATGCAATACTTGTTCGTCTTCCATCATTAATCGTTATTTTTTTCCAACTTCAATGCAAATTCATCCCACCTCCTTAAATCTACCTCCTCCTAATTCCTTTCTTGGTATACCCTCTCCTTACCCCTCTTACCCCCAATTCAAGCATCTCTCCACTGTCCTCTGCCTTAATAACAGTTCCCCCTCTGTTATCTCAATCTGTGTAGTTTTCAAATGTCTCACACACTCATTCAGCACACTGTTAAATATCTCTATCATGCTCTCTCATTCCTCCAATCACATCCCCCTCTTTCCGCCCCTCAATTCTTGTTCCTCCCCCAGCCCGCTCCCACCTCCATCATACCACTACCCAGTCTCATTCTCCCCCTCAGCCAACCCATCCCTTCTCCCTCCTCCTCCATGACCGTGCCTGCTCTCAGTCTCCCCTCCGTCTCAATTCAGCCACCTCCTCCCTCTTCAAAGCAAACTTCACTCTCTTTCCCCCCCCAAACTTCCCCTCATCCTAAAAAGCTCCCCCCACACCTTTCTCAATTCTCCCCCTCACCCCTCCCCTTCAAATCTCCACCCTTGCTCTTCCCCTTAAAATCTCCCTCCCCACTCCCCCTTCTCAAAGCTGTCCACCCCATTTCCCATCCCCTCAATTCTCATCACACCTCCCCCTCTTCCCACCCCCTCAATTTCTGTTCCTCCCCCCACCCACTCCCAGCTCCACAATACCTCGACACAATCTCATCCTTCCCCCTCTCCCCACCCCTCCATTCTCCTTCCGACCCCATGGCCGTGCCGGCTCTCATCTTCTCCCCTCTTCCTCAAAGCTTCAACCTCTCACCTCTCCCTCACAAATTAACCGCCTCCTCCCTCTTCAAAGCAAACTTATCTCTCTTCCACCTCAGTTCACCTCCTCCAATCTCCCACTTCCCTTTGCCCCTTTTCTTATTACTCCCCACTGTGACCCATTCCTTCACCACCTAGCCCTTGTCCTCTCCCCCATCCGACCCTCACCCCTAGCTCCTCTACAATCTGTCATCAACTCTCACTACCTCCACATCATCGCCCTCACACTACCCTCCCCCTCCTCTCCCCTGCACCCAAAGCCTCCTCCCCTCCCTCTTCCTCAACAGTGTGGACCTCAAACATCCAGGGCCTTTGCTCTAACCTAACTGATCTCTCCATACAGGTTGCCACTGACAAACAAGACATAATCTGCTTAACGAAAACTTTCCTGCTTCAAGACGTCTCTGACTCCTTAGTTTCTCTCCCTGGTTACTCCCTCCTCCGGTATGATAGACCTGAGCCTCATCCTGGTGGCGGAGTTGCTCTCTTCATCAAAAACTCAATTCCTCGCTCTCCATGCACTGCCCTCACTCCTCCACACCCCCAGGAAGACCTCTGGCTACGGCTTCCCCTCCGCTCCCACCTCTTGGTTATCTGTGTGTTGTACCTTCCACCAAACAGTGATGACTCCATTTACATCTCGCTCACCAAAAACATGGACCAACTTATATCCACTCATCCAAACTCTCTCTCTTCCCAATATGCGGTGATTTCAATTGCTATCATGCCAGTTGGCTGAGTGGTGGTGGTGGTGGTCATATGGCAGCTTAGCTGCGGGGTAGCTATCATTTCTTGAAGCGTGACTGTGTTGCTGATGCAGTGCCCCTCTACCAGTACACACACTGTAACTGGTACTCATTTCGCCGACCTCGGAAGGATGACAGGCTGAGTCAACCCCCTGGTGTATTAAATCAGCGGCCGACGGGGCTTGAACTCAGGACCCTATGATCCCAAACCACAACCTTAACCACTGAGCCAACACCAGGCTCAGTTGGCTGAGTGTAGGTACCTGTCTCACCTGCCATGGCACTTCAGAAAAGGACTTCTGTGACTCATAGGGACTGGCTTAATCTGTCAACTTCCCAACCCAGATCTCAACCAACGGTACTCCAACTCTTCTGGATTTGATTTTGACCAATTTCCCAGAAAAGGTCTGCTGTTCTTCTTATGTTCCAATCAGTTAATCTAGCTATATGCTTGTTCAAGAGGTCATCTTCTCTGGCTGTTATTAGAGAACCACTTCAGCACCGACGAATCTGGCACTTCCCTCAAGCCGACTGGCACGGTCTCCAAGCAGCCATCAAACTTCGAGACTGGTCTCCCATCGCTACTTTCTCCAGCATCAACTCATCCTGGGAATTCTTTCAAAGAAATTTGCTCTCTCATACACAGTTTTATCCCATCTCATCTTCAGTTGTCCTACCCTTCCTCCCACCCATTGTACACTGAAGCTTGTGGTGAGGCAGTTGGCCTGTAGAAACTTGCCTTCACCTCATGGAAGGAAAATCCAACTGAAGGCAATTTCAGTTCCTTCCACAAAGCTCAGAACAAGTGTGTGTCTACCATCAGCAGAACCAGGATACAACATTATTCTCATCAAGTCTGACCTCTCAAACCTGTCTCCCTCCTCCAAATCTTGGTGGCAACTAGTGAAGTCCTCTTCTGGTATATGTTCCCTCTCCATCCCCTCCCTTACCTCAAATGGCTGCACAGCTGATACTGCATGCAAAAAGGCTGAATGCCTAAACTCTGTTTTTGATTCTAAATCTTGCGTCCTAAACCCATTGCTTTCTGTACCCACCTTAGCGAGTTGCACCCAACTGTTCTTGGCCTCTGTGTCCTTTTCTCCTGACATGGTGGAGAGGTTGCTGTCAAACCTCGACTCAGATTCTGCAACCGTTCCAGATGGCATCAACCCTCGTGTTCCAAAAACCTGCTCTGCTGCTCTTGCTCACCCTATCTCCGTTCTCTCTTTCATTTTCTCAAGGTCATCTGCCATCTGCTTGGAAATCAGCAAACATTACTGATCTGCATTAAAAAGGTGCAAAAACTGATCCCTGCAACGACAGATATATATATATATATATATATATATATATATATATATATATATATATATATATATATATATATATATATATATATATATATATATATATCTCTCTCTCTCTCTCTCTCTCTCTCTCTCTCTCTCTCTCTCTCCATATCCCTTTATATATACAGTAGACTAGACGTAAGTCGGCAGTGTGTAACTCGTCACTTCTCCGAAGTTGGCAGCGTCAAAAAGTCCCGAATTTATCTCATGTTAAATCCCTTTGAATAAAGGGTCATCCCTCTGTAAGTCATCATCTCTAAGTCGTCACTTCGTCTAAGTCGTCAGATGTTGTCCATTCCCACGTAATGGAAACTCAAGTACATTACCACTCCTAACTCGTTACACAGAACTGCTGCCTCGTGAGAAGCCCGATTTCATGGAATCGTGATGCTCGCTCATTGGTTTACACCACCAGTGATAGGCTATTTATAACTGCATACACACGTTGATCGCACTGCACGAAGGACAATGGCGACTAAGCGTAAGCTTACAACTAAAACCTACCAAGAAAAATACAACATTATCCAGTTTTGCGAGGCAAACCCACTGATGAAGAAAACAGTCATAGCTGAGAAGTTGGACATCAAACGGCAGACATTGAACGATATCTTGAAGAATAAGGGCAAGATATTTTGACAAGTGAAGAAGATCGCGAGGCCGGTGGTAAGTGTGAAACGCGTGAAATGTGTGTCCTTTGAAGATGTCTGACGCGCTCATCATCTGGTTTCAGCAAATGTCGGCTCAGCCAAATATTCGGCCGATACTGTCTTTCGGTGGAGGATTGCCCAGACAACATCATGGAATACAATGACCGGTTTGAGTCCTTTCTCATGCACCAGATGCCCAAGAGTTTGAGGCAGTCAAACATAACGGATTACTTCGCGAAGGAGTAGAGGATCGATCGAGCTTAGTGTTGAAGTCCGATCATGGTTTTATATTGGCTTGTTTTGTACATTACCGCACTCACTTACACATAGGCATTGAGTGGTAATCATCACCACGATGACTGTGTGTCATGTAATTTGTCACCATACCATCACCGATGGTATACGAGTTATCTTACAGTTGTTCATTATCTTTACTTTTGCTAAACTGATTCATGAATTCCATCTTTCCTTGATCACTTTCCAACTCACGAATGAACTCCCACCTATGCCCCGAGGATTGTGTTTTCCTTTTGGTACAATTTTCCCCCTTCTCCCCCGCCTCCTATACAACTGGGAAGCATGGATCCGTCAACCACACAAGGTAACATAAAGGTCACAAACACTTCATTATTTTCTCATCTCTCTTGCTCTCTAACTTTCCTCGGGTATGTTTCTGATGGCGCCTATCGTGTTTGTATATGATAAGTCTGTTGAATTAATACCAGATAAGCGTTAAACCCCATAGTTTAACGAAGGCCTCTTGGCTGGGTATAACCCTGGGGAAAGTTTAAAAGTGTAGCAATATTAGCATAGTTAGGATTGATGAAGACCTCTTCGCACCATCCACTGTCAGGATGATCGCCGGCTGCTGGACTTGCCCTCCTGTCAGACTCGAGAACGAGACTTGTCACGATGTAAGAGTAAGATTGCATGTAGTTCGGCTCTTCCTTCCCATGAAACCTTGGGGGGATTGGGTACGAATTTGGCAATGGGGATAGTGGGATATAGGAGAGGAGACGTAGCGATGAATTGTAAAAAGAGAGGGGCTAGGGTAGAGTATATGTGAAAGACGGATGGGTGCGGACGAGTAGGGCCAACCTCGAGCTTTCTCTCCCGGCACCACCGCCACTGCCCCAGGTATGTGCACACCAGGGACCGGCTGACCATGTTGGTCGGACCTGGTGTTTGGCATTACCTGGATTACCTTTCCCCCCCCCCCCCCCCCGTGCTGTTTGCTGTTTGCCTTTCTGTTTCGCTTTGTCTCGCCACCGCCCCAGGACCATCAAGGCTGTTCTACACCAAGACATTGCTCACCTTGCTGGATCAGCTGTTCTGCATCAAGGCACCGCTCGCCTTGCTGGATCACCTGTTCTGCATCAATGCATCACTCACCTCACTTCACTATTTGCTCCGTGACCTGTGTTCCACCCACACCTGTTCTGTGGACTGCTACTTTCTGCAGCCTCATACCAGGTGATGCTGTTCCAGTTATCATGGTGGTTTTGTTTGTTTTATTTTGGTGAACTGCGTTTACTGTAGCAGCATGCCACCACACTTATGGACTGCCCCTTTGTTGCATCCCCTTTGCACCAGCTCATTCCAGCTTCCTACCGGCTCATTCCAGCCACATACCAGGATCATGCCAGTTTGCTTCACTTGTTTTGCCACATATTGTATCACCATGGCCATGAACTGCACGAACGCAGCTCTGTGGAAGTGGATCAATTCTTGTTGCTGCTTCTTGGTCATTTTTGTTCAGAAGGCCACAACGTTTATGGCCTGTATGCCGGTCACTGGCCTGCCGGTTTATTTTGTTACGTGTGCTGGTGAAGAGCATGAAGGTGGCAAGAATCGGCAGGTGTTCTCCCCCCCCCCCCTCCACAATTTTTCTTCTGCATTTCTCCAGGTCCTGGGTCAGAAATTGTATATCGTTGTATAGTTGTGTCAATTACTAAAGCCCACCAGTTATGTGTTGTAGTTTCAAAAATTCTGGAAATTTCGGTGTCGCATAAGGTTGTCTGTGTGAGTCAGTTAGGTAGTTCCCAACGCATCAGGTAGGACATATATAGTTAAAATTGTCGCACACACTGAAGGGTAGAGTTAAAACGTACTAGGTAGGGCGTAACTTCACCTGCATGTCACACGGTAGTGCTAATTGCAATGTTATAATTTTAAAAATAAAAATTTAAACCGATGTCGCCAGCTGTTGGACGACTCGGGACGACTCTGGGATAGGGAAAGGGGTAGTGTTACGGATTTCAGAATCCAGGCTGATAAATGCATCTACACATCCAGGTCCTCAAACAGTTTTCTTAAATGCATGTTCAGATTAGCCCCATCCTCATGTCCAATGGGATCTTAAATGTGATGCGTTGAGAAGCGTAAAGGATAGATCCCCTCTCTTATGGGAAGCTTTTTTCTTTACGACAGACACGTTCACACACATTTCTTTCACGAGCTCTGAAGCCTGCCCTCATTTTTCCTTAGGAACATTCTTTCACGAGCTCCGACCCCGCCTTTTTTGAGAGCGCACGGGTCGTCATGGTAATCATGCACCAGTGGGGCGGGGTGAGTTTGGGGCAGACTGACCGGCGGAGACGGACCGGAGATATAAAAATGAGCGAGAGGTACGTTCTGAGGAGAAAAAAGTGTGAAGAGAAAAGCGTGAGGAGAAAATCGTGAGGAGAAAAAGCGAGAGGAAAAAGAAAAAGCGAAAGGCATGGCTTGCATTTTGACAGGGCTGATTGGCCTCGCCCCCGTGATCGACCCGGTGGTCGATTTTCAGGGGGTCTTTTTATCGGCCCCGTAAAATTAAGCTGTGAAAATTTTTTTTTTTTTAAAGAAGACAAAAAAGCTAAGATTACCTGTTTGGCAAAACAAAACACCTTTGTTCAACACCATTGGTCTCCTTTTGGACGCGAGAAACGGACAGTGACATGGTTGAAGCCATCTCCACAGATGATGAGAATACTGTTGTGTTGGACTTATCTTCAGGTAGCTCAGGGGATGAATCTCTTTCACAATTATCTGATGATAGTGACTTTTGGGGGTTTCTGCCTGAAGATTTACATCAATACTAAACCTACTGAAGTTAATTAGTATTTGGCAGAATGTACTGAACACATGTATCTGTTATGTTATTGGACTGGAGAGAGAGATACTTGCAGATAAATTAGTTTTGTTGAGACAGAAATGCATCAATAAACTCATTAAATTTGAGACTTCAGATTTTTTTTTTTGGTCATTCAGCTTTGCAGCGAATAAAGTTTTTAATTTGTTACGAGAATAAATCTTTTGACATTATTACCATGTTACTGGTGGATCAGGTGTGGACATTCAAGTACAACCTACATGACAAGGTAATGGCAGTGAAAAGTCAAGATTTATCCCCATGTATATTGTTGTGGTTGAGGAAATTCGCAAACCACCATTCAGGTCCCGTAGGTGAGATATCTCTGAAAGTACATGTGTAGTTAGCCCCAAACCCGTTGTTTAGAGGGAATAAATGTGATTCATTCGGCCTGCGACCCTTTAAGATAGCCGTTTTTCTGTTCTATCTTTATTTTGAACCAACCACGTCTCAACTGCCATCACACAACAACCACCAACCGCAACGCCGCTTCACAACAACAACAACAACAACAACGCCAACAGCCATGACCTTTACCTTCACAACTCACTCCCGCAAACATCGCATCACCGCCATTCCAAGTGTCACCGTGGCCAGGGACCGCCACTTTAGACCCTCCACCACCTTCGCCTCTCCTTCTGCGGCCATTCCCGCACCGCTTGTGGGCACCGAGCGTCAAGCTGTCCTGGACTCGTACAGGGCGCGCGCCGAGCCGCGGGTACAAAGTGCGGCCTTTCCGAGGAGAAGTCGGATCAGGAATGATACACGCCCACTTCTGATCCATCCAATCAGCAAGCGCGGGGCGATTTGGCCCCGCCTCCAGGCGTGTCGGAGTAGAATCGATATATGCAAATTCGAGGATCAGGGGAGAATCACGCCCCTTTTTCTCCGTCCAATGAGCGAGCGTGGCTCCACCCCCGAGCTCGTTCTGATCCAGAAATTTGCATATGGGATCTCCTACACCACTATAAAGCGCCGAGCTCGGGGCGAATTTAGTCAGTTTTTTGGGCTCGGGCGAGTTGGAGAAGTATGGCAGCGGCAGAGAGTTTTTCGGTCAAGGGAGTTAGAGAAGAGTCAAGGCGAGTTGGAGAAGTGTGGCAGCGGCAGAGTGTGGCAGCAGCAGTCAAGACGGGTCTAGAGGAGAGTCAGTCTGTCGGGGTTCGGAGTCTGTCGGGGAGCTGCAGAGAGGGGAAGCCGGGAGCGCGGTCGAGGTCGCAGTGGAGTCGCTCGTCGTGGAACCCAAGCAAGCCACCTATGCTCTTTCCCCAGAGCATCAACAATTCCCCCCTTCCCCCCCTCCCCCGTGCTGAGATATTGCGGAAAGGGGGCCCCGTTCCCACCCCATTCCAAGCAGTGCCAACGAAACCCGCGGAGGAGCGCGGAGTCGGGGCACCGCCGCCACATTTGCGGCTCATCACAAGATGGGTAGGCTCCACCCGGTCTCGCGGCCCACAGGCCCGTCTGTCCCCTTGTCGTTGAGGGTGGCCCTTTTCTTTTGCTTTTGAGTATATGTGTTGTCGGCGCCGTCTGTAAAGTAAAACTGTGTAAGTGTTGCCGTGTGCTCGCGTAGTCGGTAGTAGATCTGCATTGTTGTGTTTCTTTTGTTGCAATTGCTTTTGGTGCATAATTGTTGTAATTGTATATGTGTGCTTTCTGTGTGCCGCGGAATAAATGTGCCTCATGTTGAACTGTTTTCCCGTTTCGCTTCGTCTTTTCTTTAATTGAATCTCCATCTTACTTCACGTAAAGGGTTGGTAGCGGGCTTAATACGCCCGATAATTAATCGGAACCGTCGAGGTCGACGATATAACACCGCTCGGTTATCCCGATAGTACGGAACGGGTTGCTTCAGTGGCCCGTGTCCGGAGTCGACCTGCGGCGAGGTGCGATCGCCTGGTCTATCCTCCGTGTGGGTACTTAGGTAGGTCGAATTTGGTGAACAACCCTATCCCACGCGGGGGGCCGATTGGCACGATCGTGGTGAGGCCGAAAGGCCCACCCGTGACTAGTTCCCGGCGTTAGTCCGAGAGGGTCACGACAGAATTGTCCGTCCGGTGGGCGACGTGCCGCGATTCGAGTTACGTGGCCGCTCGCACGCTGGCGGGCACGAATTCGCAACACTGGTGTCAGGAGTGGGATACAAACCCATCCCCCTCCTCGCGGCACTGGTGTCGGAGAGCGGGAAAACGGGCTCTCCTGTCTCCAGCTAAATTCACGGGAATCGGTCCAGGGGTGAGAGGAGCGACCCCCGATTCCGTCCAAATTACGAGCAATTCAAATTAAACCTTTACGATAAATAAGATGGCGTCTCAAGGCGAGCGGGTGCCGGGTGGATTAGGTATGTGTAATAGTAATGTAGAATCCATGGCTCAGGACGAGATCACCGTGCAAGAGAAACCCGTACCAGAAGGTTGGGAAAGGCATCGATGCCGTTCATCTGGTCGGTTTTTTTATTATAACTCCACCACTAAATGTAGTCAGTGGGAGTGGCCAGGGCAGGTGACAATGCGGCAGATTATTGAACTCGTGCAAAGCATGAGCAACGGAATGAAGACGAATGCTCAACAGATGGAAAACAAAATGGATGAAATTAATGCAGACATGAAGGCATGGGGAAAGGAAACTCGGACCGCGGGCGAGAAAATGGCGACGCCACGTAGCGGAGACTCCGAACCAACGGGAGGGAGTGCAACGGCTGTCAGGCCCACGGTCGGGGCGGGTGAGAAAATAATTCGGGAGACGTGTAAGACGAGACAACGGGTAAAGAAGGTATTTGAAAAATTAAAAGAAAGCCAGGAGGAGACAAAGGAGGGATTGAAGGTTGTAACGGTGGAGTGTGAGAAAAGACTTCAAGGCATGACGAAGAGAGTTGATAAGCTGGGACTGGAGGTAAAAACGGAGATAGAGGAACTGGGAAGACGGGTAGAAAACCACAAGGGCAAGACGAGAGAACAATTAGAAGCCAAAGCAAGGTCGGAGGGTGCGGAGATGAGAAAAGAGTTAGAAAAGGAAGCTTCTGAGTTACAGAAACACCAAAACAAAGAGGGGGAATTACCAAAAGAACTGATAGTGTTAAAAGAGGAAAGGAAGAGAACGGAAAATGAAACGTTAAGAAACCACACTGTACAGATCGTGCAGCTGGAAGCGAAGGCCAGATTAAAGAATGAGATGCAAGAAAGAGTAATGAAGGAAGAACAAATGAGACAGGAGAAAGAAATCCGTCAATTAAAGGAAACGATGAGATTGCAGAACGAGGAACAAGAGAGACAGTGGAATAAAAAACTGAAAGAGTATGAATTTGAAACTGAACAACAAAAGGAAAAAAATAGGTTGGAATACGAGAAGTTGAAGGAGCAAGGAATGAAGCAGGAAGGAGAAATCAGGAGATTGAAGGACACGAGGAGATTGGAGAGGGAAGAACGAGAGGAACAATGGAATAGAAAACAAAAAGAACATGAATCTGAGGTTGACCAATTGAAAGAAAAGCTGAGGCTGGAGTACGAGGAGATAGACAAAGAACAGTGAATGAAACACAAAATGGAGATGAACCAAATGAAGAAAACCATGAAACTGGATAAGGAAAGACAGGAGAGGAAACAAGGAAGAGTAATGAGACAGCAGCGAATGAAACACAAAATGGAGATGAACCAAATGAAGAAAACCATGAAACTGGATAAGGAAAGACAGGAGAGGAAACAAGGAAGAGTAATGAGACAGCAGCAAATGAAACACAAAAAGGAGAGTAACCAAATGAAGCAAACCATGAAACTGGAGAAGGAAGGACAGGAGAGGAAACGAGGAAGAGTAGTGAGAGAACAGCGAATGAAACACAGGAAGGAAATGAGCCAATTGAAAGAAACAATGAGATTGGAAAACAAAGAGCAGGAGGAACAGTGGGAGAGAAAACAACAACTATATGAGTGTGAAATTGAACAACTAAAACGGAGAGCGAGATTGGAGTCAACGGAGATTGAGGAGCTCCGGAGGGAGAACGAACAGCTAATGGGGCTCAGAGAGAAAGAACGACTCAGATGGGAAGGAAAAAGGAACCAGGAAGAGACAGAAATAAGGAACAAGGAGAGAAAATGTATAGAGACACGGGAGACAGAAAAATAGAGGAAAGACTGCATGATAATGACGGGTTTAGAGACGCACACACACACACACGGAGATAGTGGAGGATAATGGGGGTGAGCTCGCGGACTGGGTGGAGACCCGGTGCGAGCAGTTGGATGGCCTCCTCCAGGAACGAGGGGAGGGAGTATGCCCCCTTGAGGCGAGTCACGACCAGGTGGGTTCGGTCGTGCTTTGCGAGGTTGAGGGGACGGGTGCTGTGGACAGGTGCATGGAGAGCTTGGGGGTATAGAGGCCCCGGAGACCCTTGTGGGGAGACAAATCCCCAGTGTGGTTGTCCCGGTGTGTATGGTGCAAGGTGTGAGTGCACCCCCATGTGTGGAAGCGACCCCGTGTGTGAGTGGTGTGGTGGCAAGTGTGCCAAAGGGCGTGCTCCCCAGCACACCGTGTGTGGATGAGACACCGCGGGCGAGTGCCCCCGCGTGTGTGAGTGGTATGGTTTGTGTGAGGGAAATGGCACGAGTGAGTGAACGGCCGAGTGTGAGGGAGACAGCGTGTGTAAGGTCGCTGTGGGTGAGGGAGATGTCGGTCGGCATGCGTGAGCATGCTGCCGCGTCTCACGGTGTGAGTGTGAATGTAATGGAGTGGAGTGTGAGTGTTGTGACACGCAGGTGTGCGTGGGTCGAATGGCGACGACGGCGACATGTTAGGGACAAAAGCCGAGTAGCGGCTGTAGAGGTTTTGGGAACCGTGCCGGGTTCACCCAGCAGCGAGCGCGCGGTCCGTGCTGTGCAACGCACGAGGCCCCCACGTGCTCGTTTGCGGGAGTGAAGCCCGGTCCGGAAACGAGCGCGGTGAATGTTGCCGATCCCGCGATGGACAAAGTTTAGGCAGGATTTCGGATTTGGACCGGACGGGTTCTCCACGCGAGCGGGTGTGTTCAGCTCCGATGGGCAGAGCACATGTGTTCGCGTGGGGAACCCATCGAGACGTGGGGCTTGTGTTTTTTTATGCGCACGGTGACGTCATGGCTGCATGTGGGGTTGGAATCTGACAGGAGGGGTATCCCTGCCGGATGGTACCGTCCAAGGAGGGACGAGGTACACGTGCAGCTGCATGACGTCACGGGCAGGTGCAAAGTGCGCGAGCTGTGAGTTGCCGCGCTGGTGCTGCGCATGTGAAAAAAAAAAGAAAAAAAAAAGAAAAAGCAAGCCTCGCTTTCGGGTGAACAGGATTCCCGGGCAAGGGGTGGAAGACCCCCTTACTTGGATGGAAACTAGTTAGGGGGAAGGGTTAGCTTAGCTAGACCGGCTCCATGGGGCAGGGGTAAGTCCTCATGGGGCCCGTGGAATGGATTAAGTAGAGGGATTTCGATGAGATTTAGGTTGGGAAAATGGAGTATGGGATTATTTGGAGACAGTGACAGACTGTGGATATGTAGAGGGGACGTAGTTTAGCTACGTAGTGTTAGATGGAACGTGCTACTAGTATAAGGGACGGCGTGGGAGCACGAGTTAGTTAGGGGATGTAGTTAGAAGGATGGCAGAGTTCAGCGGTGTGTGTGTTGAAGAGTTGATGAGTTGTGAGGTGAGTACATGTTGGGTGAGTGAGGCCAGCGGGTCTGTGTGAGTGGAGCGAATGGGGAATGCATGGTGCGATGAGTGATTGGGGGGAGGAGTGACTCCCGCCCAAGGGACCCCGGGGTCAGTGTAGAGTGAGTTAGCTGGGTTAGTCAAATTGAAAAATGGAGGTCGTTTTGTTGTTGGTGTGAAAGTAGGCTCGATACCCATTTGGAGGGGTGCCGGAGCCCTGTTGACGGGCTGGGAGCGTGGCTGCGAAAGGTGAGTATCGCTGAGTGGGTACCCCAGGCACCGGGCTAGTCGGCCGTAGGAGGCCAAGGGCCCATGGGGGGCCGGGATAGCGTAGTGGGCACGGGTGCACCCGCTCGGTGCGGGGGCCCGGGGCGCCGTTAGCCGCGTGGGCAGTGTTGTGGGCATGGGTGACCCTCGGAAAGGGGCCTGGGAAGCCAGCCTGTCACGTGTGCGTTTCAGGGGAGGTGCCATGGGGGGCACTCCCCGGTGTTTAGGGAGCTGGTAGGCTCGGAGGCAGTGTAGTGCCCGGGGGTGCCATCGTAGGGGAATCGGCAAAGGGTCGTGCCTGCCAAGGGGAGCCACGCGTCCCAGCCATGAGACCGTGTGAGGGCACAGAAAGAAAATTGGGGGGCAAGGCCCGAAATTGTGAGGACACCAACACAGGCGACGGGAATCTGGGTTGTTAGAACCAATAGTTTAAGCGAGAGGCGCTTGTTGAAAGTCCCGGGGTAGTTTAACAGTTAAATGGATAGGGTAGAATAGGAAGTGTACCCCTCCGCACCATTCATCCCTTCGCTCTCGTTGTGGGCCGCTGGACCCACTTTGTGTTAAGATCGCTGAACTCTGGGGAGGCCATCCTGAGGCTTCGTTGGGCCTCAACACAGGACGCTAGCTCTTCCTTATTCCCCTCCGGGAAGGGAATGTAGGGGTTGGGAGTAGGCTAGTAGACGATAGGTTAGCTGAACAAGGACGATAAAGGGGGTTAGGGGACGATTTATAGTGGGGAAGTAAAAATAAAAACAACAAAAAAATAAGTTGGGGCTAAATGGGGTTTGACAAATGAAGGAAGTGGGTAGGGACAGTGACAGGCAAAGGCGATAGGTGGGAGGGAGAGAGTAGGCAGGTCCGAGCCCACCTTCTGAGTGGCCAGCACCACCGCACTCCTTCCACCAACCTCCACTGAACGGCAAAGGCTGGCCAGCTTCATCTGCCGGCTGTGATGCTGCAAGGCCTGTGCCGGCCCACTTCCTCGGCAGCTGTTGTTTTGCTGCAAGGCCTGTGCCGGCCTGATCGTCTGCAGCTGTTTTCTGCAAGGCCTGTGCCGGCCAGTTCATCTGCCGCTGGGTATGCCTGCAATGGCCTTGTTCTGCAGGCTGTGGTTGCCTGCTCACCTTTGCCATGCCATGCCCACTGCCCCTGTTCACCAGCCCCGTTCAAGTTTGCTTTGCCCCCCCCCCCCCACCCCTGTTCATTGCCATGTGTGCCAGGATCAGAAAGCAACAGTTTGCAAGCTGCAAGAACTGCCCTGTTGGCAGCGACAACACGGGCCTGCAGTGGCGGCCCATGCACCGTGTTTGCGTCCATCCATTCATCCATCCATCCATCCATCCGTTGTGCTCATTGCGTGTGCCACTTGAGCTGGCACGGAGACTGCGTTTGTGCAGCCCGTGCACCGTTTTGTTGCTTGCGTCAGTGCCCGTTCAGTGTTCTGCAGGGACTGCCTTGCGGGCAGCCGCACCAGGAGACTGCGTTTGTGCAGCCCATGCACCGTAGTGGTTCACTGCGTTCAGTTCAAAAGGGGAGGCCTTGGACTGCGTGTGAGCAGCCGGCCACGTTCCCTGTCACCTGCATTGTTTGAGCCAGAGACTGCATGCAAGCAGCCTGGCTCCCTGCTAACTGCTTTCTTTTTGCAGAGTCCATTGATCCTGGGCCATGGTTTAGTGTAAAATTTGTAAGTTAAGGTTAAGATGTACTGTACATATGAGTGCGCCCCCGGCATGCATGTCTTAGCGCCGGCAATTTTATTTAAGTCGTCCGTGTGAGTGGGTTTGTTTAGTTAGTTACTCAGCCCTCAGGTTATTTATTTTGGGGACACGAATACCATGAATGTCGCACTCAGGGATCGGTAGGTAAAACATACTAGGGGAGAACTACACATGATGGCACACGAAAATTTGACGACTCGGGACGAGTCTGTAAAAAGGGGAGGGGGTAGTGTTGTGGTGGAGGAAATTCGCAAACCACCATTCAGGTCCCGTAGGTGAGATATCTCTGTAAGTACATGTGTAGTTAGCCCCAAACCCGTTGTTTAGAGGGAATAAATGTGATTCATTCGAGCTGCGACCCTTTAAGACAGCCGTTTTTCTGTTCTATCTTTATTTTGAACCAAGCACGTCTCAACTGCCATCACACAACAACCACCAACCGCAACGCCGCTTCACAACAACAATGCCAACAGCCACGACCTTTACCTTCACAACTCGCTCCCGCAAACATCGCATCACCGCCATTCCAAGCGTCACCGTGGCCAGGGACCGCCACTTTAGACCCTCCACCACCCTCACCTCTGCTTCTGCGGCCATTCCCGCACCGCTTGTGGGCACCAAGCGTCAGGCTGTCCTGGACAGGTACAGGGTGCGCGCCGAGCCGCGGGCACAAAGGTGCGGCCTTTCCGAGGAGAAGTCGGATCAGGAATGATACACGCCCACTTCTGATCCGTCCAATTAGCAAGCGCGGGGCGATTTGGCCCCGCCTCCAGGCGTGTCGGAGTAGAATCGATATATGCAAATTCGAGGATCAGGGGAGATTCACGCCCCTTTTTCTCCGTCCAATGGGCGAGCGTGGCTCCACCCCCGAGCTCGTTCTGATCCAGAAATTTGCATATGGGATCTCCTACACCACTATAAAGCGCCGAGCTCGGGGCGAATGTAGTCAGTTTTTTGGGCTCGGGCGAGTTGGAGAAGTGTGGCAGTGGCAGAGAGTTTTTCGGTCAAGGGAGTTGGAGAAGAGTCAAGGCGAGTTGGAGAAGTGTGGCAGCGGCAGAGTGTGGCAGCAGCAGTCAAGACGGGTCTGGAGGAGAGTCAGTCTGTCGGGGTTCGTAGTCTGTCGGGGAGCTGCAGAGAGGGGAAGCCGGGAGCGCGGTCGAGGTCGCAGTGGAGTCGCTCGTCGTGGAACCCAAGCAAGCCACCTATCCTCTTTCCCCAGAGCATCAACAATTCCCCCCTCCCCCCCCCCCGTGCTGAGATAGTGCGGAAAGGGGACCCCGTTCCCACCCCATTCCAAGCAGTGCCAACAAAACCCGTGGAGGAGCGCGGAGTCAGGGCACCGCCGCCACATTTGCGGCTCATCACAAGACGGGTAGGCTCCACCCGGTCTCGCGGCCCACAGGCCCGTCTGTCCCCTTGTCGTTGAGGGTGGCCCTTTTCTTTTGCTTTTGAGTAAATGCGTTGTCGGTGCCATCTGTAAAGTAAAACTGTGTAAGTGTTGCCGTGTGCTCGCGTAGTCGGTAGTAGATCTGCATTGTTGTGTTTCTTTTGTTGCAATTGCTTTTGGTGCATAATTGTTGTAATTGTATATGTGTGCTTTCCGTGTTCCGCAGAATAAATGTGCCTCATGTTGAACTGTTTTCCCGTTTCGCTTCGTCTTTTCTTGAATTGAATCTCCATCTTACTTCACGTAAAGGGTTGGTAGTGGGCTTAATACGCCCGATAATTAATCGGAACCGTCGAGGTCGACGATATAACACCGCTCGGTTATCCCGATAGTACGGAACAGGTCACTTCAGTGGCCCATGTCCGGAGTCGACCTGCGGCGAGGTGCGATCGCCCGGTCTACCCTCCGTGTGGGTACTTAGGTAGGTCGAATTTGGCGAACAACCCTATCCCACGCGGGGGGCCGATTGGCACGATCGTGGTGAGGCCGAAAGGCCCACCCGTGACTAGTTCCCGGCGTTAGTCCGAGAGGGTCACGACAGAATTGTCCGTCCGGTGGCCGACGTGCCGCGATTCGAGTTATGTGGCCGCTCGCACGCCGGCGGGCGCGAATTCGCAACAATATGTTGAACACAGTGGGCTAGTCCATGGGGAGAAATGGGTTGGACTTGTGTACGTAATACTTGAATGGTCCCAGTTCAATGGCATACATGTAATGTATTGTACCGGCACATCATTAATGCAAATTGTCAGAACATTTGTCATTTGAGGTAATAATCCACAACAACGCGTGGGGTAGGGTTAATTGCCTAATTTCAAGATACCTAAATACCCACGCAGTCTAACTACCGGGGAACCACATCCTCGACAGGCCTCGATAAGAACGAGCTGTTACTGTGCTCGAACCATGTGTAACCCGAGCGGATGGTTACTGAGGCCTGTCGGTCCAAATGTACAACTACGGCCAGCAACAGCCTTCCTAATCCCCAATACGTAATACTTGATACTGTCTTTCACCTATGTACCTATGATAAAAAAATTACAGACCTCTACGTGCTTTGTAAGTGGGAAAACCTGTAAAATCGGCAGTGTATCAAATACTTGTTCTCTCCACTGTATATATATATATATATATATATATATATATATATATATATATATATATATATATATATATATATATATATATATATATATATATATATATATATATATATATATATATATATATTTATATATATATATATATATATATATATATATATATATATATATATATTTACATATATATATATATATATATATTTACATATATATATATATATATATATATATATATTTACATATATATATATATATATTTACATATATATATATATATATATATATATATATATATATATATATATTTACATATATATATATATATATATATATATATATTTACATATATATATATATATATATATATTTACATATATATATATATATATATATATATATATATATATATATATATATATATTTATATATATATATATATATATATTTATATATATATATATATATATATATATATATATATATATTTACATATATATTTACATATATATATATATTTACATATATATTTACATATATATATATATATATATATATATATATGTATATATATATATATATATATACACATATATATATATATATATATATATTGTTGCAGATTCCCGCCCGCCGGCGTGCTGACGGCCACGTAACTCGAATCGCGGCACGTCGCCCACCGGACGGACAATCCAGTCGTGACCCTCTCGGACTAACGCCGGGAACCAGTCACGGGTGGACCTTTCGGTCTCACCGCGATCGAGCCAATCAGCCCCCGCGTGGGATAGGGTTGCTCGCCAAATTCGACCTACCTAAGTACCCACGCGGAGGGTAGACCGGGCGATCGCACCTCGCCGCAGGTCGACTTCGGACACGGGCCACTTAAGCGACCCGTTCCGTACTATCGGGATAACCGAGCGGTGTTATCGTCGACCTCGACGGTTCGATTAATTATCGGGCGTATTCAGCCCACTACCAACCCTTTACGTGAAGCAAGATGAGGATTCAATGGGAGAAATGACGAAGCGAAGCGGGAGAACAGTTCAACACAAAGCACATTTATTCACGGCACACGGGAGCACACATATACAATTCCACCAAAAGAACACAGAAAAGACACAATGCAATTTACACAAAAAGCAAATGTAAAAGCGAAAACACAATGCAGAGCTAATACCGACTACCGAGCACACGGCAACACTTATACAATTCTACTTCACAGACGGCGCCGACAACACATACCCAAAACCAAGGAAAAGAATACCCTCAAGGATGAGGCGGGCCTGAGGCCGAGACCGGGTCGCGCATACCCGTCTGGTGATGAGACGAGGAGCGGCGATGGCGCCTCAACTCCGCGGGCCTCGCGGATAGTGTCTGGTAGGGGGTGGGAAAGGGGCCCCCTTGGTCGCACTATCTCAGCGCGGGGGGAAACAGGAGGGGGTTGCTGATGCTCGGGGTATAGAGGATCTTTATTATCCCGCGACGAGCGTCTCCACCTCGGCCAGGTCGCGCTGTCGGCCTCCCTCGGGTGCAGCTCCCTGCACGACGCGAGCACCCCCTCGTCTGGTGTCGCCGCCTTTCCACAGCTCCGTCCCTCCGTTCCGACTCCAACGCACACGACGAGCAGCTCCACCGCCCGCGAAGTCTTGACTCTCTGTTTCCGACTCTCCTACTCTCCGCCTCTGGACTCTCCGAATCTCTTCTGACTGATGAACACGGTCCTTTTATCCCCCCCGTAGCTTCGCCTTTGACCCCCTCCCTTTGACCTTTCACCTCGCTCCCCATTGGCCCGAGAAAAAGTGGGCGTGAAGGCTTTTTGATCCATAAGTTTGCATATATCGATCGCCCTGGAGGCGGGGCCAAATCGCCCCTCGCTCACCGATTGGACGGCAAAAAGTGGGCGTGTGTCGTTTTTGATCCGTTTTTGAAGCACAAAATCCGTGATTTTGTACACGCTGTTCGACGCGCGCCCTGCACGAGTCCAACACCGGTACCCACAGCGGGGCAAGAACGGTGGCGATGCTACGGTTGCGAGGTGTGACGGGAAGGTCGTGGCGGTTGTGGTGAAGCGGCGTTGTGGTTGGTGGTTGTGGTGGTAATCATGGCGGTTGGTCCAAATTAAAGATAGTAAAAGAAAAACGGCTATCCTGAAGAGTCGCAGCACGCATAAATGACATGTATTCCCACTAGACAACGGGTTTGGGCCTAACTACACATGTACTTACCGAGATACCTCACCAAAGGGACCTGAATGGTGGTTTGCGAATTTGGTAACCACAACACTACCCCCTCCCCTTTTTACAGACTCGTCCCGAGTCGTCAAATTTTTCGTGTGCCATCATGTGTAGTTTTCCCCTAGTACATTTTACCTACGGATCCCTGAGTGCGACATTCATGGTATTCGTGTCCCCAAAATAAATAACCTGAGGGCTGCGTAACTATCTAAACAAACTCACTCACACGGACGACTTAAATAAAATTGCCGGCGCTAGACAGACATGCCGGGGGCGCACTCATATTTACAGTACATCTTAACCTTAACTTACAAATTTTACACTAAACCATGGCCCAGGATCATTGAGCTCTGCAAAAAGAAAGCAGTTAGCAGGGAGCCAGGCTGCCCGCATGCAGTCTCTGGCTCAAACAATGCAGGTGACAGGGAACGTGGCTGGCTGCTCACACGCAGTCCAAGGCCTTCCCTTTTGAACTGAACGCAGTGAACCACAACGGTGCATGGGCTGCACAAACGCAGTCTCCGTGCCAGCTCAAGTGGCACACGCAATGAGCACAACGAATGGATGGATGAACACAAACACGGTGCACGGGCCGCCACTGCAGGCCCATGTTGTAGCTGCCAACGGGGCAGTTCTCGCAGCTTGCAAACTGTTGCTTTTACGATCCTGGCGCACATGGCAATGAACAGGGGGGGGGGAGCAAAGCAAAATTGAACGGGGCTGGTGAACATGGGCAGTGGGCATGGCATGGCAAAGGTGAGCAGGCAAACACAGCCCGCAGAAGAAGGCCGCTGTAGGCAAACACAGCCGGCAGATGAACTGGCCGGCACAGGCCTTGAAGAAAAACAGCCAGCAGATGAAGTGGCCGGCACAGGCCTTGAAGCAAACACGGCCAGCCGATGGCACAGGCCTTGCAGCAAAACAACAGCTGCCGATGAAGTTGGCCGGCCTCCGCCTTGAAGCAAAACACGGCCAGCCGATGAAGTTGGCCAGCCTTTGCCGTTCAGTGGAGGTTGGTGGAGGGAGTGCGGTGGTGCTGGCCACTTGGAAGGCGGGCTCGGACCTACCTACCTGTCTCCCTCCCAACCTATCGCCTTTGCCTGTCACTGTACATACCCACTCCCTTAATTTGTGAAAAACCAATTTAGCCCCCACTTATTTTTTTGTTGTTTTTATTTTTACTTCCCCACTATAAATCGTCCCCTAACCCCCTTTATCGTCTTTGTTCGGCTAACCTATCCTGTCACCTAGCCTACTCCCAACCCCTACGTTCCCTTCCCGGAGGGGAATAAGGGAGAGCTAACGTCCTGTGTCGAGGCCCAACGAAGCCCCAGAATGGCCTCCCCAGAGTTCGGCGATCTAACCCAAAGTGGGTCCAGCGGCCCACAACGAGAGCGAGGGGATGGATGGTGCGGAGGGGTACACTTCCTAATCTACCCTAACCATTTAACTGTTAAACTACCCCGGGGCTTTCAACAAGCGCCTCTCGCTTAAACTATTGGTTCTAACAACCCAGATTCCCGTCGCCTGTGTTGGTGTCCTTATTATTTCGGGCCTCGCCCCCCAATTTTCTCTCCGTGCCCTCACACGGTCTCCTGGCTGGGACACGTGGCTCCCTTTGGCAGGCACGACCCTCTGCCGATTCTCCCGCTATGGCACCCCCGGGCACTACACTGCCTCCGAGCCTACCAGCTCCCTAACACCGGGGAGTGCCCCCCATGGCACCTCCCCTGAAACGCACACGTGGCAGGCCGGCCTCCCGGGCCCCTTTCCGAGGGTCACCCTTGCCCACAACACTGCCCACGCGGCTAATGGCGCCCCGGGCCCCCGCACCAAGCAGGCGCACCCGTGCCCACTACGCTATCCCGGCCCCCCATGGGCCCTTGGCCTACCGCGGCCGACTAGCCTGGTGCCCGGGGTACCCACTCAGCGATACTCACCTTTCGCAGCCACGCTCCCAAGCCCGTCAACAGGGCTCCTGCACCCCTCCAAATGGGTCTCGAGCCTACATTCCCACCAACAACAAAACGACCTCCATTTTTCAATTTGACTAACCCAGCTAACTCACTCTACACTGACCCCGGGGTCCCTTGGGCGGGAGTCACTCCTCCCCCCAATCACTCATCGCACCATGCATTCCCCATTCGCTCTACTCACACAGACCCGCTGGCCTCACTCACTCAACATGTACTCACCTCACAACTCTTCAACACACATCCACCGCTGAACTCTGCCATCCTTCTAACTACATCCCCTAACTAACTCGTGCTCCCACGTCGTCCCTTATACTACAGCACGTTCCTTTTAACTCTACGTCGCTAAACTACGTCCCCTCCACACATTCACAAGTCTGTCACTGTCCTCAAATGTCCCAAAAATCAATTTCCCAAGGGGGGGAATTTCCTCCCTTCCTACTGGGCTCGTGAACTCGTCGCAAGACTCTGAGAGCCCTGCGCCTCTGCGGGAGCGGCTGTTCCAGCACCGACTCCTCCGGCAAGACATATCCATGAGGGCGTAAGGTCGCCCTTGTAAGGCCTCAGGCGGTCCGCGTGGACGATCCGAGGGAGGGCTCGTGGTCCCATTTTAATTTTTAGGACCACGTCACTGACTTGCGCCAGGACGACCCCCGGGCCCTGCCAAGGTGAGGTGAGCTTCGGGCATCTGCCCTTCCTTCGCCGGGGGTTAAAGAACCAAATCTTTGCCCCCGGTGGTTATTTGCTCACCTGGCTCCGGTGGTCGTACCTGCGCTTCATTTTTATGCCCGCCTGTTGGAGCTGGTGTCGTGCGAAGGCGTGGACCTTCTCCAAGCCCTCCTCCAACCGACGGGCATAGCCCTCCCCCGGGGGCCTATCAAGCCGCTCAGGCGTCGGACCGCACAATAAATCGACGGGGCTTCTCAGCTCCCGTCCATACATCAACAGCGCCGGACTACATGCGGTAGACCCGTGCTGGGACGCGCGATAGGCCATCAGGAGGTACGGAAGGTGTTCGTCCCAGTCCTCCTGGTTAGTGGCGGTGAAGAGGGCCAACTGTTGGACCAGGGTCCTGTTGAACCTCTCCACCATGCCATCAGACTGTGGTCTCAGGGGCGTTGTCCGTGTTTTTCGAATTTCCAGGAGCCTGCACACCTCTTTTAGTAATTCACTCTCAAAATTTCGTCCCTGGTCCGTGTGCAGCTCCTGCGGAATCCCATACCGGCATGTAAATCCTTCTACGAAGGCCTTGGCCACAACCCCTGCTTCCTGGCTGGGAAGGGCAAAGGCTTCTGGCCATTTGGTGAAATAGTCCATAATTACGAGGACGTACTTATTACCCTGGCGAGTGGGGGCAGTGGTCCCAAAATGTCCATGGCCACTCGCTCCAGGGGAGCCCCAACCTGATGTAGTTGGAGTGGGGCCCTCATCCTCTGTGGCGGTCCCTTTTTTGCAGTACAGGCGTCGCATGCTCGACACCAGTCCTGTACATCGCGCCCCATGTTAACCCAATAGAACCGCCGGCGGGCCCGAGATTTTGTTTTGGTCCTGCCCAAATGGCCGCCGGCGCGGGTACCGTGCACCTGTTTCAAAATTTGGGTCTTAAACCCATCAGGGACTATCACCAGCCAAGAAGTTTGTTCAGAAGGAATCT
The DNA here is from genome assembly GCF_056783735.1 of Eptatretus burgeri. Lineage (NCBI taxonomy): Eukaryota > Metazoa > Chordata > Myxini > Myxiniformes > Myxinidae > Eptatretus > Eptatretus burgeri. Next base: position 46,381,304 of record NC_140977.1, on the reverse strand, counting down.
CCACCCACTTGCGATACAAGATGTTGTCCCTCATTTCTAGGGTCCTCCACTGAGCCCAGTATGCCTTTGTTCGCGCCCCGAATGGGGTGATTTCCTCCCCACTGGGCCTCCTGTTTTCCTGGACCCATTTGTACACTGGCCCTAGCACCGGGTCTTCCCGCTGGGCCGTGCTCCATGCCAATCCACCAAATTCCTCTCCCGCGGTTAGTGGCAAAGTTGGGCCTACCACCCGGGCCGCACGGACTGGGAGTTTCGGGGAGGCGTCTGCCAATTGGTCCCTCTCCTCATGTCTCGTACAATATTTGCAGTTTTCCCTCAGACAGGGGCGTCGAGAGAGCGCATCGGCATTCCCATGAGCCTTACCGGCTCTATGGACCACACTGAAATCATACTGCTGCAATTTTTCCAACCACCTTGCAATTTGGCCCTCCGGTTCCTTGAACCGTAAGAGCCATTGCAAGGAGGAATGGTCAGTTCGAACCAAAAATTTCCTCCCGTACAAGTACGGGTGGAAATGGCTCACGGCAGACAGCATAGCCAATAGTTCCTTACGAGTTACGCAATAATTTCGTTCGGGCCTACTCATGGCCCGACTGTAATACGCAATCACTCTTTCCACGCCCCCCAGTGTCTGAGACAAGACTGCTCCCAATCCTTCCTGGCTTGCATCCGTGTCCAGGGTATACATCCCGTCATCGGTGGGGTACGCTAAAACAGGTGCGGATGTCAAACACCCCTTTAATTTGAGGAAGGCCTCCTGGCACTCCTCCGTCCAATTAAATCTCACCCCCTTCTCCGTCAACCGGTGAAGGGGCCTGGCTGTCTCCGCAAAGTTTGCCACGAAACGCCGGTAGTAGGAGCAAAGTCCCAAAAAGCCCCGTACCTGTTTGACAGTTGTAGGTACGGGCCACTCCTCTACCACTGTAATTTTTCCGGGGTCGGTCTTCACCCCCTCGCGGCCTATCACGTGTCCGAGATAGGCCACCTCTGTCGCGAACAAAGTGCATTTCTCTGGGCTCAATTTCAGCCCTGCCTGCCTGAGGTGCCCAAACACCTGGTCCAAATTGGCTATCTCCTGGGTGAATGTTTTAGCGTGTACCAGGACGTCATCCAGATACACTAGGCATGACTGCCACGGCATGCCGCCTAGTACACGCTCCATCAGTCTCTCAAAGGTGGCGGGGGCGTTACACAAACCGAACGGCATCACAGTGAACTGATACAGTCCCTTCCCTGTGGAAAATGCCGTTTTCTCCTTCCCCGTCTTATCCATCTCCACCTGCCAATACCCACTCTTGAGGTCCAAAGTTGAGAACCATTTAGAGCCTGCAACGGCGTCGAGGGTATCGTCAATTCTAGGCAGGGGATAGGAGTCTTTGAGTGTCACGTTGTTCAGCTGGCGATAGTCCACACAGAAACGCGTGGTCCCATCCTTCTTTTTAACCAGCACAACTGGTGACATCCAAGGACTTCCCGAGGGCTCGATGACACCTGCATTGAGCATCTTTTCAACCTGTTCATCAGCCTCCTCTCTTTTGCTCCATGGGAGCCTTCGAGCAGGCTGACGGACAGGCCGGGCCCCATTGGTGTGGATCTGATGTTGCACCAGGCCCGTACGTCCAATATCCTCGGGTGACAAGGAGAAGATCCCGATGTGTCGGTCGACCAGCTTGTATAAGGCCTCCCGCTGGGCCTCCTCCAAATCGACACTACTCCGATTTACCATCTCACACATGGGACCGGGCCAATTCCTAATCGAGTCTGGAGACTCCTTCTGGGGCCGGTCCGGCTCGACGTTATCGTCCCTCAGCTCTGCGACCTCTTTTACTGGGATGCAATCTGCCACCTTCGTGCCCTTCCTGATAGTGCGTGGTTCCGTGCTAACATTTATCACCCGTACGGGCACTACTGGCCCGTCGGTACTTACCAGGGTGCGGCCCACGACTAAGCCCGGGGTTGACGGCCCTGCCGGTAGTTCCGCTAGGCCGCAGGGGCCCTGCCACGTTGGGGGTGCTCGCCACCGGGCCGGGACCACCGCCTCGGCACCCGGGGGAATGACCACGGAGTCAGGAGCCTCCAGCTCCACCCTCTCATCCGTGCTCACGCCTCCTAACGGCAACTCCTCACCACCCAACTGCATGACCCCCCGGCCCAAGTCGATCTTACAACCACCGGCCGTCAGCACATCCAACCCTATTAGACATGGGTCGTACACCTCTGCCACCCAAACCTCTATCTTGGTTTTCACAGTGCCCAATTTAAACGACACGAAACCACGTCCTATGATAGGGGCCGTTGCCCCGGTAGCTAGCTGCAAACTATGGTTTTGCAGACGGTGGATCTCATCCCAACCGTCTACACTCGAATCAAGGACCACAGGGCTGATGATCGTGGCGCTTGCTCCTGTGTCCACCACGGACACACGTGGTGTCTACCCCTACGCCGGCAATCTTGCACCGAATTGTTAAGCTACCTTTGCCAATTTGGCCACAACTGATGACCTGTCGCAGTTCTGAGGGCTCTTCTCCGTCTGAGTCTGCCGAACACGGCCCTACATGTTCGGCACTTCTTAGTTTCCCGGGGACTGGTGGGGGGGGGATGGTTGGGCCTGGCTATCCCTATTGACCCGGGGCGGAGTTGGTGGTCTAGGGGGCCGTGGCTCTTCTCTTCGCGGGGGCCTTTCCCTGCGCGGGGCGTTGCACCTCCGCTGCAGGTGGTCCCCTGCGCCACAATTATAACACCTCTTCCGGTAAGGTGTTTGCCTCCAGTACGCCGAATTATACCCCCCTCCATTCCGAATTGGCCATTGCCTCTGGCAACACACTGGAACTGGGCCATATATGCCCTCAAGTCCGTCTTGCCATCGTACGGGGGTAGCGGCACCCTCGGTTCTTTCGAGGTCTCCTCCCGTTCCCTAGGGACTCCGGGAGGAGTGTACCTCCCCAGTCCCAACGGTGCCTCACTCCCGCAGGGTCCGAGCCATTTGCCCGGGGGCTCCACCACCCTTGTCTGCGTCTGTCCGTGCCCCGCGTCGTCCCGCTTATTCTCCCAAGCCATTGGACTCACACTCTGCACACCCCCTGGAACAGTCATTCCGGGTACCCCCATTAGGCCAAAAGACCCCGCGGTCTCTACCCTCCCCAAGCTTGGCATGCTCACCCCCGCATCGGGCAAGCCTCCTCCTCCGCCCTGTGACACCGGCCCCACCTGGGCACGATCCGCCTCGAGGGAGTATATCCCCTCCTCCTGTTCCTGAAGGAGGCCACCCTGCTTCTCACACCGGGCCTCCACCCTATCCGTCAGTCTCTTCTCCATTTCCTCCATTTTCCCCTTTATTACCCCATTTATTTCCTCCCCTATCGTTCCTAACGACAGTTCCCCGACTTTTTCTCTTATTTGCTTCACCTCCCCTTGTACCTGTGTCACCATCTTATTTGTCTTGGATATTTCCTCCCTCGTTGTCCTAAACTGCTCTTCTGTCTCGCCCCGGTTTTTTCCTATCTGCTCCCCCAGTTCCTCTGTCTTTTCTCCGGCTTTCCGCTCCATTTCATTAATTACCTCCTCATGTCTCTTTCTACATTCCTCCGCCACCTTCTTTAATCCTTTCTGTGTCTCCGCTTTTACCTCCTTTCACAGGTTTTCAACTTTGTCTGTCATTTCCCGATGTCTTTTCTCACAGTCCTCCTTCACGGCTCCCAATCCCTCCTTTATTTTCCCTTGTTCTCTTTTTAAATCCTCTATCGCCGTCGTGTTCCTCCCTATTTCCTCCTTTATTTGGTCTTGTCCCTGTTTTACTTCTCCCAATCCTTTTCCTACTTTGTCTATTTTTCCCACCACCGTCTTTATTTCGTTTACCCTCTCTTGTTTACTTTCTTCCATTGCGACTCCTACTCCTTTTACTTTCTCTTTTAACCCGGTCACCTCCGCTCGTATCGTGTCGACTTCCTTTTTCATTTCGTTTTTTAGTTCTTCCAAGCTTCCTTTTAGGCTCATTCCCATGTTCTGCGTCTCACCCCGTAGCTCTTTCATTTCCTCCTTCATGTTTGTTTCCATTCCGTTCATTTGTTGTGTATTCGCATCCATTCTTTCGATCATTTGTTTGTTCATGCCTTTCATTTCGTTTTTCATTTCATTTGTCATTGCCGCCAGCATGGCGCATAGCTGGGCCATGTCGGGTGCGCTTGAGTGAGCCGTTTCGGCAGGGGTTGGGGAAGGGTCTTGGTGGAGAGGGGGGGGGAGGTGTCATACACCGCGGCCGCTGCCGCACCCACCTCGGGCCCTGGGTTCAGTTGGGCGAGTCCGTGTTCCTGCACAATCAACATTTCCTGCTCGGGGATTCCATCCTGGACCATGGATTCTACACATTCTACATCCATTTCTAATACCCCCGGCTCCCGCTCGCCTTGAGACGCCATCTTGCTTCTCTTAAAGGGTTAATTTGAATCGCTCGTAATTTGGAGGGAATCGGGGGTCGCTTCTCTCACCCCTGGACCGATTCCCGTGAATTTCGCTGGAGACAGGAGAGCCTGTTTTCCTGTTCTCCGATACCAGTGCCGCGAGGAGGGCGATGGATTTGTATCCCACTTCTGACACCAGTGTTGCGGATTCCCGCACGCCGGCATGCTGACGGCCACGTAACTCGAATCGCGGCACGTCGCCCACCGGACGGACAATCCAGTCGTGACCCTCTCGGACTAACGCCGGGAACCAGTCACGGGTGGACCTTTCGGTCTCACCGCGATCGAGCCAATCAGCCCCCGCGTGGGATAGGGTTGCTCGCCAAATTCGACCTACCTAAGTACCCACGCGGAGGGTAGACCGGGCGATCGCACCTCGCCGCAGGTCGACTTCGGACACAGGCCACTTAAGCGACCCGTTCCGTACTATCGGGATAACCGAGCGGTGTTATCGTCGACCTCGACGGTTCGATTAATTATCGGGCGTATTCAGCCCACTACCAACCCTTTACGTGAAGCAAGATGAGGATTCAATGGGAGAAATGACGAAGCGAAGCGGGAGAACAGTTCAACACAAAGCACATTTATTCACGGCACACGGGAGCACACATATACAATTCCACCAAAAGCACACAGAAAAGACACAATGCAATTTACACAAAAAGCAAATGTAAAAGCGAAAACACAATGCAGAGTTAATACCGACTACCGAGCACACGGCAACACTTATACAATTCTACTTCACAGACGGCGCCGACAACACATACCCAAAACCAAGGAAAAGAATACCCTCAAGGATGAGGCGGGCCTGAGGCCGAGACCGGGTCGCGCCTACCCGTCTGGTGATGAGACGAGGAGCGGCGATGGCGCCTCAACTCCGCGGGCCTCGCGGACAGTGTCTGGTAGGGGGTGGGAAAGGGGCCCCCTTGGTCGCACTATCTCAGCGCGGGGGGAAACAGGAGGGGGTTGCTGATGCTCGGGGTATAGAGGATCTTTATTATCCCGCGACGAGCGTCTCCACCTCGGCCAGGTCGCGCTGTCGGCCTCCCTCGGGTGCAGCTCCCTGCACGACGCGAGCACCCCCTCGTCTGGTGTCGCCGCCTTTCCACAGCTCCGTCCCCTCCGTTCCGACTCCAACGCACACGACGAGCAGCTCCACCGCCCGCGAAGTCTTGACTCTCTGTTTCCGACTCTCCTACTCTCCGCCTCTGGACTCTCCGACTCTCTTCTGACTGACGAACACGGTCCTTTTATCCCCCCGTAGCTTCGCCTTTGACCCCCTCCCTTTGACCTTTCACCTCGCTCCCCATTGGCCCGAGAAAAAGTGGGCGTGAAGGCTTTTTGATCCATAAATTTGCATATATCGATCGCCCTGGAGGCGGGGCCAAATCGCCCCTCGCTCACCGATTGGATGGCAAAAAGTGGGCGTGTGTCGTTTTTGATCCGTTTTTGAAGCACAAAATCCGTGATTTTGTACACGCTGTTCGACGCGCGCCCTGCACGAGTCCAACACCGGTACCCACAGCGGGGCAAGAACGGTGGTGATGCTACGGTTGCGAGGTGTGACGGGAAGGTCGTGGCGGTTGTGGTGAAGCGGCGTTGTGGTGGTAATCATGGCGGTTGGTCCAAATTAAAGATAGTAAAAGAAAAACGGCTATCCTGAAGAGTCGCAGCACGCATAAATGACATGTATTCCCACTAGACAACGGGTTTGGGCCTAACTACACATGTACTTACCGATTTGTGTCATGTCGTGGGGTTGGAGCGAAATATGTCCGCTGTCTGAGATGGCCTTGCCGGAAACGAAGTGAGGTGGTTTCCAGCCAAAGTTAGCGGGCCACGTGAGTAGTCGATGCCAATTGGAGCGCCCGATTCAGGTGATGACGTTTCGATTCGGGGTGGCCCCTCCCCCTGCACATCAAGTCCTATAAAGGTCGGAGCAGTCCCTTCGCCTTTCTCTTTCTATTTCACTCGCTTGATCTGGCCTCGCCCTTGTCCCTCGGCACGACCCGCCTCCTGCTGCCTGGACTCCGCCTCCTCATCTCCGCCCACATGACGTCGACCCCACCCACCAACCTGGTCCTGCCTACCACTCCGTCCACGCACCCTGGACTCCGCCCCTTCTCCACTCAAGCACATCCTTCACGAACACGGTCTCCACACGCTCTGCTGAAGCCAGAGACGACACGCCAGCTGTCGGGTGCCACACTATGGAGCATCCCCCCCAAACGTATTGGTGCCACGTCGTGCTATCAAGCACAAAGGTACCAAGAACATGGCCTCAACTCCTTTCCCTTCTCGTTTCAATACTCCCTCTTAATCGGGTTTTCTGTGTGCGTGTGTCCTGGTGCCTGTCTGCTTAAGTAAGACTGCAGAAGATCATTATCATTGTTATTGTAATTATATTCGCGTTAAGTCTGTTCTGTCCGCTTTTGTAAGTTGCTTGTTTATTTGCTGCACACCTCTCCCCTATCTCTGCACAACACACCCCAATAAATCTTGATCGTGCCACATACCATTCCTCACCCATTGTTAATGAATTATTATTAGGAATGTTCCCTGCTCGTTTTTGTCTTTTCTTCCATTGATCCAGCATGGTCCGAATCCTAGTTTAGGCGGGACTTTATTCCCAACGATCCATTCCTTTTAGCTGGTACATCCTTGGGCAGTGTCGCTCGGCTGCATCCGATCCGGAAAAGTGATCCGGTCCGGTCGAGTGATCTGGTTCGGACAAGGCGGACCAAAGGTGTGTTCCAGATATATATATATATATATATATATATATATATATATATATATATATATATATATATATATATATATATATATATATATATATATACACACACACACACACACACATATATATATTGTTGTGGTTACCAAATTCGCAAACCACCATTCAGGTCCCTTAGGTGAGGTATCTCGGCAAGTATATGTGTAGTTAGGCCCAAATCCGTTGTCTAGTGGGAATACATGTCATTTATGCGTGCTGCGACTCTTCAGGATAGCCGTTTTTCTTTTACTATCTTTATTTTGGACCAACCGCCATGATTACCACCACAACCACAACATCAACCACCAACCACAACGCCGCTTCACCACAACCGCCACGACCTTCCCGTCACACCTCGCAACCGTCGCATCGCCACCGTTCTTGCCCCGCTGTGGGTACCGGTGTTGGACTCGTGCAGGGCGCGCGCCGAACAGCGTGTACAAAATCACGGATTTTGTGCTTCAAAAACGGATCAAAAACGACACACGCCCACTTTTTGCCGCCCAATCGGTGAGCGAGGGGCGAATTGGCCCCGCCCCCAGGGCGATCGATATATGCAAATTTATGGATCAAAAAGCCTTCACGCCCACTTTTTCTCGGGCCAATGGGGAGCGAGGTGAAAGGTCAAAGGGAGGGGGTCAAAGGCGAAGCTACGGGGGGATAAAAGGACCGTGTTCGTCAGTCAGAGAGGAGTCGGAGAGTCGAGAGGCGGAGAGTAGGAGAGTCCAGAGGCGGGGGGTCGGAGAGTCCAGAGGCGGAGAGTAGGAGAGTAGGAGAGTCGGAAACAGAGAGTCAAGACTTCGCGGGCGGTGGAGCTGCTCGTCGTGTGCGTTGGAGTCGGAACGGAGGGGACGGAGCTGTGGAAAGGCGGCGACACCAGACGAGGGGGTGCTCGTGTCGTGCAGGAAGCTGCACCCGAGGGAGGCCGACAGCGCGACCTGGCCGAGGTGGAGACGCTCGTCGCGGGATAATAAAGATCCTCTATACCCCGAGCATCAGCAACCCCCTCCTGTTTCCCCCCCGTGCTGAGATAGTGCGACCAAGGGGGGCCCCTTTCCCACCCCCTACCAGACACTGTCCGCGAGGCCCGCGGAGTTGAGGCGCCATCGCCGCTCCGCGTCTCATCACCAGACGGGTAGGCGCGACCCGGTCTCGGCCTCAGGCCCGCCTCATCCTTGAGGGTATTCTTTTCCTTGGTTTTGGGTATGTGTTGTCGGCGCCGTCTGTGAAGTAGAATTGTATAAGTGTTGCCGTGTGCTCAGTAGTCGGTATTAGCTCTGCATTGTGTTTTCGCTTTTACATTTGCTTTTTGTGTAAATTGCATTGTGTCTTTTCTGTGTGCTTTTGGTGGAATTGAATGTGTGCTTCCCGTGTGCCGCGAATAAATGTGCTTTATTGTTGAACTGTTTCCCGCTTGGCTTCGTCATTTCTTTCTTTGAATCCTCATCTTGCTTCACGTAAAGGGTTGGTAGTGGGCTGAATACGCCCGATAATTAATCGAACCGTCGAGGTCGACGAATAACACCGCTCGGTTATCCCGATAGTACGGAACGGGTCGCTTAAGTGGCCCGTGTCCGAAGTCGACCTGCGGCGAGGTGCGATCGCCCGGTCTACCCTCCGCGTGGGTACTTAGGTAGGTCGAATTTGGCGAGCAACCCTATCCCACGCGGGGGCTGACTGGCTCGATCGCGGTGAGACCGAAAGGTCCACCCGTGACTGGTTCCCGGCGTTAGTCCGAGAGGGTCACGACTGGATTGTCCGTCCGG
>NC_140977.1:46297305-46367305 GCF_056783735.1 Eptatretus burgeri | reverse complement strand
AGCGGGACCTCTATATTTACCAGTAAGATGACAATGGTCTCTAACTTTAGACTCCTTAATTTCCCCCTCACAAATATGACAGATATTGTTCATTCTAAATTCTAATTTTTCTTCTTTGGTTAATTTCATCGGTTCATTTGTTTCTTTCATTAATTTAGTGAGTCTTATACAATCCTTTTCTAATCGTTTTACAAACTCTTGTGAAGCATTTTTTCCACGATAATGTTCAAGTTTGTTATACTTTTCTCCAACAGATGATTTGATATAATAACAGAAACCACAAGGAATATGTTTTTGATATTTATTTGTATATGGTTCTTTTGGATTAGGAGAAGCAGTATTTATCTTTTTAAGGATACATTCAAAATCAGCGTATATCACAAATGGGTGCATGATAGATTTATTATAATCTTCAAAATAAATCTTTTCACCAGGTTTAGGCATTGTAATTACAGCTGATTTATGATTACTACAATATTTTGAATGTTGTTCTAATCGTTCTTTTGTATGAAATGAATTAAGACATCGCTTACAAGGATATATTTTGTTTGCTGTTCTGAATACCTGAGAAGAGATTAATCTTGATAAATTATTGATGTATGTGTAATGTGAATTCTTTCCAACACTAAAATATAAAAGGTCAATGTGTGTTTCTTCATTTTTATAGTTGTTTGAAATTTTTAATATTTGAACTTTGTTTGTATCCGTTAATCCATATACATTAATAGAAAGATTATTCTTTTTCTCAAATTTAGGAATATCTGTTAATGGCATTGGGAATTTAAAATCTTTAATGTCCAAGGTATTCTCATATTTCATATATTGTTTTACTCTTTCTGAATTACATTTTGGTGGATGTAAGTGAGCAAGAACAGACCAGAGAAAACATTTATTATCATTGTTCTTAATATTAACAACTGCCTTCTTTAGTTTTATTTCTTTTGGTAATTCAATATAAGAAGAAGCTTTAAGAGGGTTTGATTTTAGAATGTGTATATCTAAAAGATGATTTTTTAATATTGAATCCACTTCCTACCACTGTATTATCAACATCCTCCTCTTGTCTTGATAGTTCTTCATAAACCCCACTATTCAAAAAATCTTGAAATGATGTTATAAAATGAAGATCTGTTCTCATATAAGGAGTTTGTTCTTCATCTTGTCTTTTCATATTCATTTTCACTCCCATATAAAACTTTAAAGTTTTTATTTCTTTTAATGTCTTTTTAATAAATTTTTCAACATCGGGTTTCACTATTTCAATTGATTCAGCTATTGATGATGGACCGGGTTCTCCAAATTGAAAAATCCTTATTTTTATATGCCCTTTAAATGCCTCATCAGTGTTTTTAATATAATAGTCTCCCTTTACTTTAAACTCATTTTTCTTGTGTTTTTGTGATTGAAGATGTTGATTATAACTACTCTTCAAAACATCCTTTGAACAGATATCACAATGTTTTCTTTCCAACTCAAGAGGAGATATTTGATGAAATAGATTAAATGTGTGTTTGTTGGTTCGGAGGTGTTTTCTATAATGTTTATATTCGTGATTACAAACATCGCAGTACGTTGTATTCACCATATTTATAGAATAAAACTTTGCTTAAACTAAAATTTTCTTGATGAAAATTTCGTTTAATTTATAGGTGAATCTGTGCTTAAAAACATTTTATCCTCCAACTTTTTCACTTAATAAATACAATGTTTCAAGACACAAAAGACAAGTTTCAATCAATCTCTTCATCTGTTAAAGATACTGAGAAATATGTCAAGGATGTAAAATTGAACAAAGATAAATATAACAACTATTGGATAAAAACTATTATGGTAAATAATATGAGTTCTTCAATTTCCTTCAGTGGAAGGGCTTTTAGTATACCTGGTAGAACATCAATTAAAGTATCTCTAACAAAAGTTTCTCCTCTCCTTCTAGTAATATATTCAAAACTAGAAAAAGCAATGAAACAAGAAAAAGTATCAAAGAACAAAAACCTTATGGATGAAGCTTTAGAAAGAAAAGATAAGACCATCTGTAATATGCAAGGAGAAATTTGTATTTTTTTCAACAACCCTAAAGATGTAAATCTTGATGAAATAAAGGATGTTAATATATCAGGTGAAATGACATTTCGTTCAATAGTAGTTAACGATAATTTTAAAATTACCTTTAATATAAAAAATGTTGTCGTTGAATCTGATAATGAAAAAAGTATATCGATATCGATGGTAATATACAACTGAAAGTATAGATGAATTTCAGTTTAAGTAAAGTTTTACTTTATAAATATGCTAGACTTTCCTGATTCTCCATATGACAAATTTGAGAATTGTCCTGTGTGTGAAAGACGGGGATTAAACACAGAGTCAAAAGCCTATAAACAATGTATATTCTGTGATTATCTTCTAATTAATGATAATAAAAAATATAAAAAGGAAAATAATTCTTTTAGATTTACACCAAAAATGAATTACTTTACAAGATTGATTAGAGAAATGAATGTAAAGTATGAGGATGATAACACACCTTTCCTTACAAGGGAAGAAACTGAACGTATAAGAGAAATGTTCAAAGGATTGTTGTTGTATATTATTCATGGATGTAATTTTCAGGGAAATATCAACACAAGATATTGTATAAATAAAATAATGGATTATCTTGAAATTAAACCTGAACTTAGGATAAAATATAGAGTTTCTAAAAAAGCCAATAATAAATTAAATAACCTGTTTTTCAAATATATAAATGAATGATTTTTTACCTATTTGGGAAAATAAGATAAAATTTAACAACCATAAAAATCTCCCAAATTCATTAAGATGTCTCATAGTTGGTTCAAGTGGATGTGGAAAAACCTGCTTACTTTTAAAAATGCTCCTCACTCCCAACTTTTTAGATTATGATAATTTAATAATTTTCACAAAGTCGAGTTTTCAACCAGAGTATCAACTACTCTCACAAGGTTTTAATGCTGGTCTTCAAAAAGAAGATATAATAGGTTTATTTAAACGTCAAAAAAACCTAAATGATTATAACATTGAAGATATAATTCAACTATTTTGTGATACACAGAGATGTAAAAAGAAATCAAATCTTATAACTTGTATTCTTAGTGATAATACGGATGATATACCGTCTCCCCAAGATTTGGATAAATCAAAAAGAACCTCGTTATCTTTGATGATTGTGTTAATGAGAGAAACCAAACGGTAATGGACAGCTACTACACAAGAGGGAGACATTCTTCTTGTAATTGTATTTATCTTAGTCAATCGTACTTTCAACTTCCTCGTCGTTCCATCAGAAACAATGCTAATACTTTTATTTTATTCAAGTTAAATTCAATAGATATCAATAATTTTTGGAGAGATAATTGTTCTACATTATGTAGTAAAAAGAAATTTGAGGATTATATGAAGCACACGACTGAAAAATATAAATATATTGTTGTGAAACAAGATGAGATATTAAGGGATATATTTTTTGTTTTATAAACAATTACATATATAAATGACAACTATTATTATAAATCTTGTGGGTAAATCTGCTTCTGGAAAAAACTTTCATAAATCAAGGTTCTTGTGTAGTACAAATGAGAATATTGTAAATTTACTTAAAAAACACCCCGTGATACGCATTGTATCAACAACAACTAGAGCAATAAGACCTGGAGAAGTAAAAGGTGAAGATTATCACTATATTTCAGTGGAGGAACATATGCGATTGAGGAATGAAGGACAAATATTTGAGGAGGTTTCTCTTGGTACAACAAAATATTCACATTGTAAGAGTGAGTTAAAGAAACTAAAATCTGGTGGTGTTGGGATATTAGAAACTAATCCAGAAGGAACGAGACAAATTATTAAATATCTGAGCGGAGTGAAGATTTTATCATTCGGTTTTGATGTTGATGAAGAAACTCAACACAAACGTATGAAAAGCAGAGATGCAAGGATTAGTGAAGAAGAAATTACAACTCGCATTAATGTTAATAAAGAATTTGATGAAATATTTAAAGAAAAGGATTTATTTGAACACATCTACTTGAATGATGAAGAAAAGGAAAATTTCCCTGTTGATCTTTACAATTCATTAAATGATATTTTACAATAAATAAATGGATACAAAAGAAAGAGCAAGAAGATTTAAGGAACATCAAGAGTTGGTTTCAAAAGTTGTAAAACAACAGGAAGACATAAAGAAGAAACGCAGACAGAAACTAACGGGCGAAGAAGCATTTGAAAAAAAACAAGAGAAATTTTTTAAACCACTTTTAAAAACTTCCCAAGAAAAAATGAAAGATGTTTCCACAGTTCCCACAGTAGAATATACTCCTAGAAAGCTTCAAATGTTAAAAGATTTTAGTCAAATGACGGAGGAAGAATTAGAGCATATTGGAGAATTAGAACATGATGAAGGTTTATTTCAACAACTGGAAGAGATTAATCAACCCCCTGATTATATTGTGAATGCTGTTCAAAACAATGAATATTCAGCGGATTCAAAAACCAAAGCAGGACTCATTCCAACAGAACAACCAGCAATATTTCATCTTGTTCAAGAAAAGGTATTGATATTTAATGATGAATTAAAGTTCTTAAGTTCTGCTCAACCCCCTGTTAAACTAACTCCGAGATTAATGTTTCTTCTCACAAAAGATGGAAGGCAAGGTTCAACTGTGAGGGATGAATCAAAGTATATTGATAAACCATTGGATATGGAAAATAATGATGATAGAGTATATATTGATTTGCTGAACACTCTAAATTATAAGGTTATTCTTTCTGGTAAAAGTAGGAAGAATGAGAAGGAGAAACACATTATTCAGGCTTTAAGTATCCTTGGTTCAGGTATTAGTTTTCTTCCAAATGACCCATCGCAATTAGTTAATAGACTGTTATTGTTGTTCGGCAGTAAGAAGGCTGGAAATAACAATTGTTTTAATGAAGCATCAGCCATTTTAGACCAGTTGATGAACATGAAAATAATTAATAAATCTCAATATAAAGACATTTTATCTCATATTAAATAAGATGAGAAGCACAATCCTGAGTTTTAATTTCACAACAAGCGACCACACATCTTCATTCCCATACCCACTACAACTTGACACAACAAAAGAATATGAGGCATCTTTATTGTCCATGGAGACTTATAATACCTTATTTAATATAACCGAGAAAAATGACAAGTTTAGTTATAATCCGGGAAGTGGATACAAAACGATAACAGTCTCACCGGAGCATACGAGATTTCTCAAATATCTTCCGAAATTGCTCGTCTTATGAAAGAACAGGGTGATGAACCAAAAAATATTATTATAAACATTCAAAAACATACTTCAAAATCAACGATTAAAGTTAAAAATAACTACAAGGTTGATTTCACAATTGATAATTCAATTAGAGAGTTATTAGGTTTCTCCTCAAAAAAGATTGAAACTAATGGGACGTTTTACAGTGATAATGTCATTCAAATATCCTCAGGAATAAATTCGGTGTTAATTCACTGTGATTTGATTGATGGTGCTTATAATGATGGATTAAAAACAAATACAATATTTTCATTCAGCGCATACTCAACCCCAATTGGTTATAAATTCAATATGGAGCCTAAAAATTTGGTTTATCTACCTGTGTCAGGAAAAACCATACACAGAGTAAATTTTAGGATAACCGACCAAGATAATCGTGTGATCTCTTTTAATGGAGAAGTTATATCCATCAGAATTCACCTACGTGAAGTTTTTCAATAAATAAATACGATGGTTATTGTGAGGAAGCACGAGTTGGGAAAATATAAAATAATTACAGGGGATGGGATGTTCCTTTCCCCGTACTACAAGGGTGAAGGTATGTATCTTGGTAGAGGATACTATAAACCTAAGAGACAAAGGGGTGTTGGACATCAATTTAGAGGAGATGGGATAATTGATACTCTCATGGGTATTGGTTCAACTATTCTTAAACATAAAGACCTAAGTGGTTCAACTGCTTCTGCTGTGGGAAATGTAGCAGGTGCTGTAAAGAGTATAAAAGATGCTCAGAAAGAATCTCATAAATTACAAGCAATAAAAGAAATTAAGAAAGGTAAAACTCAGTTGTCCCCCCAAGAACGACAGAAAATAATTCAAATACTTGGATCAGGGTTTCAAAAGTTTTAACATCTTTTTTCCTAAATAAATACAAGTATGGAAGCAATTGATAGTATCTATGATTTGGATGATACTATTATTATCTCAAACTCCACTAAAAAAGAAGATTACTTCAAGGTAAATGCAATAACTGGAACAGACTGGAATACAAATGGTACAAAAAGTTTTGAAATAAATAATCAACAAACCTATTTGAATCTCTCCGAAAGTTTCTTGTTGTGTAAATTTAAATTCACTAAGGCTGGGAATAACACAAACGCTACACTTGTAAATGATTTCTTCTGGAAAATGTTTGATAGTGTGCGATTGTATATTGGAACACAAGAAGTTGAAGCGGTTGATTATGTCTCTGCTGTATCTGAAATGATGAAATTTACACTCTATACATTCAGTGATAGAATGGGAAAGGGGTCTGTCGAAGGTTTTATTCCTGATATGTCAACGGGAACAAACACAGACCCTGGATATATTCAAAGGAAAGGAATGTATAATGATGATACAAAAGCAGAAAATAGTTTTACTGTGGCAGTTCCTCTTAAAGGTATATTTGGATTTTGTGATTATGATAAAGTTCTGTATGGTCTTAAAATTAGATTTCAACTACAAAGGAATGATAATGAAAATAGATTGCTTTTTGGTGTTGGTAATGCTTTTGGTGATCAGAATAAATTTGTAATTGAGGAGATGAGTTGGTATATCAGTGAATATACTCCTAATCTTAAAACAGAAGAGATGTTGAATCGAAGACTTAACTCAAAGAAACCACTCAGTGTATCATACCTCAAAAGAAGATGTCAACACGTTAAACTCAATCAAACTACTTACACGTGGAATTTGGGTGTTCTGGAAGGAAAGCCACGATATCTGTGGATGATTTTTAAAAAGCCAGATGGTGATACTGCGACTGATAAGAATAATGCATTGAGTGATAATGCTAAGGTGAAACAACTTCGCGTTTCTCTAGATGGAACATTTTATCCACGAGATAGATTGGAAATTAATTGGGAAAAAAATGATTTTGCTGAAGCATACAAGTCTTACCAAAAGGTGTGTGAAAGTAATGGAAATAAAGAACCTATTTTGGATATGACAGCATTTAAAAGTTTGTATACAATCTATACGTTTGACCTGAGCGCTCAAAAAGAAACTATAAAGTCTAATCGAGTGGATACTTCCCTATACATTGAAAGAGGAGAGAGTGAAGAAGTTGATACATATTGTTTGCTTTTGGAAGAAACAGAATTGCAGATTAATACAGATAATGGTGTGATGATTAGTCTCACATAATTTTTTTGTTAAATAAATGAGTGGCAAAGTACCAACTGGGGTATATGTTAATCAAATCAATCTTCATAAACTATCATCTTGTGTTCAAAATCAAAAGCCTTGTACGATTAACGTTAATACAATTCAGAGAAAAGGAGCAGTAAGAATTGATGTTTTGCTCACAAGAGAACAGGTTAAAATCTTGAATGACACTGGCTCACTTAAAATTAAAATGACAAAACCAATGTTGAAAAAATATTCAATAAGAGAGACGAGTGGAGGATTTCTCCCATTTCTAATTCCTTTATTTGCTGGTTTAAGTGCGGTTGGAGCATTGACGGGTGGTATTTCAACAGCGGTCAAAACTGCCAACGAAAGGAAGGCTCAACTCCAGGCTCAAAAAGAATTGGAAAGACATAACAAAGAGTTGGAGAAACAAATTAGTGGAAGTGGTGTAATTGTAGATTTTGCTGAAAAACTTGAAGGTCTGCCTGATAAAGCGAGATTGTTAGTTGGAGATATGCTTTCTTCTATAGCACAAGCAGGTGTAAAATTAACGAAAAGAGGTAATGGATTATATCTTTCTAATAAATAAATGAGCATTGATGAGTGGTTGAAAGAATACAACATCAAATTTACAACTTGCCAAATATTGTAAGAAATTAAAAATTCATAATGTGGTTATTTGTATGAGAGATGAATTAACAAATGTGTCGAAACATACAAAGAATATTATTATGAACTTAGAAGATAATGATGGGAACGGTTCTCATTGGGTTTGTATTTTTAATAGTCAAGACAAATATTATTTTGATAGTTTTGGTCTTCCACCACCTGTTGAAGTCATAAAATTCTTACAGAATGGTGTTTATCAAACATTTCAAGTCCAAGAATTAAATTCCAAGTGTTGTGGTCAATTATGTCTATATGTGTTATTTCAACTCAAAAAAAATAAAAAATTTTATGATATTATTTTTAATCTAATATAAATGACTTATGTTGGTAAAGATGGTTCTATCTTTGGTGTATCTCAAGAACTGGATATTGATTTATCAAATTATTACACAAAGGCACAGGCTGAACGATATAAATATAATATAAACAAAAATATTAACATGAAAAATGCTTATAAATTAAAAATTATCCAAGCCCGACTGACGCGAATGACTTGGTGAGATTAAGCGATTTATCACAATATATATACTTAAATAAAACGGCTGTGTATTCTAAAGATACAGAAGTGTTGATATTATCTCCAGGTCATACAGAATTCACAGTTCGAATTAAAATAAATTTTTATAAAGAAGGGCGTATCGTTTGTATGAGAATAGAACAATGGGGGTATGATATGAATGATTTAGGGTATAATTGGTCATTTAAAATTAACCTCGAAGACCTGGAACAATTAAATCAGTCTCGTAAGGAAGAATATTATCCACTTGGTATCGAGAATGAGTTTTGTGGAGCCACGATTAGTAAACAACAAATAAAAGAATTTAATAAGGGTAAATATAATAATGGTTTTGCCCTTGTTTATCTCATGAAAACAGAAAAAACAGGATTATATATAATAAGTAAGGAAATACAAAATGATTTAACTATGGGAAGATGGGGAGGTGTTTCGTGCCATAATATTATTCTAAAATATATTTCTAATACATAAATGACAGCAAGAAGGCTTCAAGAAAATTATCATTTCTGTGTTCAAGCATACCTTCAAGAAAAGGGTATTCGGTATTTTAATAAATATGTTCTACAACATAAGAATGAGGTATTTTCAATAAAAGATTGGCATTATGCTGATGTTGATAAACCAACAACTTTAGATTTAATTAGAATGTTAAATAATGAAAAAATAAGGTTAAGAAAAGGTAAGGCTCTTTTAGAAATTCAAAAGAAATTTTATTGGTATCCTGTTGTAAAAAAAATTATTTTGGATACAGGAATAACAAGAAATCCTGATGAATATATGTATAATATTCTATGGGGTGTAAACGATTCAAGTATAGTAAGGGATGAGGAAGGAGTTGAAGAAGAGAGGGAAGAGGAGGAAAAGGAGGAGGAGGAGAGAGAGAAGGAGGAAAGAGAGAAGAGAGAGAGGGAGGAAAGAGAGAGAATGAATAAATATCAAAATATGGAAACCAGTGAGATTCAAAAAAGAATAGAGGTATTAAAGAAATTAACTTATCTCACCAGGGAGGAATACAAAGAATTAAAAAGTCTATTTGCAATACTTTCGACAAGACTATCGACATCGAGAAGACATGTATTTTAATTCAAGTTTTTTCTTAAATAAATGGAGGAGAGAGTGAAGGCATTTCTAAGGATTCTTTATGTTTTAAAAATTAAGATTCAAATGTGCATGTTGGAAACTAAAAAGGTTTTTGCACTCTGCAGAAATTTTTCTCATAAATAAATGAGTTATTGTCTCAAATGTAAAAAGAAAACTAATACTAAAAATATTTCATATATTAAAAGTAAAAATAACAGGGTTATACAAAAAGGTATATGTTCGGTGTGTGGTTCAAAAAAAAATCAATTTATCTCCAAACACAAACTCGGAGGAGATATACAAAAGTTTTTATCAGGAAGTAAATTTACAACTACTGGAATACCAGGGGAATTACATCTTCCAGGGTATTCTTTCTGTGGTCCAGGCACAAACTTGGATAAAAGATTAGATGAGGCAGACAATCCTAAATCCTGGAGTAAACCAATCAATAGAGTTGATGAAGTGTGCATGAGACACGATATTGATTATGGGAATACCACAACGTTGGAAGAAAAGCATGAAGCCGATAGAGAAATGTTATATAATTTGTCTCTGATACAAAATCCAACCTTGAGAGAAAAAGTTGATAGGTTCATCGTGAAGAAGATGATTAGTGCTAAATTGAAACTTGGACTTGGAAATTCAAAAACTTATAGGCTCTAATGATGCCATTAAGACTGAAGAGCAATTAGCTGATGAATTACATAAACCAATATTCACAAAGTTTCAGAGAAGGAAAGTTTATTCCAAGGAAGTTGATTATATCTGGTCTGCTGATTTGATTGAACTCAATAATGATAAGGGGTACAAGTATGCTTTAACCGTTATTGATTTGAGGAGTAGATATGCGTGGGTTGTCCCTTTAAAAAACAAAACAGGTAATACTCTTATGTTAGCTTTTCAACAGATATTTAATAAAAGTAAGCGAAAACCTAAGAAATTGTGGACTGATGAGGGTAGAGAGTTTTATAACAAGACATTTATGAATTTTCTAAAAAATAACAGTATTACATTATACAGTACCTTTAATGAAGGGAAGGCAGTTGTTGTTGAACGTTTTAATCGTACCTTAAAAGAGAGACTATATAAAAAATTCACACAACTCGGTTCACAACAATGGTCATCTTTTATTCAGGATATTGTGGATAAGTATAATG
Source organism: Eptatretus burgeri (assembly GCF_056783735.1). NCBI lineage: Eukaryota > Metazoa > Chordata > Myxini > Myxiniformes > Myxinidae > Eptatretus > Eptatretus burgeri. The sequence goes on along the minus strand of NC_140977.1, from coordinate 46,356,455 downwards.
ACACGATTCACACGTCAACGAATATGAAGCCATCAGAAACATTTACAAAATTAAAATATGAAAAAGAGATTAATGTCAGAAAACCTAAGTTCAAAGTTGGTGATATCGTAAGAATATATAGGTGGAAATCTCATTTTGAAAAGGGTTTTACTGAACGATGGACGAAAGAACTTTTTAAAATTGTTGATGTAATAGATACAGTTCCTTGGACTTATAAAATATATGATTTGGAAGGGGAAGAGATTTTAGGTTCATTTTATTTACAGGAATTACAAAAGACAAAACTAAGCAGATAATACACCTTTGTGGACACTCGAGGGCCAAGTCCGAGGTGTATAACAGTATATAATGTGTGTCAAGGGGGACGTTCTTAGATCTGTGAACCCCAAACACAGAATCCTCAACTGAATAGTCAAGGTTTAACTTTTGTTTGTGTGTGTGTGTGTAATGGGAGCAATAGGTTGGCGCTTCACTCCCTCCTACTATACACCGTTGTGGACACTCGAGGGCCAAGTCCGAGGTGTATAACAGTATATAATGTGTGTCAAGGGGGACGTTCTTAGATCTGTGAACCCAAACACAGAATCCTCAACTGAATAGTCAAGGCTTAACTTTTGTTTGTTGATGTGTATGTGTGTGTGTGTCCCAACCCTCACATTCAAAATCTCAACCCCAACCCTCACATTCAAAATCTCAACCCCAACTCAATCCTCGCCCAACACAATGTCTTTTTCAAAATGAGATTTCCACCTATATATATATATTTTTACGTTTTTTTTCTTCTTCCAATTCTGTCTTTTAAGGCTTTCAGGTTTGATGACGTAGAAAGGGGGAGTAAGCCTGCACTTTCTTCCCAGAACTTTCTTGATCTTGCTCCCATCAAGCACCATCCGACAAAGAACTACATCGATAGGTTTAGATCCCAAAGAGTGATAGCAACTCCAAAAGTCTCCAAAATATAAATAAATAAAATAATAATAATAATAAATAAATAAATAAATAAATAAAAGCCCCCAAAAAGTTTCAAGTGTCCAACATAAACCCAACTTTCCAAGTCTTCAAGGTATAACCACATTCCCGTTGAGTTTCCAAGATATGTATCACATTGTGAGTTATCAATCCAGAACCCACATTTCAAGTATTCAAAGTAAAACCAACTTACAAAGTCTCTTAAGGATAACTCATTTACTGATTTTTTCAAAATTTGTGAGTCTCCAAGGTAGGCCCGATATTTAGAACCATCTTGGCAGAACCCTTTTCCTGAGTCTCCAAGGTAGTTATTTAAACCATCAAGGCAGAACTCATTTACTGATTTTTTCAAAATTTGTGAGTCTCCAAGGTAGGCCCCATATTTAGAACCATCTTGGCAGAACCCTTTTCCTGAGTCTCCAAGGTAGTTATTTAAACCATCAAGGCAGAACTCATTTACTGATTTTTTCAAAATTTGTGAGTCTCCAAGGTAGGCCCCATATTTAGAACCATCTTGGCAAAACCCTTTTCCTGAGTCTCCAAGGTAGTTATTTAAACCATCAAGGCAGAACTCATTTACTGATTTTTTCAAAATTTGTGAGTCTCCAAGGTAAAACTTGTATTCTGGCTCATCAAGGTATAACTTGTTCAGTGGGTATTGTCTTGATAACTCACAATGAGTACTATTGCTGTAAAACTCTTTTTCAGGATTTTGCTGGTCTCCAAGGTATAACTCTTTGGTTGGGTCATCAAGGACGAACTCGTTCTGTGGGTCTTGGTCGCTCATAAGGTCTTCAACCAAGCCAACAATTTCGCCCCAAGTTGTAGCAAAAGCAGTATTTTCATTTCGTATTTCAGACACAATTTCCTGTGAGAGAAAATAATAATGTATTAATTAAGTTATTTAATTATTAAATGAGTATGCTTCAATCAAAGTTTGAAAATAGGAAAATAAAAAATCTTACCTCAATAGATAAGAGGTTTGAATCCAGTTCATCAACTTGAAGGTTTAGTTCCATAGAAGACAGAGAGTTCCAAGGAACACCAAAGTCATCCCACTCAAGGTCTTCAACCAAGCCAACAATTTCCCCCAAGTTGTAGCAAAAGCAGTATTTTCAGATACAATTTCCTGTGAGAGAAAATAATAATGTATTAATTAAGTTATTTAATTATTAAATGAGTATGCTTCAATCAAAGTTTGAAAATAGGAAAATAAAAAATCTTACCTCAATAGATAAGAGGTTTGAATCCAGTTCATCAACTTGAAGGTTTAGTTCCATAGAAGACAGAGAGTTTGAGACAAGCACACAGAACACCATTGCCAGCAAGAACAAATGTTTAAAATGGAGCCTGGGTTTGAAGCTTTTATAGAGAAAGACTGGTGGGTGTGGTTTCCTTTGGAAATTCCCTGGGCAAGCCTAGGCAAGCCTTCATTGGGAAATTTTTCAAAACCATAACATCCTGTAATTTTCTAGTGATTTCTTTGTGAGTCAGAGATGAACTGGAAATGATGTAAGAGTGGGCGGGGCTTAGCAAAAGTAGGCGGAGCTTAGGAAAAGTGGGCGTGGCTTAGAAAAAAATACCTTATGAAAAGTGGGCGGAGCTTAGCAAAAGTGGGCGGGGCTTAGGAAAAGTGGGCGTGGCTTAGAAAAAATACCTTATGAAAAGTGGGCGGAGCTTAGCAAAAGTGGGCGGAGCTTAGGAAAAGTGGGCGTGGCTTAGAAAAAATACCTTATGAAAAGTGGGCGGAGCTTAGCAAAAGTGGGCGGAGCTTAGGAAAAAGTGGGCGTGGCTTAGAAAAATTACCTTATGAAAAGTGGGCGGGGCTTAACAAAAGTGGGCGGGGCTTAAAGAAAAGTGGGCGGGGCTTAACAAAAAATAACCTGTGGCTCAGGAGGTGGTCAAACAAGAGCATTAAGAGAAGTTTATCATTTCGTAATGGCACAAATGGGGTATCTTAAAAAATATAAAGATTCAAATGTTTTGTTTGTCAATATTTTAGATGAAGATTATTGTGCAAAGAAAATTAAACTATTGAAGGAATTTGAGAATGAACAAATCTTTATAGGTTCAATGAGTGAGCTGTTCAACCCCCAGGTGTTCAATTCAATGAGGTTCAACCTCCAAGTTAAAAGGGGAGACAAATAAATATACCTTGGGATAAAAAGGGGATTTATTTTTAAGGAAAAAAATATGAATCGCTGAAAATCCCCATTCATTTACATGGGGAAAAGTGAGCCAGAATCAGTATTCTTACCCTACATATATATATATATATATATATATATATATATATATATATATATATATATATATATATATATATATATATATATATATATATATATATATATATATATATATACATATATACATATATATATATATACACATACATATATACATATATATATATACACATACATATATATATATATACACATACATATATATATATATATACACACATACATATATATATATATATACACACATACATATATATATATATATGTATATACACACATACATATATATATATATATATATATATATATATATATATATATATATATATATATATACACACATACATATATATATATATATATATATACACACATATATATATATATATATATACACACATACATATATATATATATATATATATATATATATATATATATATATATATATATATATATATATATATATATATACACATACATATATATATATATATATATATACACATACATAGCACACATATGAACGGAAAGCACACATATACAATTCCACCAAAAGCACATAGAAAAGAAGAAGACAAAAAGCAAATGCAACAATGCAGATCTAATACCGACTACGCGAGCACACGGCAACACTTATACAATTTTACTTCACAGACGGCGCCGACAACACACATTCCCAAAGCAAAAGAAAAGAGAACCACCCTCCAGGATGAGGGGGTAGGCGGGCCTGGGGCCGAGACCGTGTCGGGCCGACCCGTCTGATGATGAGACGCGGAGCGGCGGTGGTGCCTCAACTCCGCGGGCCTCGCGGACAGTGTCCGGCAGGGGGTGGGAAGGGGGCCCCCTTTGTTGCACTATCTCAGCGCGGGGGGAAACAGGAGGGGGTTGCTGATGCTCGGGGAAAGGAGGATATAACCCTGTCTCGGGTCCCGCGGCGAGCGTCTCCTCCTCCACCTCGGTCGTGTTGCTGGCCTCTCTGGTGTGCAGCTCCCGGCACCGACGCGAGCACCCCCTCGTCTGCCTTCGCCGCCTCTCCACAGCTCCGTCCTCTTCACTCCGACTCCGCGAACTCCCAACTGCACTCCCAACTCGACTGACGAACGCGGTCGCTTATATAAGCCCCGTGGCTTCGCCTTTGACCCCCTGCCTTCGACCTTTCACCTCGCTCCCCATTGGCCCGAGAAAAAGTGGGCGTGAATGCTTTTTGATCCATGAATTTGCATATAGCGACCGCCCTCCAACGCCCTGGAGGCGGGGCCAAATCGCCCCTCGCTCACCGATTGGACGGAACAAAAGTGGGCGTGAGTCGTTTTTGATCCGTTTTTCTGCGGAAAGTCCGTGGTTTTGTACACGTTGTTCGGCGCGCGCCCTGCACGAGTTCAATACCGGTACCCACAAGCGGCGCAAGAACGGTGGCGATGCGACGGTTGCGAGGTGTGACGGTAAAGGTCGTGGCTGTTGTGGTGAAGCGGCGTTGTGGTGGGTCGTTGATGTTGTGATGACTGTTGAGATGTGGTTGGTGGTGGTAATAATGGCGGTTGGTCCAAAATAAAGATAGTAAAAGAAAAACGGCTGTCCTGAAGAGTCGCAGCACGCATAAATGAGATTTATTCCCTCTAGACCACGGGTTTGGGCCTAACTACACATATACTTACCGAGATATCTCACCTAAGGGACCTGAATGGTGGTTTGCGAATTTGGTCAACCACAACAATATTTATATACATATATATACACATATATATATATATATATATATATATATATATATATATATATATATATATATATACACACATATATATATATACACACATATACACATATATATATATATATACACATATACATATATATACATATACACATATACATATATATACATATACACATATACATATACATACATATACACATATACATATATATATATATATATATATATATATATATATACACATATACATATATATATATATATATATATATACACACATATACATATATATATATATATATACACATATATATATATATATATATATATATACACATATACATATATATATATATATATACACATATACATATATATATATATATATATACACATATACATATATATATATATATACACATATACATATATATATATATACACATATACATATATATATATATACACATATACATATATATATATATACACATATACATATATATATATATATACACATATACATATATATATATATATATATATATATATATATATATATATATATATATATATATACACATATATATACATACACATATACATATATATACATACACATATACATACATACACATATACATATATATACATATATATATATATACATACACATATACATATATATACACATATATATATATATATACATATATATATATATATATATATATATATATATATATATATATATATATATATATATATATATATATATATATATATATATATATATATATATATATTTATATATATATATATATATATATATGTATATGTATATATATATGTATATATATATATACATATATATATATATATATATATATATTGTTGCGGTTGTGGAAATTCACAAAACATCATACAGGTTCCCCGGAGATCAGTTATTTCGATAAGTAGGTGTTTCAGGTTGGAATCCCCACCTATGTGTAAAGGGATTTGTTCGTGTGCCGGGCTGTGAATCTTTGAGGTAGCCATTATTCTTTCTCTATCTTTTATTTTAAAACATCGCAACACCATCATCTCCTCGACAAAGAACGCCATCTCCGCAACACCATCATCTCCTCGAGAAACAACGACATATCCGCAACATCGTCATCTCCTCGACAAACAACGCCATCTCCGCAAAACCATCACCTCCTGAACAAACAACGCGAGCCGATTTGCATATATGGATCACAGGACGGCTTCCCCGAAACCAACTCGTGACGTCGGACATGGGGTTTCCAGCGAGGCTTTCGAGAGGTGAGAGGTCGGAGGTGAAGAGTGGGCAGAGCCCGGCCTCGGGTGAGAGTTCAAGGGGCAGCTCACCCCCACCTATAAAGGGCGGAGCTCGCCCGGAGTGTGGAGGAGTCAGAGCTGTGGAGAGGCGGCCAGCGGAGAGTCAGAGCAGTCTTGAACTAGTGCAAGTTGCGGCTTCGGAAGTCAGTGCCAGTCGGGAGGAGAAGCCAAAGTACCAGCTGCGGTGGAGTCCAGCGAGTTGTCGGAGTCAGGCAAGGAGAGCCAGCGGCAGAGCTTGGTGGTCCAGGAAGACGACCCTGACGGCGGTCGAGCAGCGTCGCTGAGGTAGTGGACGGGTGATTAAAGAGCATCAACTCGAAAAGAGCCAAGGACCCGTTCACTCCTCCGAAAGCGTCGCCGGCCAGGCCCGACAAAAGGCCGCGACGAGAGCCAAACCACCGAGGAGAACCAAGCAGCCACTCAAGCCGCCTGCCCAGCTGCTCAAGCCGCCCGGCCGCTCAAGCGACTGGCGCGTTGCGAAACGAGGGCCAAGCAGAGACACCAGGGATCACCGACCCGAAGACCTTCGAGCCGTCACAAGGGACGGCCAGATAACCTGCCTGGCCTCTTGCGAGCCTTCAGTCATCCAGGCTCAGAGTTCGAATAAAGGCTCACGGGCCCATTTCTTTTCTGGGTTTTGTATGAAAGTCTGTTTCTGTGGCGCCTTATCTTTATCAGTCGAATTGATGATTTAAGTGCATGCCTGTACATAAGTAAATAGATGTCGGCTGTTGGCTTTGCTCGTGTCATGTCCCCTTCCCCCATTGATTATTTGTCATAAATAAATGCCCCATTGTTTGAATGTAAAACTGCTCGTTGTGTTCATTTCCTCCCATTGACTTCCACGGCGCATTCGGGAAATTAGCAGGCTGTTAAAGCCAAAAAAAGTGGTCATTTGGTCCGACGGAACTTGGCGATTCAAACCGCTCGGCATGGTACACGGAACGAATGCGCTAAGCGGCTCGTTTCCGCTCAAGGTTCGTCGAGGTATAAATTCTCGGTACTTCTGTCTGCGCAAATAATTAAGTATATCGAGATTCGGCGATTAACCCTGTACCGCTTGGACAGAATATTGGCAGTTTATTGTGCGTTACGGCACCCGTAGCAGGTTTCCGGAGTTGTCCGGAAGCTATGACTGAATTCCGGTTTTCGGCGGCCGCGCGACTGCGGTTGGGCCGTAAGCGGTCGTGCGTGGTGTCGAACCGGTGAAATTCGTAACAATATATATATATATATATATATATATATATATATATATATATATATATATATATATACATATACATATATACATATACATATATACACACTGATGAGTCAAAACATTATGAACACTGACAGGTGAAGTGAATAACATTGATTATCTTGTTACAATGGCACCTGTCAAGGGGTGGGATGTATTAGGCAGCAAGTGAACAGTCAGTTCTTGAAGTTGATGTGTTGGATGCAGGAGAAATGGTCAGGAGTAAAGACCTGAGCAACTTTGACAAGGGCCAAATTGTTATGGCCAGATGACTGGGTCAGAGCATCCTAACACGGCATGGCTTGTGGGGTGCTCCCGGTCAGCAGTGGTACCTACCGACAGTGGTCTGAGGAGGGACAAACCGGCAACAGGATGTTGGGCGCCCAAGGCTCATAGATGCGCGAGGGCAACGAAGGCTATCCCGTCTGGTCCAAACTGACAGAAGATCTACTGTGGCACAAGTCACAGAAAATTTTAATGGTGGTCACGGGAGGAATGTGTCACAATCCACAGTGCATCGCACCCTGCTGCATATGGGGCTGTGTAGCCGCAGACCGGTCAGAGTGCTCATGATGACCCCTGTCCACCGTCGAGAGCACCTACAACGGGCACGCGAGCGTCGGAACTGAACCTTGGAGCAGTGGAAGAAGGTCACCTGGTCCGATGAGTCCCATTTTTTTCGATCATGTGGATGGCCATGTACGTGTGCGCAGTTTACCTGGGGAAGTGATGGCACCAGGATGCACTGTGGGAAGATGACAAGCCAGTGGAGGGAGTGTGATGCTCTGGGCAATGTTCTGTTGGGAAACCCTGAGTCCAGCCATTCATGTAGACGTCAATTTGACACGTGTCACCTACGTAAACATCATTGCAGACCAGGTACACCCCTTCGTGGCAATGGTATTCCCTGATGGCAGTGGCTTCTTTCAGCAGGACAATGCAACCTGCCACACTGGACACCTTGTTCGGGAATGGTTTGAGGAACATGATGAAGTGTTCACGGTGTTGCCCTGGCCTCCAAATTCTCCAGATCTCAATCCGATTGAGCTTCTGTGGGATGTGCTGGACCGACAAGTCCAATCCACGGTGGCTCCACCTTGCAGCTTACAGGACTTGAAGGATCTGATGCTAATGTTTTGGTGTCAGATACCACAGGACACCTTTAGGGGTCTTGTAGAGTCCATGCTTTGGCGGGTCGGCGCTGTTTTAGCGGCACACGGAGGACCAACAGCATATGAGGCAGGTGGTCATAATGTTTTGGCTCATCAGTGTATATATAAATATATAATGCACAGTTCATGTTTGTGTCACAAACGCCACCCATTTCTTTTCGCTCTGCATTGCTCTGAAGATTCATAGGCCTCTGGTGTACATTTGAGACTGAACAATACGTCTTATATCATTAAATAAAGGTACCGTTTTGAGGAAACAAAGGTACATTTTGATTATAGCTCATGCAGAGGAAATGATGTAATGCATGTTTTGTTTGGAGTGATATTGTCAGTGGTCTATTTTACACTATCTAATGAAGGTATGTTCTCATAATGGAGAGAAAAGAAAATGGTGAAGTCTTTCATCAAAAGAGCTTTTTGTTTTCGCCAGAGTTTAAGACTGAATTGTAGAGAAATGCCTGTGTACTTAATTAATTTGTCGGGAGGCTGGGGAAATTCCTGAGTTTTTTTTTTTATTCAGTTCTTCTTTTAGAAGTTATGATGTACACGCACACTTTAAATAAGTTCTGGACGTTATACGTACACTTTGAAATGCACACGTGTCGGAGACGTCAATCACCCTTCAATTAAAGTATGAAGACATCGATATACTTGAGAGAAAGCTGTTTAATTGTTCACCAAGACGTGCACGAAGCGAGGCAACACCAAGAACATCAATTATCTTAAGGATGCTCGGAGGGTGCCGTCACTCGTCTGAGATGGTTATATCACCCCCTTATGTACTCGGCTCTTATCCTTGGACAAATGCTTATTCCACATTTTGTCCTTTCATTACAAGAATGCTGAAACATAAGTCGAGATAAGAGCACGTTACGGTTCCTGTTCTCACAGAGTTTCTTTGAATTACTCAAGGACAATTATAATCTTTTTCTGCATACACTGTTCTAATTGTCCTTTAACAAAGCAGCCAGCCAAGAGTATATTTTATCACTAAGCCTGCAAAAAACATATATAATGGCTTCTAAAAAGGCAAAGCTAATAGAAAAAGGTACGATTCCCGACACGTATATACAAAGGTTATATAAAATGTACACGTCCACTTCACAGCACCTCCGAGTTTATGTTCATTAAAAAAACTAAAACAGCGCATTGAAAACCGAACAAGGTGCATTTTCATGACAACAAAAATATTTGCTTCATTTATTTTTCTGCAGGTACATCAAGACATACATTGTGCCTCTGCAGGATTCCTAATAAGTGAACCAAATCACCATTGAGTTGCTCTCCTGGGAGAGTCATGATAAATATTTGAAGTCTTTAAAATAAAATATAAAAAATGTCCTTTTGTCGGCATCTTGTATGTATGCTGTCAAGTTGTCCAGCGATGTGTTCAGTTACCAAGCAGCTAGCTGATGCTTGCCAAGACAGGCACTCCTTATCAACGGTTTCCAATGGAATGCTTGCTGGAGTAATTAAGCCACTTGGCAAGCCCTCCACAACAAACTTGGCAACCAAACACACCCCGAGGACCCCCCCCCCCCCGAGAACATACTCCAACTGAACACACCCCGAGATTCATGACATAGCGACGAGGATAAATATGTAATTCTCAATCATGATTTCCTTCGGCCATAATCGATGAATTTGATCTTCGAGGAGATTGACATGACACGTGGCAAGTTAAAGGAGACAAAAAGTTGAATGATAGGGATCGAAAGCGGATTATATTTTAATTATTTATGACTCCCAAGTGTGGTTAAAAATTACATAATTCACTGTCAATGACACAAAACACACGAGAATACTGACATTGTTGTTTATTGACGAGTAATGAGAAGAAGGTTCCAAGTAATAAAACTTCAAACTCAGTGATTGTGGTGATAGAATATTAACTAGAAGGACACTCGGGAGAACGCATACCTCTGCCACGCAATGCCTGATCGAGACCAGAATCGGGCCCAATACGTTTTTGAAATATAACGGCATATATCGTTTTGAGCCCCATCTCTCAATGGTGAAGAATTACTTTAAAAATTCTAAGTCAGATCCGGATTCAGATCTTCACCAAAATCTCATCAAAACTTCCTTGTCACACACCCAACATGTCCACCAAGTTTCATCTGAATCTGTCCACAACTTTTTGAGATACCCTGCACACAAACAAACAAACATACAAACAAACAGACAGAAAGGGGGTGAAAGCAACCTCCTTCACCTTCATTGGCAGAAGTAATTCTACTAGCTGGATTCGGATCCAGATCTTCACAAAATCTAATCAGAATGTCGTCACACACCCAACCTGCCCACCAAATTTCATCTGTATCTGTCCACAACTTTTTGAGATATCCTGTGAGTAAAGTAAAGAGCACACAGACAAACAAACAAACAGGTGTGAAAACATAACCTCCTTCCACCATCGGTGGCGGAGGTAAATATGTAATGATACATGTAAAAATTCCCTTTTGCTTTTATGAGCAGGAGAGGCGGTGTGAGAGTTGGAGTTCGGAGAGAGGGAAAAGATAGGACAGAGTTAGGAGGGGGAAGTTGGGACTTTGAGGGGGGGAGTGGTAGGGGTATAATCAGTGAGGTGGTGGGGCGGGAGGGAAGATTGAAGACTTGGAGCGGGGAGGTGATTGAAGGCTTCAGGTTGGGGGGAGGGGGGTGTGTGAAACTTGGGGGTTCAGAGTGAGGTTTGAATACGGTATTTGAGGACTTGAAGTCACATTATATATTTTATTGATGTTCCTCAGGTACTCACTGATTTTGTTAAAAACAAAATAACCAAAGTACAACCACTGCAGCATGCACTGTAAATAATTAATAAATATACACCGAGTCAGGTCAGGTCAGGTCAGGGATGGGAGCATTTGCCGGAGCAGTGCGTTGCTGTATCCACTTTCCGCTGGTACTCAAGGGGCCTGCATCTGGCCATCCCCCAGGCAGATGCCTGGCCCATCTCCATCTCCTTGAGATGCTGATCAACCTGCTGCAACCATGAGGCACATGGTCAGCCCATTGGCCTCCTCCACTCACGAGGCTCGCTCGCTGAGAGAATCTGGTGAGTAGGATCAGCATCAGGAAAATGAGCCAAATGTCCATACAGCCGCAGCTGACGCTCACGGACTATGCAGGTAACAAATAGCATTTGAGATTCTCTCAACAACCACTCATTGGACACAAAGTCCGACCAGCGATAGCCAAGGATTTTCGGAAGAGACCTGGTACCAATGGAATTAAGTCTCCGTCTCAGATTCCTGATCAGAGTCCAAGACTCGCATCCATAGAGCAAGACTGGAAGCACCAAGGACCTGAAGACTCGGACTTTCGTCCTTCCACACAGGTACCGGCAGTGCCACACCCCATGATCCAGTGAATCCATGACTCCCTAGGCCCGACCCAGACATCTGTTGACCTCTGACTCACAGCCAGCAGAGACATGAATATCACTGCCAAGGTAAGTGAATCTCTCCATGACCGCAATATCCTCGCCACAAACAGGTACAGACAAGATAGCAGCATCCAAGATGTCTTACAAAGCCTGCATCTTAGTTTTGACCGAGGAAACACGCAATCCCAGTGGCTCCAACTCCTCCTTCAGCACCTCGAGGGCCCCCAAAATGATATCCAGAGACTCCGCAAAGATGACTGCATCATCTTTGAAATCAAGGTCAGAGATCTTGCCATTCCGAAACGATGCACCGCAGCTTGATCTCAGACATCCTCCCAAGAATAAAGTCCATACAAGAGCTCAAAAGTGTGGGGGCCAGAGCACACCAATGATAAAGTCCAGGAACAACTGGAAATAAGTCAGAGGTGGTATCACATTTCACAGCACTCTCAGTTGCAGGATATTGTTCAGAAATCAGATTGATCACAATTTTGGTGGCACCCCATGAAGACCAAGAAACCTCCAGAGGGCATCCCAATTCACTGAATCGAACGCTTTGCAGAGATCAACATTTCCCGAAACTCTCGTCAGCGTTCGATGAAGTCCCGAAAAGCAAGGATACGGTCAATCACCGACCTCTTTGGTGTAAAGTCTGACTGCTCTGGATGCTGGTGCTCAAGCAGATTGTGGTGAACCCTTTCAAGAATTATACGAGCAAAGTCATTGCCTGGCACTGAGAGCAGTCTCCCCTCGGTAGTTGTTGCAGTCCTGGCGATCACCCTTCCCTTTCCAGAGAGGGACAACAAGGCCCCTCTTCCAGACAGTTGGGATGATGCCTGTGTTCCTAGCAGAGCACAGAACTGCATGCAATGACACGAGTACAGCATTTCCACCAGCCTTGAGAAGTTCATCATGGATGCTACAGATCCCAGGAGCTTCACCCCATTTCAACCGGTTCACCGCAGCCAGTGTTTCCACAAACAAAGGTGGATCACAGTTGATTGGAGGATCAGCAATAGGGATATTAACACCTCTGACATCCAACTCAATAGCCAGTGGATACCAGTGAGCTCTCACTGATGCCGTCTGTGCTGTCATTGATGATTCGCCAATAAACAATGAAACCGGTCCAGAAGCTGAGGGGGTGTGTGGCATTGGGATTCTCATGTGTGTACTATGTGTGAACATTTTTATAGTTGTGGAGGAACTCTGGGAAGTGTTCGAAACAGCAAAGCGCTTACCTTGTGCCAGCTTTCTTGGATTGCTTTATGCAGCTTCTTCGGCGAGAGGAGTGTGGGAGGTGTCAATTATTTATATTGTTACGGTTGTGGAAATTCGCATTACACCATAAAGAGTCCTCAGGTGAGATATATCGGTAAGTTCATGTGTAGTTAGCCAAAACCCGTTGTATAGAGGGAATACGTGTGATTCATCTGGGCTGCGACGCTTCGAGTTAGCCATTTTTCTTTCTCTATTGTTATTTTTGACCATTAAGCCGCCAACAACGCAAACAGCCACTACCTTTACCTTCACAACTCCATCCCGCAAACATCGCTTCACCGCCATTCCCAAACGACGCCCGCCAACCACCAAACCACCACAGCAAACCCCCCACCACCTTCGCCTATCTCCTTCTACAACCATCGACCACACCACCAGTCAACACCAAATGTCGTGCTGTCCAGGGCCCGTTCGGAAATTGATGCCGAACGCGTCGAGCCGCGGGTACGAATGCGTTCCTCTCAGGGAGAAATTCGGATCAAAAAGGCTTCACGCCCCCTTTTTCTCCGTCCAATGGGCGAGCGTCAGGCGGTATGGCCCCGCCTCCAAGCGCGATGAACGTGGATTCTTTACAAGGGAGGATTTCGGATCAAAAGAGGTTCACGCCCCCTTTTTGCTGCACCAATGGCAGAACAGAGGGTGGCGTGGCCCCGCCTCCAATTGCGTTTTGATCCTGAAATTTGCATATAGGCTCCTCCTCCGGCCTATAAAGACGCGAGCACAAGGCGACTCAAAAAGTTGGAGGTGGCTGGTCGGGGCGAGTGAAGGCGGCTGGTCGAGTCGAGTGAAGGCGGCTGGTCGGGGCGAGTGAAGAGTTCAAGTTCAAGTCGAGTGAATACAGCGGTCGGCATCGAGGTTGCAGTGTGGGGGTCGCTCGTCTCGTCGTTGGTGCCGTCTCGTCGCGGGATCCAAGCCAGCCAGCCATTCCCCTCTCCCTGAGCATCAGCAATTCCCTCCCCCCCCCATCCGTGCTGAGATAGTGCCGGGAGGCCCCGTTCATCCCCCACCCTAAACGTGGTGCCAACCAAACTGCTTGCGTGGAGCACACCGGAGAGGGCTCGCCGACCACGCCAGGGGCATTGAGTCGGGGCGCAGCGGTGCGGATATTGCGGCTTGCCCGCCATCGCGTCACGAGGGCGCGGGCAAGACCTTCTTGGTCTCGTAGACCTGGTCGCTCCTCCAGGTTCCACGCACATTTGGTCCACGGACCTGTCTGCCTCCTTGCCTGTGAGGGTGGCTTTCTTTCCTTTGCTTTTTGGAATGAGTGATGTGGCGCCGAGTCCCGACAAGTAGAACTGTATAAGTGTTGTAAATAATTGCCCTTTTATGCGGTCGTATTGCTTTTGTCTTGACTGTTATTTGTTGCATTTTGTCTTGACTGTAATATACGAGCCTTCCGTGTTTCCGTAATAAATGTGCATTGCTTGTTGAACTGTTTCCCGCTTTGCTTCGTCTCCTTCCTTTTATTGAATCTCCATCTTGCATCACGTAAGGGATTGATAGTGGGTTTAAAACGCCCGGTAAATAATCTGAAGTGTCGAGGTCGACGATAACTCCACTCGGTTATCTCTGCAGCACGGAATGAGCCGCTTAAGCGGTTCGTGTCCAGAGTCCACCTGTGGCGTGGTACAACTCCTCGGTACGCTACTCGCGCGAGTACTTAGGTAAATCGACCATTCGGCGATCGGACCCTATTTCCCGCGGGTAGAATGCGGACTGAGTTGTGGTGAGGTTAAACCCCCACCCGTGACTAGCTCCGGGCGGTAGTTCTCGGAGGGTCACGACTGAATTGTCCGTTCCGGTTGGCGAGGCGGCCGCTTTTGGCTACACGCGGTCGTTCGCACGCCGGCGGGCGCGAATTCATAACACTGGTGTCAGCGAGCGGGAAACAAACTCTCCCGTCTCCAAGCTAAATTCACGGGAATCGGTTCAGGGGTGAGTGGAGCGACCCCCTTCCCCCCCCCGTTCCCCCCAAATTAATCGCTTACGTGAAATAAGATGGCGTTTCAAGGCGAGCGGGAGCCGGGGGTATTAGAAATGTATATGTGCAGTAATGTAGAGTCCATGGCCCGGGATGGTTCTTTTTATAAACTCGCCGCTGATGTTAATCCATAGGGGAGCTCACCCTCATTTTCTGAGCACGAACTTTGCCGGCAAATGGAGTCGCACAATGGCGGCGCGATCGCACCTCAGCGCAGCACGGAGCGTGCGGCTATTTATGGCGCGGCGAATGGCGCGACACGAGGCGAGCACTCCCAACAACCGTTTCAAACCACGTGGGCATGGCAGGCGAGGCAGGCGGACATCGGCGGGCTTCAGAAACAATTGGAGGAAGAATGGAAAACCGAGCTCGAAAAGAAAAAAGGAGCACGATTTGGAAGTAAAACAACTACTGGAAAAATTATTGGAGGAGGCAAGGCGGTTCAAAGAACTAGAGGGGAGAGTGAGGGAAATACAGTTGGAAGAGAAAAAATGTGAACAAGATGGGGAGTTGGAACAATTGAAGGAAGAGATAAGAACAGGCAATCAGGAAAGAGAAAGCCGAGAACGGAAGATAAAAAGAGGAGAGGGACAGCTGGAGGAAAGGACGGAGGAATTGCTGGAAAAGTCAGAACAGTTCGAAGAACTGCAGGGATAAATGAGGGAGGAAGGAGAAAAGAAAACAAAGCTAGAAAAGGAAAAACGCAAACAAGATGGGGAATTGGTGCTACTGAGGCGAGAGGTAAGGATAGGCCAGATTAAAAGAGAAACCCTGGAAAAGAGATAGAAATTGGAAAGGAACGGCAGGAAAAACTAAAGGAATCCAGTAAGAAAATGGACGAAATAAGGAGGGAAGCATGGAAAAGTTGTGCGGAAAGGGGGGAAGAAGCATGCAAATTGAGAGAGGAATTATGGGAAAAAGCTTCTGAGATACTGAAACACAAAACCAAAGAGAGAGGATTACAAAACGAACCAAGGATGTTGAAAGAGGAGAGGAAGAGAGCGGAAAATGAAACGTTGAGGAAACATGCTGTACAGATCAAACAGTTGGAAGCCAAAGCAAGGTTGGAGTGTGCGAAGATGAGAAAGGAATTACAAAAGAAAGCTTCTGAGTTACAGAAACACCAAAACAAAGAGACGGGATTACAAAATGAGCTGAGGATGTTGAGAGAGGAAAGAACGGAAACGGAGAAGGAAACGTTAAGGAACCACACTGTACAGATCGAACAGCTAGAAGCGAAGGCCAGATTAAAGAATGAGATGCAAGAAAGATATTGGAATAGAAAACACAAAGAACAGGGAATGAGACAGGAGAAAGAAATCAGTCAATTAAAGGAAATGATGAGATTGCAGAATGAGGAACAAGAGAGACAGTGGAATAAAAAAACTGAAAGAGTATGAATTTGAAACTGAACGACAAAAGGAAAAAAATAGGTTGAAATACAAGGAGAAAGTGAAGGAGCAAGGAATGAAGCAGGAAGGAGAAATCAGTCAATTGAAGGAGACAACAAGATTGGAGAGGGAAGAACGAGAGGAACGATGGGATAGAAAACAAAAAGAACATGAATTTGAGGTTGACCAATTGAAAGAAAAGGCGAGGCTGGAGTGCGAGGAGATAGACAAAGAACAGCGAATGAAACACAAAAGGGAAATTAACCAAATGAAGCAAACCATGAAGCTGGAGAAGGAAGGACAGGAGAGGAAACAAGGAAGAGTAGTGAGAGAACAGCGAATGAAACACAGGAAGGAAATGAGCCAATTGAAAAACAATGAGATTGGAAAATGAAGAGCAGGAGGAGCAGTGGGAGAGAAAACAACAACTAAATGAGGTTGAAGTTAACCAACTCGAGGAGGAAGCAGAATTGGCGTTCACGGAGATTGAAAAACTCCAGAGGGAGAATGAAGAACTCAGAAAGTTCCGAGAGGAGGAACGGCTCAAAAGGAGCCAGGAAATGGAACAGCACAATGAGGTGGGATGTGTGACAGCACCACAGGGAATAATGTTCGTAGTGCGGGACTTGATTGACATCACTCGTCGGATGAAACAACAATTAGGGCAAACCCTGAAAATGGAGACAGTGGAAATAATAACGGGAGTCCAGGTGACTGAAACGTGAAAGACGAGACACGAGGTGACGACGTCCGAAAAATCAAGAGACAAAGATCCAGGAAGAAACAATAGAAATAAAATGTATAGAGACTCGGGAGATAGAAAAAAATAGAGGAGAGACTGCACGATAAAGACGGGGTTAAAAACGAGCACATACACACGGAGTTAGCGAGGCTTAATGGGGGCGAGCTGGCAGGCTGTCTCATGACCCGGTGCAAGCAGCTGGATGGCCTCCTTCGGGAACGGAGGGAGACGCTATTCTCCCTTGAAGCGAGTCACGATCAGGTGGGTTCGGTCGTGCCAGTCGGAGTCGAGGGGGCGAGTGCTGTGGACAGGTGCACGTGCAGCTTGGGGGGGTATGGAGACCACGGGACCCCAAGTGGTGACACTAATCCCCAGTGTGATTGTCCCGGTGTGTGTGGTGAAAGGTGTGAGCGTGCCCCCGTGTGCGAGTGGTGTGGTCACGAGTGTGCCGAAGTGCGTGCTTCCCAGCACGCCGTGTGTGGATGAGGCACCGCGTGTGAGTGTCACTGCGTGTGCGAGTGAGCGGCCGAGTGTGAGAGGAACAGCATGTGTAAGGTCGCTGTGTGTAAGGGAGATGACGGTCGGCATGCGGGAGCACGCAGCCACGTCTCCCGGTGTGAGTGTAATGGAATGGTGTGTGAGCGTCGTGACACGCAGGTGTGCGTGGATGGAATGGAAACGACGACGGCAACAGAGGGACAAGGGCCGAGTAGCGGCCGTAGCTGCATTGGGGACCGTGCCGGGTTTTCCCAGCAGCGAGCGCAAGGTCCGTGCTGTGGTACGCACGAGGCCACCACGTGCGCGCTTGCGGGAGTGAAAGCCGGTCCGGAAACGCCAGCGGTGGATGTTGCCGATCCCGCGGACAGACAAAGGGTGGGCAGGATTTCGGATTTGGACCGGATGGGTTCTCCACGCGGGCGGGTGTGTGAAGCTCCAACGGGCAGAGCACATGCGTTCGCGTGGGGAACCCCTCGAAACGCGAGGCTTGTTTTTTTGTTGTTGTTTGCGACCTTTTATTGAATCTCCAACTTGCATCACGTAAGGGATTGATAGTGGGTTTAAAATGCCCGGTAAATAATCTGAACCGTCGAAGTCGACGATAACTCCGCTCGGTTATCTCTGCAGCACGGAACGAGCCGCTTAAGCAGTTCATGTCCGGAGTCGACCTGTGGCATGGTAAAACTCCTCGGTATGCTACTCGCGCGAGTACTTAGGTAAATCGACCATTCGGCGATCGGACCCTATTTCGCACGGGTAGAATGCGAACTGAGTTGTGGTGAGGTTAAACCCCCACCTGTGACTAGCTCCGGGCGGTAGTTCCCGGAGGGTCATGACCGAATTGTCCGTTCCGGTAGGCGAGGCGGCCGCTTTTGAGCACGCGGTCGTTCGCACGCCGGACGGGCCAGAATTCGCAACAATATAATCTGAACCACCTGGGTTTAGTTGATTAGGTGAGAAATGTGGGTGGGTCTTTACACACAAACACACACACACACACACACACACATACCTAGTGTTAGCTCAATGGTTTGGGTGGTGGACTTGGGATCCTAGATCCTGAGTTCAAATCCCCCTTGGCGGTTGAATTAATACCAGGTGGGGTTGACTGCTTGTCATCCTTCCGAGGTGGCGAAATGAGTGCCAGCTTGCTGGTATCCAGTGTCGGAGTGGCGACCAATATCCAGGGTTGTACCCAATAGCCAAGGAGACTGCTTCGGCAGCACCAACGCTCTGCACAGAGTATGGTCCCAATGGATGGATACAATCTACATGTATACATACATATAAGAAGTAAGCGCTTCCAACCACAAGTAAAAAGAGAGCAGACTCGGCCTAAGGCAACATTTCGCCAGCTTTACAGCCAACTTCCTCAGGTACAATAGACTATTGTCTGTTGACACAAAAGCGAGCCACATATCCATTTCGACTATTGTGCCTGAGGAAGCTAACAACGTAAGGCTAACAACAACTTTCACATTTTTTTTGGTTAATCTTTGAAAGGTTAATAATGTATAACACAGGTAAGGCTAACAATGCATGCGAGTGACCCCTGAACTTTGTTCAAGTCGATAGACATACAGTATTCAGTGACAGTACGAATATTGTAGAGCACTGGCAAAGTGGCTTTGGCACTCCAACAAAATGGTTGAGAAGAAACAGCTCGCTTGGCACACGCTGAGCAATCACCGAACCGTCATATTAAACATACACCTCCCGGAGATGGCCGAAATGTCAAAATTGGACAAATGAATGCTTTTTTATGAGTCGGAACAGCTTCTAAATTCGATTGAGGAGCATAAATTTTGTTATTATGCTTAATTTACAAGATTCTCATGGTTATCGCATGTGCGGAAATGAAATAAAGCCAATAACGCTGGCGTCTCCAGGTGTTTATAAGCATTACAATGTACCCAGCGATTCACAGCTATGATGAACTCGCCTCCATAATCTGATCAGGTCAGGTCAGGTATGGGAGCATGTGCCAGAGCAGCATGTTGCTGCATTCTCTTTCCGCCGGTACTCAAGGGGCCTCCGTCTGGCCATCCCCATCTCCTCGACATGCTGATCAACCTGCTGCAATCACGAAGCACATTGTCAGCCCATTGGCCTCCTCCACTCACGAACCTCCCTCGCTGAGAATTTGGTGAGCAGGATCAGCATCAGGGAAGCGAGCCACATGTCCATACAGCCGCAACTGACACTCACTGACTATGTAAGTAACAAATTTCATTTGAGTCACTCTCACCAACCGCTTGTTGGACACAAAGTCCGACCAGCGATAGTAAAGGATTCCCTGGTCAGAGTCCAAGTCTCACATCCGTAGAGAAAGACTGGAACGACCAAGGACCTGAAGACTTGGACTTTCATCCTCCTGCACAGGTACCGACAGCGCCACACCCCATGATCTAGTGAATCCAAGACTCCCCAGGCCCGACCCAGACGTCTATTGACCTCTGGCTTACAGCCAGCAGAGACATGAATATCACGGCTAAAGTAAGTGAATCTCTCCGTGACCTCAACATCCTGACCACAAATAGGTACAGACAAGGTAGCAGCCTTCAAGATGTCACTGAAAGCCTGGATCTTAGTTTTGACCCAGGAAACCCGTAATCCCATCGGCTCCGACTCCTCCTTCAGCACCTCGAGGGAACCCAAAAGGACATCCAAAGTCTTCGCAAAGATGACAATCATCTGTGAAATCAAGGTCGGAGATCTTGACATTCCCAAACGATGCACGGCAGCTTGATCTCAGACATCCTCCCCAGATTCCAGTCCATACAAGCACTGAAAAGTGTGGGGGGCAGTGCACATCCCTGACGAACTCCAGTAACAACTGGAAATAATTTGGGGGTGATATCACCACATCTCACAGCACTCTCAGGACCAGAGTAATTTTCACACATCAGATTGATCAGTTTTGGTGGCACCCCACGAAGACTAATAAGCCTCCAGAGGTCATCCGATTCACTGAATCGAATGCTTTGAAGAGATCAACATAGGCTACAAGCAGCCCCTGCCGAAACTCTCGTCTTCGTTCGGTGAGGACCTGAAGAGCAAGGATACGGTCAATCATTGACCTCTTTGGTGTAAAGCCTGACTGCTCGGGGCGCTGGTGCTCAAGCAGGTGGTAGCGAACCCCATCAAGAATCATCTGAGCAAAGATCTTGCCTGGCACTGAGAGCATCATCACCCCACGGTAGTTGTTGCAGTTCTGGCGATCACCCATCCCTTTCCAGAGATTAACAACAAGGCCCTCTCTTCCAGTCAGTTGGTATGAAGCCTTTGTTCCAGGCAGAGTACAGAACTGCATGCAATGACATGAGTACAGCATTTCTACCAGCCTTGAGAAGTTCAGCATGGATGTCACAGATCCCAGGAGCTATATCCAGCCTCTATATCCAGTGTTTCCACAACCGAAGGTGAATTACAGTTGAATGGAGGGTCAGCAATGGGGATAGCAACACCCCTAACATCCAACTCAACTGCTGCTGGATCAGCCTGCTACAGCTCCTCAAAGTAACCGGCCAGGCAGGCCTTCACTTCGGACTCCTCTGTCAAGAGCCCACCACCTTCCGCTCTAACTGCAGTACATCGACTGACAGGCTTGGAGGAACACAATGTGCAAATTCCCCTGGAAGGATGAGAATCACTTGACCACAGGTGATGCTCTACCCCCTCACAGATTCCCTGCACATAGCCTCCTTGTCCACCCTCAGTGCACGTACAGTTTTACGCCTCAAACTCCCTGAACAGCTCAGCTCTGCCATTATGCCAGGTGCTGCGACTCTGGTCAATGGTATCCAGTGTCCCTTGAGAGACAAAATACTTCTTCGCCCAATGTTGAGTTCCAAGACATCCACCAGCAACATCAAGGATGGTGGTCTTGAAGGCACTCCACAACTCTTCGGGATTCCCTAAAGCACCCAGACCCCCCCCAAATCCCCACTCAGCCTGTTCGCAAACTCCTAAGCTACCCTCTCAATCTTGAGCTTGTCAACATCCAACCCAGGCTGGGAAGGCACCATTCTCCCAGATTCAAGCTGTAGCTTCAGAGTTGCCACAACAAGCCTTTCGTTGGCATTGAGGAACTGAGCATTCCGGAAGACCCTGAAGTTCTGAATCATCAATGCGCACATGGTCAATCTCCATTGCCACACCACCAGTGTTGGAATACCAAGTCTAACGATGAGCCTGTGGGTGACGAAACCATGAACCAGCCACGCTAAGTATATGACTTCTTCCAAAGTCAAGGAACTTAGTGCTCTTCTGCTTCACAGACGGAGGCCCCAGGAGTCCCGGCAGAAAGTGGATGCAGCGACGCGCTACTCTGGTGCATGCTCCCATACCTGACCTGACATGAGTGACGAATCTGTAGTCTCATAATATGCTCGTTGACCGGTGTTACCGCAATTATCATTGGAGTCAGCTTATTGGACATAGCTTCAGCAACTCTTTGGGCATGGTAACCATCATAGTGACCACACCAATAGCAGGTGAAACCCCCGACTATGATCTCACCACTATCTGGTCTACGAACCTCAGAGAGTGCTGCAATACCGAAGTTCAAACACTTGAGCTCAGATAACAGAGAAAGGTGATTATCCTCTCGAAGGGATAGCACATTCCAGGCACCCACCCTAAGGGACCACCTCAGGTTAACCTAAGGAGACCGCCATCTGGTGGACGACACATCAGCATCACCCTGACACAGACCACCGCAATCCAACCTAGGAAGGTTACCCAATGTTTTTCCTCCTATCATCAAAGAGTAGGGGTCTCGAAGGCCTTGCCCCAATCTTGTCACCCGGTGAGCTGCCCTGTGAAGCGCAGCTGCACAGGAGGTACTCCCACGGAGTGGGTTTTCAGTTTTCTTTGTGTTTGTAGTATGTTTTGCAGAGTAAAGGGGATATAGTGGCCAGAGTGCAAATCCTACTCCCAACCTCCAAAAAAGAAAGTAACCTAATCACAGGAGGACATCTGCAGTCAGTTGGGCACTAGAAATAGATGGCCGTTGGCTCACAAGTTGATCCTCCACCCATTGACAGGTTTTGTTTTTAATCCTAGTGGGTGTCCATATCTACACACCCTCCTCACCTGGTGGGGAAGACGGTTTAATCGTCGATAACCGGACCAAGAAACAGGTTTGTACAGGTTTACATGGTATCTGTAGCAAGTCACAGATCTTATCTGGCTTGTCCTGACAATTTGATATCTATGAGGAAAGTTTAAAAAAAACTCGTTTGGAAATCGTTGCACCCTGTTCCAAGTCAAGAGATGGTTAAGCAGGCCAAAAAAACATGGTGGCTTCAGACCCCAGCGAGGCTACCCAGGATACGCCTTAAAATCCCAGAGAGAGCGGTGACCGAGGATGGCGCCTGATAAAAGATGCAATTAAATATAGTAGATAATTATCTTCAAAAGGGGTGTTTTAACTCACCCATACACCCAATTTTCAGTCATGCACTTCCTTGGAGTTTTCTTAGCATGTATGCACAGTTTCAGGCTGCTTGGTTTCATGTTTTTGGACTTATGGAGGAGACACCCACACACAGACATTTATTAGTATGGATACATTTATCGTTTTTAAAAGACTAGTCTAATAATATTTTTTATAAAGCATTGCAGTGAAGTCTGATCCAAATAATTTTAAAGCAATATATGTATTTGTATATTGTAATCAGTAAAAAAAAAAAAAAATAGTGTGGTAGATAAAAACATTCGAAAGGAAATAACTTGCACCAAAAACTTTAACATTTTCACGCTCACGTTCACGCTGGGGGTATCGCTATAGCTCTCTGTTCTTCGAACAGGCGAGCTAAAAAAAAACCTGAAGGCAAGTGCCATCGGGTGAAGATGCTGGTCAAAATACTTAGCGGTTACATTGGTTAGCTTGGGATCTTAGTGTCCTGAGTTCGAGCCCCTGTTTTTTTTAAACTATTGAATTAACACAAGGTGGGGTTGACTCAGCCAGGCAGCCTTCCGAGGTCAGCGAAATGAATACCAGTGTTCTGGCAATAGGGGCATTGAATCAGTGGCATAGCCGTGCCCTCAACCAATGATGCAACCAGCAGCCACAGGCTGCACACAAAGAAGAGGTAGGTCAAAATGTGTGGAGCTTGACGAAGCACGACCACCCGATCTCCAATGGACGTGAGTCCTGTACATGCACAGATCATAAAACAGAGCCGCCTATCTGGATATCGAGCTTATTTGGGTGGGGCTTATTTCCAACTTCAAATTCGGACATATTTTAACGAGGCTTCAGAAAAACGAAACTTTACACTTCTACAATGGTTTGGCAAAATTAAATGACACAAAGGGAATGAGTTATAAAACATTCATTTGATAAAAAAATCACTTGGGAATGATTCAGAGTTTCATTCATCACTCACCTTCTGCTGAGAAGGAATCTTCACCCGGCTCTTCCTTCACACGAGTGACGTCCAACATCGGAGGAACGTTACCATGGAAACCTCGGGGGCTCACTCGACCCGTTTCATCTGTGGAGAAATGGACGGACGTCGGGGCCGTGGAGGGTTTAAAATACCGAGAACATCTTGAGGTAATTTATAGTTTTATCGTTTATAAAATAATAAATTAAAAAGTTAATTAAAACCCTGTGAATAAATGGTTAAACGTCGTGCTGGACTCGCCTTGTGAAGAACAATTCTCCCCAAGTTCAAGTTTCACCTTCAGCTCCTCATTTAAATCTATAACAACATCAATGGAGTCAGAAACCAAACTCACCACAACCCGTCAGGTCATTCCCATCATCCAGCATCGTTATCTTCAACTTGTACATTGTTATTATAGATCGTTACCTTGTGAGGGAAAAACACCTGTAGGTTCAGGTTCCACCTTCACCACCACTATCGGATCTGTGGAGAAACAAAACCCGTTTTAAACAAAGATCACACTCGGAGATTTTACTTTAAAACAAACTCGTGTTAAACTCTTCCTTTATTTACTCTCCGAGATATTCATCAACGTGGTTTCTCCGTCATGAGAGAACCCCGTACCGGGTTCCTGGTCCGTCCCGTCCCCTCCATCACGAAGGTTCTGAACGTCAAGGATCCTGAACCCGCAGATCCCAGCAGCTCCTCCCGGACCCCCTCTGGTCCCTCCATCAGAGCCCGACTTGGAGTCCGAGTAGTTGGGATCGTGAGCGCAGCTCGGGGGGTCTCGGTCCATGACCATCAATCACCGCGAGTTACAGAACTGATTCAGTTGGATCGGGTTCGTCTCTTCCCAACTACACACAAATTAAAGGAAATTTCTATCATACCGGTGGATATGGAAATAATTCAGGTGAACTATTGTACTGTTGTTATACACATGTCACTTCCCCAAATATACACATCTTATATCTCAACCACTCTTGTTTCACTTTTTCAGAGCAAGAGGTGAAAAGGAGGGAGGGAGAATGTACAAGCCAAGCTCGAATATACACCACGGATGAGATCATGTGGCGAAATCTCATTTATTCCTTTATGAACAATGCAGTTCACAAAGGAAACTAATATATGTAACTAGTAAATACAATGTCACTTCACAAACGGGAATACGAAGGGGGTGTGGGTGAGAGAAAGAGGGAGAGGGTGGGGGGGGGGGGAGAAAGAGGGAGAGGGTGGGGGGAGAAAGAGGGAGAGGGTGGGGGGGAGAAAGAGGGAGAGGGTGGGGGGGGGAGAAAGAGGGAGAGGGTGGGGGGGGGGGAGAAAGAGGGAGAGGGTGGGGGGGGGGGGAGAAAGAGGGAGAGGGTGGGGGGGGAGAAAGAGGGAGAGGGTGGGGGGGAGAAAGAGGGAGAGGGTGGGGGGGGGGGAGAAAGAGGGAGAGGGTGGGGGGGGGAGAAAGAGGGAGAGGGTGGGGGGGGGAGAAAGAGGGAGAGGGTGGGGGGGAGAAAGAGGGAGAGGGTGGGGGGGAGAAAGAGGGAGAGGGTGGGGGGGAGAAAGAGGGAGAGGGTGGGGGGGAGAAAGAGGGAGAGGGTGGGGGGGAGAAAGAGGGAGAGGGTGGGGGGGGGAGAAAGAGGGAGAGGGTGGGGGGGGAGAAAGAGGGAGAGGGTGGGGGGGGGAGAAAGAGGGAGAGGGTGGGGGGGGGGAGAAAGAGGGAGAGGGTGGGGGGGGAGAAAGAGGGAGAGGGTGGGGGGGAGAAAGAGGGAGAGGGTGGGGGGGAGAAAGAGGGAGAGGGTGGGGGGGGAGAAAGAGGGAGAGGGTGGGGGGGAGAAAGAGGGAGAGGGTGGGGGGGGAGAAAGAGGGAGAGGGTGGGGGGGGAGAAAGAGGGAGAGGGTGGGGGGGAGAAAGAGGGAGAGGGTGGGGGGGAGAAAGAGGGAGAGGGTGGGGGGGGGGAGAAAGAGGGAGAGGGTGGGGGGGAGAAAGAGGGAGAGGGTGGGGGGGAGAAAGAGGGAGAGGGTGGGGGGAGAAAGAGGGAGAGGGTGGGGGGAGAAAGAGGGAGAGGGTGGGGGGGGGAGAAAGAGGGAGAGAGGGTGGGGGGGAGAAAGAGGGAGAGGGTGGGGGGGGAGAAAGAGGGAGAGGGTGGGGGGGAGAAAGAGGGAGAGGGTGGGGGGGATAAGGAGAAAGAGGGAGAGGGTGGGGGGATAAAGAGGGAGAGGGTGGGGGGAGAAAGAGGGAGAGGGTGGGGGGGAGAAAGAGGGAGAGGGTGGGGGGGAGAAAGAGGGAGAGGGTAGGGGGAGAAAGAGGGAGAGGGTGGGGGGGAGAAAGAGGGAGAGGGTGGGGGGGAGAAAGAGGGAGAGGGTGGGGGGAGAAAAGAGGGAGAGGGTGGGGGGAGAAAGAGGGAGAGGGTGGGGGGGAGAAAGAGGGAGAGGGTGGGGGGGAGAAAGAGGGAGAGGGTGGGGGGGGAGAAAGAGGGAGAGGGTGGGGGGGAGAAAGAGGGAGAGGGTGGGGGGGGGAGAAAGAGGGAGAGGGTGGGGGGGAGAAAGAGGGAGAGGGTGGGGGGGAGAAAGAGGGAGAGGGTGGGGGGGAGAAAGAGGGAGAGGGTGGGGGGGGAGAAAGAGGGAGAGGGTGGGGGGGAGAAAGAGGGAGAGGGTGGGGGGAGAAAGAGGGAGAGGGTGGGGGGGAGAAAGAGGGAGAGGGTGGGGGGGAGAAAGAGGGAGAGGGTGGGGGGGAGAAAGAGGGAGAGGGTGGGGGGAGAAAGAGGGAGAGGGTGGGGGGGGAGAAAGAGGGAGAGGGTGGGGGGGGGAGAAAGAGGGAGAGGGTGGGGGGAGAGAAAGAGGGAGAGGGTGGGGGGGGAGAAAGAGGGAGAGGGTGGGGGGAGAAAGAGGGAGAGGGTGGGGGGGAGAAAGAGGGAGAGGGTGGGGGGGAGAAAGAGGGAGAGAGGGGGGATAAAGAGGGAGAGGGTGGGGGGCATAAAGAGGGAGAGGGTGGGGGGGATAAAGAGGGAGAGGGTGGGGGAGAAAGAGGGAGAGGGTGGGGGATAAAGAGGGAGAGGGTGGGGGGGGAGAAAGAGGGAGAGGGTGGGGGGGAGAAAGAGGGAGAGGGTGGGGGGAGAAAGAGGGAGAGGGTGGGGGGAGAAAGAGGGAGAGGGTGGGGGGGAGAAAGAGGGAGAGAGGGGGGAGAAAGAGGGAGAGGGTGGGGGGGGAGAAAGAGGGAGAGGGTGGGGGGGATAAAGAGGGAGAGGGTGGGGGGGATAAAGAGGGAGAGGGTGGGGGGATAAAGAGGGAGAGGGTGGGGGAGAAAGAGGGAGAGGGTGGGGGAGAAAGAGGGAGAGGGTGGGGGGGAGAAAGAGGGAGAGGGTGGGGGGAGAAAGAGGGAGAGGGTAGGGGGGAGAAAGAGGGAGAGGGTGGGGGGGAGAAAGAGGGAGAGGTGGGGGGGAGAAAGAGGGAGAGGGTGGGGGGAGAAAGAGGGAGAGGGTGGGGGGAGAAAGAGGGAGAGCGTGGGGGGAGAAAGAGGGAGAGGGTGGGGGGAGAAAGAGGGAGAGGGTGGGGGATAAAGAGGGAGAGGGTGGGGGGGAGAAAGAGGGAGAGGGTGGGGGGGAGAAAGAGGGAGAGGGTGGGGGGAGAAAGAGGGAGAGGGTGGGGGGAGAAAGAGGGAGAGTGTGGGGGGAGGAGAAAGAGGAAGAGGGTGGGGGGAGAAAGAGGGAGAGGATGGGGGGGAGAAAGAGGGAGAGGGTGGGGGTGAGAAAGAGGGAGAGGGTGGGGGGGGGAGAAAGAGGGAGAGGGTGGGGGGAGAAGGAGGATGGGAGGAGGGAGCAAGAAGGAAGCAAGGAGGGAAGAGGGTGGAGCTAGGAAGTGGGGGGAGGGAAGGGGAGGACGAAGAGTGAGGAAAGGGGGGTGGGGAGAGCGACGAGGATGGGGGGGGAGAGAGGGAAGTGGGGAGAGGATGGGGGAAGTGGGGAGGGGAGGGGGTTTGCGAAGAGGTAAGCATGAGGGGAGGGAATTTTGACGCGTTTGGTAGAGAGACTTGTGGATAAGGGGTGGGGGGTAATACAGGACTGGGGTACATTTTGTGGTGTCGTGGCAGTGGTGCTTCGAAGGCAGACACGAGCGGGGGAACAGTTCAACCCGGCTTTGTTGCACGAGCGGGAGCGTTAGCGTACGTTACCCGTAACTCCCCTTTATTACGTACTCGATGCACTCTACAAGCCACAACGACTACAGCAACCACTACAACGCCTCAGGCGGCGCGCACTCCTATATCCCTTGCACACGTGATCACGCCGACCACTCCTCCACATCATGCCCTGCCCCCGCAGGCCCGCTACACCACACTCAGGTCAGGTCAGGTATGGGAGCATGTGCCAGAACAGCGCGTCGCTGCGTCCACTTTCCGCCGGTACTCCAGGGGCCTCCGTCTGGCCATCCCCCAGGCAGATGCCAGGCCCATCCCCATCTCCTTGAGATGATGGTCAACCTGCTGCAACCATGAGGCACGTGGTCGGCCCACTGGCCTCCTCCACTCATGAGACTCCCTCGCTGAGAGAATCTGGTGAGCAGGATCAGCGTCAGGAAAACGAGCCACATGTCCATACAGCCGCAGCTGACGCTCACGGACTATGCAGGTAACAAATCTCATCCGAGTCTCTCTCAGCAACCGCTCGTTGGACACAAAATCCGACCAGCGATAGCCAAGGATTCTCCGAAGAGACCTGGTACCAAAGGAATTAAGTCTCCGTCTCAGATCCTTGGTCAAAGTCCAAGTCTCGCACCCATAGAGCAAGACTGGAAGTACCAAGGACCTGAAGACTCGGACTTTCGTCCTCCCGCACAGGTACCGGCAGCGCCACACCCCATGATCCAGTGAATCCATGACTCCCCAGGCCCGACCCAGACGTCTATTGACCTCCGGCTCACAACCTGCGGAGACATGAATATCACTGCCAAGGTAAGTGAATCTATCCACGACCTCAACATCCTCACCACAAACAGACACAGACAGGACAGCAGCATCCAAGATGTCACCGAAAGCCTGGATCTTTGTTTTGACCCAAGAAATCCGTAATCCCAACGGCTCCGACTCCTCATTCAGCACCTCGAGGGCCCCCAAGAGGATGTCTAAAGTCTCCGCAAAGATGACTGCATCATCTGCAAAATCAAGGTCCGAGATCTTGACATTGCCAAACGATGCACCGCAACTTGATCTCTCCGACATCCTCCCAAAAATCCAGTCCATACAAGTGCTGAAAAGTGTGGGGGCAAGTACACACCCCTGACGAACTCCAGTAACAACTGGAAATAAGTCAGAGATGGTACCACCACACTTCACAGCACTCTCAGTACCAGAGTAGAGTTCAGACATCAGATCGATCAGTTTTGGTGGCACCCCACGAAGACCAAGAATCCTCCAGAGGACATCCCGATTCACTGAATCGAACGCTTTACAGAGATCAACATAGGCTGCAAGCAGCCCCTGCCGAAACTCTCGTCTGCGTTCGGTGAGGACACGAAGTGCAAGGATACGGTCAATCGTTGACCTCTTTGGTGTAAAGCCTGACTGCTCTGGACGCTGGTGCTCAAGCAGATGGTGGCGAACCCTATCAAGAATTATCCGAGCAAAGACCTTGCCCGGCACTGAGAGCAGCGTCACCCCTCGGTAGTTGTTGCAGTCTTGGCGATCACCCTTCCCTTTCCAGAGAGGGACAACAAGGCCCCTCTTCCAGTCAGTTGGGATGATGCCTGTGTTCCAGGCAGAGCACAAAACTGCATGCAACGACGCGAGTGCAGCATTTCCACCAGCCTTGAGAAGTTCGGCATGGATGCCACAGATCCCTGGAGCTTTGCCCCGTTTCAACTGGTTCACCGCAGCCCGTGTTTCCACAAGCGATGGTGGACCACAGTTGATTCGAGGGTCAGCAACAGGGATTGTAACACCCTTGACGTCCAACTCGACAGCTGGGGGATCAGCCTGGTACAACCGCTCAAAGTAACCGGCCCAGCGGGCCTTCACTTCAGACTCCTCTGTCAAGAGCCTACCACTCTCTGCTCGAACTGCAGTGCTCCGAGGGATGGGCTTGGATGAACGTAATGCGCGAATTCCCCTGTAAGCGGGACGAGAATCACCTGTCCACAGGTGATGCTCTACCCCCTCACAGATTCCTCGCACATAGGCCTCCTTGTCCACCCTCAGTGCACGTACAGTTTTACGCCTCAGCTCCCTGAACAGCTCAGCTCTGCCATTCAGCCTGGCCCTGCGACTCTGGTCAATGGTATCCAGTGTCCCTTGAGAGACAAAATTCTTCTTTGCCCTGCGGTGAACTCCAAGGCATCCACCGGCAACATCAAGGACGGTGGTCTTGAAGGTGCTCCACAACTCTTCAGGACCCCCCAAAGCACCCAGACCCCCAAGTGTCCACTCAGCCTGTTCGCAAACTCCTCAGCTACTCTCTCATCCCTGAGCTTGGCAACATCCAGCCTAGGCTGGGATGGTACCATTCTCCAGGATTTAAGGTGCAGCTTTAGAGTTGCTACAACAAGCCTGTGGTCAGTATTGAGGAACTGAGCACTCCGGTAGACCCTGCAGTTCTGGATCATCCTCCAACGACCGTCAATGAGGACATGGTCAATCTCCTTTGCCACACCGCCAGCGTTGGAATACCAAGTCCAGCGATGAGCTTGCGGGCGCTGAAACCATGAACCAGCCACCCTAAGTCCATGACTTCTTGCAAAGTCAAGGAACTTAGTGCTATTCTGGTTCATAGTTCCTGACCCATGGGGACCAACACACACCTCATAACCATCCCTATCAGTTCCAGTCGATGCATTGAAATCCCCCAAGACTAGAAGTGTATCTCGTCTGGGGCACTGATCAACCACAGACTCGAGTGTGGCGTAGAATGTGTCCTTCACGGTAAGATCACTCGCCTCAGTCGGAGCATAAATAGAGACCAGGGAAATGACACCTAAGGAGTGACGAATCCTTAATCTCATAATACGCTCGTTGACCGGTGTTACCTCAATTATCATTGGGGTCAGCTTATTGGACACAGCTACAGCAACTCCTTGGGTATGGTAACCATCAGAGCGACCAGACCAATAGTAGGTGTAACCACCCACCATTAACTCGCCGCAATCCGGTCTCCGAACCTCAGAGAGAGCTGCAATCCCGATGTCCAAACGCTTGAGCTCAGATGATAACAGAGACAGGTGATCATCCTCTCTTAGGGATAGGACATTCCAGGCACCCACCCGAAGGGACCGCCTCAGGTTAACCCAAGGAGACCGCCGTCTGGTGGACGACACCTCAGCACCACTCCGACACACTCTCCCGCAATCTGACCCAGGGATGTTACCCCGTGGTTTCCCTCCTATCAAAGATGGGGGGTCCCGAAGGCTTTGCCCCAATCCCATCATCCGGTGAGCTGCCCTGCGAAGGGAAGCTGCACAGGAGGTACTCCCACGGAGTGGGTTTTCAGATTTTTTTGCGTTTTTGCGTTTTGCGGAATGAAGCGTTTTACGGTGGCTGGAGTGCAAATCCTGCCACCAACCTCCTAATAAGAAGTAACCCAACTGCAGGAGGACGTCCGCAGACACAGTTGGGCACTAGATATGGATGGCCGTTGGCTCACAAGGAGCTCCTCCGCCCTTTGACAGGTTTTGTTTTTAATCCTGCTGGGTGTCCATATCCAAACACCCTCCTCACCAGAAAACCTGGTGGGGGAGACGGTTTAGTCGCCGACAACCCGACCATGGAACAGGTTAGTACAGGTTTACATGGTACCTGTAGCAGGTCACAGATCGAACCTGACCTGACCTGACCACACTCCTCCCTCCTAAAACCATGATTATTAAATGACCATCGTCATAATAAGCATAAGCAGCACAGGATACCACGACATAAAAGCAGATAAGGTACAAAAACGATAATAGCCTCAAAAAGAAAAAGCATAGGCACATCACACCATATAACGTGTCGATGTGAGCGAGTGGAGCTGCAACGGCCATGTCCCGAAGACTGAGTTGCCCAATGAACCCACAAAAACTCTGACCGCGTTACAGATATCAAGCAGCAAGGCGAGAAGCACAGCATCACTACGCAGCAAAAGCGCCCCCAGGCGGCTCATGCTTGCACGCCCTCCGGCGAGGTCGTGGCGACCTCCCGAGCAAACCTTCCCCGGCACCATCAAACGCCCCCGGCCGACAAGGCGGCACATCTCCCCCCAGCCAGACTAGAAGCAGATAAACATTCCGAGGCCAGAAGCCCGCTGTCTGGAAGCCGTGGCGCCAATGCCAAACCCGATTGACCTTGGGTGGGGATGCTGAACAGCGCCGTCGGCTGGATGCACCAATCACCCCACAACAACCCATGCACCACAATCAGCCGAGATTCCAACGTACGTCCAAACGGCCTCGGGCGAGAACAGAGAGTTGCGCCCTAGGCGCCAGGCACGTCTGACCTTGCCGAAACCAGAGGTGGGGGTAACGCTGAACAGCGAACCAGCCCCGGCTCTGAGTCGATCTCTGAGACCCACACGGCAATTAGACGGTAGCGATTCCATACAAACCACACATCAAACCCAGGCCCGTCATAAATCAATAAGAACATCATCTGTGCAATTGCAAACTCCTTTTTTCGTACAGCGCGTTTTTCCGATAAAATCCCCGCACACGACAAAGCAACAACCCGTGGCCCGTGGCAGCGAGAGGTCAATAAAACCTCTTTATTTGCCATAATCGCTCCCAAAGCCTTCACATCACATCCGTTATCACGAAAATCCCACCGATTGACCCCAGCCAAACATATTCTCACACATGAACTGTCGGCATTTATTTCAACAACGTTAAACTGCATCACTTGAGCAATGAAAATCAAATACGCAATGAACAGCAACCCATGAACCACATCACGTGTCCGTCTCCCGGCTGTCGTCGCGACGTTGCGATGACCTGCTTGTCGTCGACAGTCGCGATCCGTGAACTTCTTGAACGCGACGGGCTCGCTGCAACTCCCCGTTGAAATCGCCTGACCGACACAGGCGTGCATTGCATCATGAGCGCAGCCGAAGCGCGAGAGCTCAGCGCGAGAGCTGGCACGGCTCCCGTTGCTCCCGAACCGCAGATCATCGTTGCAGGAAGCAACGAACGACCGCTCCCGTTGAATCGATGCGGCTCCTGCCGCCAGAACCTCGCCCTCGGGTCTCGAAGGAAGCACCGGCGCACCTGGAGGCATGAACTGGAGATCCAGCTCGAGGTGCGCCAACCAGTCCCGACCCAAAAGGGCGGGCCCCTCCCCTCGTACCACAAACACCGAGAGTAGGGCGCTTCGACCCCGGTAGACCACCGAGACGTCTGCCACCGCAAGCGGTGCAATTGCTTCGCCGGTGTACGTGCACAGCGACAAGGTCGTCTTGACCAGGCGAACACCGCGAAGACTACGAGCCGCCCGCTCGCCCATGACCGACACTGCAGCCCCGGTGTCAACGTAAAACACAGTCGGCTCGCCATTCACCTCGACTTCCACCGTGATTGGTCTTGTCACCTCCGGACCAATCGAAAACAGACTCAACATTGGTTGCCTCTCCTGCTCCGGCCCGTCGGCATCGCCATGCCCCGGCTGCAGGCCACTCCCCAGGTCACTGGGGTCCTCCCGCACCTCGCCATCCAAGACCCCAATGGAGGCCCCCGCCATCCGACACACGCTTCAAATGTCCCACCTTGTGACAATGCAAACACACGGTGTTCTTATACGGGCACACTCGTCGCAGGTGCGGACCACCACACCCCCAGCACCCCTGGAAATCCACCTCGCTCCCGGTGCGGCCGCGCTGCGGCGCGCGCCCCCGGCCCGCACCGCCAGACGCGCGCACAACCTGGGGCACCTGGGTCATCGCGTGGACCCCGGGATCAGCCGACATGCCCCAGCTGGAGCTACTCATTACGTCCTGGCCGGCGATGGCGCGGACATCCGTGAGCGTCTGCTCGACAGCCGAAGCAGTCCCGACCGCTGAGTGGAATGTAACGTCGACACCGCTCATCCGCAGAATGGCTGCCACCATCTTCGCGTCTTTCAGACCTGAAATAAAACGATCTCTGATTCGCGCCGGACGCTCCTCGGCCGTAAACTTGCTAGCCACGGCCGAATGCTTCACCTGTGCCACGAAATCTGCAACGCGCTCCTCCGCACCCTTCGCGAGGTGATCGAACTGGTACCGAGCGAGCTGCAATGACTTCTCTGGCGCCAAGTGGGTCTTCATCTTCTCCACGATATCCTGAAACGATAGCCCGTCATCACTGGGCTTATCTGGAGCTACCAAATCACTCAGAAGCCGGTAGTGCTCCGTTGACAGCGAGGCGAGCAAGATCGACTTGTGTTTGCCTTCATCATCCACATCATTCGCGTGAAAATAGCAGCCCAATTGTTCAGAAAACAATTCGAAGTCATCTCCCACGAAGACGGGCACGCGCCCGTGCGCCGTGCCCCGACCTTCTGCCATGCTGGTGAGATGCCTGGCCCTGGAGCCTGTGATGCGCTCTTCGCGATGCGCCCCTCCGGGACCTCGAACCGCGCGGGGTGCGCTGAGTTACTCGCTGCCGATCCAAACCCAACCACCCTGCACACGCCGATCCGAACAGCCTCGTCGCCAAACTGTGGTGTCGTGGCAGTGGTGCTTCGAAGGCAGACACGAGTGGGGGAACAGTTCAACCCGGCTTTGTTGCACGAGCGGGAGCGTGAGCGTACGTTGCCCGTAACTCCCCTTTATTACGTACTCGATGCACTCTACAAGCCACAACGACTACAGCAACCACTACAACGCCTCAGGCGGCGCGCACTCCTATATCCCTTGCACGCACGTGATCACGCCGACCACTCCTCCACATCATGCCCTGCCCCCGCAGGCCCGCTACACCACACATTTAATTACAAAATGGGGTACATTAAAACAGCATGTTAATACAGCATGCGGCGACCGACGGGGTATGATCATGCGGGGTGGGGAGGGCGTAAGGGGAGGAATGATGGAAAGGGAAGGCGGCATGAGGGGCGGGGAAGGGAAGGCGGCATGAGGGGCGGGGAAGGGAAAGCGGCATGAGGGGTGGAGAAGGGAAGGCAGCATGAGGGGTGGGGAAGGGAAGGCGGCATGAGGTGCGGGGAAGGGAGGACAGTGTGTGGGGTGGGGAGGGAAAGGGCGATGAAATGCACCCAATCTGCAACATTTTCTTTTTAACCGCCGAGTTTTATATACAGTAGGGTGGTCCAAAAAAGTCTAAAAAAAAATAGAATGTTGCTCCACAAGCTTAAAATTATTCTAATATGATCCAACAACGTGCATAAATTTTTTTTTAGCTTGATCGGAGGTGATTTAGAGGTCACTCCATCTGACGACTTTTCGTCTCATGACTTGAATAAATTAGGGTATGGTCAGGTACGATTACGGGTACTTCTGGATGTCCGAGGTGGAAATGGAGTGCATTTTCGAACTCTATGGGGTCGATTTACTCCAAGAAATGACTGCACCGACATTGAATTCACTACCATTTCGAAAATATGACCTAAAACAAGATTTATCATTACTGGAGTTGAGTAACTAATCCTCCTACTCATTTCGATATTTTATAATCTATAATTAATTTGTTGTCCATCTAAACATTTCTTAGAGTAAATCGACCCCACTGAGTTCGAAAATGCAGTCCATTTTCACCTAGGAAGTTCAGAAGTGTACGGATTCGCATCTCACCATACCCTAATATAATATAATAATAACAACTAAATAAATACTATTGGCCCCGCCCCCAGGGCGATCGATATATGCAAATTTGTGGATCAAAAAGCCTTCACGCCCACTTTTTCTCGGGCCAATGGGGAGCGAGGTGAAAGGTCAAAGGGAGGGGGTCAAAGGCGAAGTTACGGGGGGATAAAAGGACGGTGTTCGTCAGTCAGAAGAGAGTCGCAAAGGAGTCAGCGAGAAAGAGTCGCGAACGAGAACGAGAAGGAGTCGAGAACGAGAAGGAGTCGGAACGGAGGGGACGAGTGTGGAAGACTGGAGCCCGAAGCCTGCAGTGGCTGGAGAAGCTGAAGAGAGCCGGACGAGGGGGTGCTCGCGTCGGTGCCAGGAGCTGCACGTCCGCGGGAGGCCAGCAGCGCGACCTGGCCGAGGTGGAGACGCACACCAGGGATAATAAAGATCCTCTATACCCCGAGCATCAGCAACCCCCTCCTGTTTCCCCCCGCGCTGAGATAGTGCGACCAAGGGGGCCCCTTTTCCCACCCCCCTGCCTGACACTGTCCGCGAGGCCCGCGGAGAGAAGCGCCATCGCCGCTCCGCGTCTCATCACCAGACGGGTAGGCCCGACCCGGTCTCGGCCTCAGGCCTGCCTCATTCTTGGGGGATTTCTTTTCCTTGGTTTTGGGTATGTGTTGTCGGCGCCGTCTGTGAAGTAGAATTGTATAAGTGTTGCCGTGTGCTCGGTAGTCGGTATTAGCTCTGCACTGTGTTTTCACTTTTATGTTTGCTTTTTGTGTAAATGGAATTGTGTTTTCTTTTGTTTGTGTGCATTTGGTGGAATTGTATTTGTGTGCTTCCCGTGTGCCGCGAATAAATGTGCTTTATTGTTGAACTGTTCTCCCGCTTCGCTTCGTCTTTTCCTCCATTGAATCCCCATCTTGCTTCACGTAAAGGGTTGGTAGTGGGCTGAATACGCCCGATAATTAATCGAACCGTCGAGGTCGACGATAACACCGCTCGGTTATTCTGATAGTACGGAACGGGTCGCTTAAGTGGCCCGTGTCCGAAGTCGACCTGCGGCGAGGTGTGATCGCCCGGTCTACCCTCCGCGTGGGTACTTAGGTAGTTCGAATTTGGCGAGCAACCCTATCCCACGCGGGGGCTGATTGGCTCGATCGCGGTGAGACCGAAAGGTCCACCCGTGACTGGTTCCCGGCGTTAGTCCGAGAGGGTCACGACTGGATTGTCCGTCCGGTGGGCGACGTGCCGCGATTCGAGTTACGTGGCCGTTCGCACGCCGGCGGGCGCGAATACCGCAACAATATTTTTCGTGAATCATTGAATCTAAAATCTAAAACACTGGATGTTGGGCCGGCGAGAAATAAGTTCAGGTGGGAGTGGAGACAGCAATAGAGGCAGAGATGATAGTGGTATTTGGTAAATGAGAGGAAATATTCTAATAGTTTGTAATTCCATTGATTGAAAAATTAGGGTATGGTGAGATGCGAATCCGTACACTTCTGAACTTCCTAGGTGAAAATGGACTGCATTTTCGAACTCAGTGGGGTCGAAGTAGGGTGAATATACTAGTTCTGGCTCACTTTTCCTGATGTAAATGAATGGGGGATTTTCAGCGATTCATATTTTTTTCCCCTAAAAATAAACCCCCTTTTTATCCCAAGGTATATTTATTTGTCTCCCCTTTTAACCTGGGGACACTTTTTTTTTCAAATAATCCATGCAATAAGATAAAGATTTGTTCAAGTACTAAAGTGGTAATGTGATTTGTTAAAAGTGATTCGAAAGAAATATCTGAAACGTCTAAGCCTCAGGACACTCCTTATCAAATAACCGATGCATATTGTTTAGCTCACTCATTGAACCTATAAAGATTTGTTCATTCTCAAATTCCTTCAATAGTTTAATTTTCTTTGCACAATAATCCCCATCTAAAATATTGAAAAACAAAACATTTGAATCTTTATATTTTTTAAGATACCCCTTTGTGCCATTACGAAATGATAAACTTCTCTTAATGATCTCATCTGGCCACCGCCCGAGTTGCAAACCATTTTAGGGTATTTTAAGTATGTTTTAAAAATGATTCATACAATTTGAGAATATATCACCCAGTTATTTTCCAAGCTGTCTCGCCCGAAGCGTCATTTCCTGTGGCCACACCCAATGATTAAACAATCTCCTCATCGTTGCCTTATAAGTGATTCGCCAGACAAAGTTTCTGCCAGACGGGATTTTCATTTTTACAACTGAGACATGAGCGATCTTTCTTCCACGAACAAAACAGCTCAACACAAAGTTGGTAAGCCTGTGTATAGGTTCCTCTTTGAACGATGAAGCAATTGATTATAAATTAAATCGTGATAATTCTGATATATTTTTTTTTCTTGGCAGGTCCTTGGAAGAAGAGCAGTTTACATATCACGACGAGGTGCATGAAGTTAATGCTCTTATTGAAGAGGTCAATCATCTTAGAAGAGAATTGAAAAACAATTTTAATGACTGACACGACGTCTTATCACGGCCTCTGATCTTTTTGCCATCTTGTACCAATGGTAAAAAAAAAACTGAGACATGGACTCACTCTCTTCCGATGAAGATAACAGCTCACTACAAAGTTGGTAAGTTTGTGTATGGTTTCCTCTTTGAACGATGAAGCAATTGATTATAAATTAAATCGTGATAATGCGAAAATATATATTTTTTCCTGGCAGGTCCTTGGAAGAAGTGGAGTTTACATATCACGATGAGGTGCATCAAATGAATGCTCTTATTGAAGAGGTCAATGATTTTAGAAGAGAATTGAAAAACATTTATAATGACTGGTACGAAGTCTTATCACGGCCTCTGATCTCGAATGAATTAAACCAATGGTGAGACGTGTGTGTGTGTGTGTGTGTGTGTGTGTGTGTGTGTGTGTGTGTTTGTGTGTGCGAGCGTGCGTGCGTGCGTGTGTGTGTGTGCGTGCGTGTGTGTGTCTCTTTCCGTCTGTCTCTCTCTATCTCTCCCTGTCTGTCTCTTTGTATCTCTCTCTGTCTGTCTTTCTACCTACCTCTCTCTGTCTGTCTCTCCATCTATACCCTTGACTCCTTATTTTATTTTTTTTCAGCTAGATCACACAACATAAGCTGTTGAAGCAATCTGGTACAACACATGATTTTCTGGAGGTAAATGTTTCTGAATTATTATTTAGTTATTTGTTTATTAATATCACTCTCTCTTTGGAATGTCGCCTTATGTTGGTTGCATCATTAGTTTGGACGCGGTTTTGTCAGTACAGTAGTACCTCTACTTACGAATTTAATTCGTTCTGGGAGTAGTTTCGTAACGTGAAACCTTCGTAACGTGTAAGTAGAGACGCCTTTTGAATGTAAATGCGCTAATCCGTTCCAAGCCCCGCAAAATTCGGACATTTTTTTAAATAAATCATAAAAATGCATCAGAACATGAAACAAATACATGTTAAAATTAGATTACCGCACAATAAACATAAAACGAGAGGCACATAATGTAAAAAACAAAGAATAAAGGAAATAATAAAAATATTCATTTACCTTTTAACTGCTATTCTCGTTACTTTTTGGCCTCTGTTTACTGGTCCTCATCAGCAGTGTTTTTTACCTCGCGTTTCGTGAAGAATTGATCCAATGACGTCTGCTTTTGCCGGCTTTTAACAATCCGTCGGAAATGCGCGAGGCAGACATCGTCATAGTGCGCGATAGCCCGACTTGTGAACACTTTTTCCGGGTGATTCTTTTCAACAAATTCCGAGACTTCATGGAATTTTCCTAAAATGTCTTTGATTTGGGCTGATGGAATAATGGCTGCCTCCTCCTCCTCCTCCTCGTCCTCTTTGAACTCCTCCTGCACCGCGGTGTGTTGCATCACCTCCAATTCCTGCAGCTCCTTCGTCGAAATTCGAAATCATCGAAAACAGCTTTTCATACCTTTCTATTATCTCTTGCTTTGTTTGTATGGCCAGAAAAACTCTCTTCTTCTTCTTCTTCTTCTTTTCTCCTTGTCCACTTTTCTTCATTGCTTTCTTGGGGTCCATTGTGAATAAAAGTTACTGTAATCCACACGCGTACTGTACTGTAACACTCTCCGAGCACTTCGTAGCGGGACCATAGACTGTATACAGTATAACTATATTTACAGAGCGGGACGGGGACACGAAGAGCATGCTGGGATACACGCATACGCAAAGGGTTGCCAGGCAGATTTTAGGCGATAGCCAATGGCAGAGCAGCTACAAGTTTGTTTACGTTCGGAAAACTCTGGGAGCAGCGAAAAGCAGCGCGTACTGTACTGTATTTTTGACTTCGTATCCTGAAACGCCTTCGTAACTAGAGGCAATATTTTCCCGTTCAGGTGTTTCGTAACCTGAAACATTCGTATGTAGAGACATTCATAAGTAGAGGTACCACTGTACACTGGAATTCATTTTATTGGCCTTGGAAGGATGACAGGCTGAGTCGGCCTCCTGGTGTGTTAATTCAGTGGTCAACGAGGCTTGAACTTAGAACCAACACCAGGCTTACTCATATTACCATGTAATTATCTTTATAAAACCTAATTATTATCCACTTTTTGTTTCAAAACAGAATATGGTGTCTGAGTTTCGAAATCACAAGACATCTGAAGAAGATTGCTGGGAAAGATTATACATTCTCGCAAATGAAAATTTAATATTTTCAATTTTGATTAATTATATTTGTTTTGTTTACAATTACTTGATTTTGAATTTCAAAAAAAGGATCAAGACATGAAGGAGAGGGAGGGAGGGGGTGGGGGGGGAAGGTGCGTTCCCCCAAC
Organism: Eptatretus burgeri; assembly: GCF_056783735.1. NCBI lineage: Eukaryota > Metazoa > Chordata > Myxini > Myxiniformes > Myxinidae > Eptatretus > Eptatretus burgeri. The sequence continues at coordinate 46,315,536 of NC_140977.1, read as the reverse complement.
GACCCATCACCCCCTCATCCCACCCCTCCCCTCCCCATGTGTGTGTGTGGGGAAGGGTGGGGGTGGGATGAGGGAGGTGGTGGGTCAAAGGTGGGGGCGCACAGGGGGGATGAGGGGGGTGGGGCTTGTGTGGGTGGGGTTTATGTGGGCGGGGCTTGTGTGGGCGGGGCGTGTGTGGGCGGGGCGTGTGTGGGCGGGGCTTGTGTGGGAGGGGTGAATGTGGATGAGGCTTATGTGGATGAGGTTTGTGTGGATAAATGGATGGGTGGAGAGATGGGTGGATGGGTGGATGAGTGGAGCTTGTGTGGATGGGTGGATAATTTTTTAATTAAATAAACATGTTGTGTGTGGGGAACTAATTAACTAATCACTAATTATGTGAATATGATGAATATGGGTGGAGCTTGTGTGGGGTTTGTGGGTGTGGAGCTTGTGTGGAGCTTGTGGGGGGTTTGTGTGTGGTGGGGTTTGTGTGGGGTTTGTGTGGGGTGGGGTTTGTGTGGGGTGGGGTTTGTGTGGAGCTTGTGTGGGGTGGGGTTTATGTGGGTGGGTTTTGTGTGTGCGGAGTCAAAAAGGGGCGGAGTCAAAAAAATTCAATTTATCTTTGTCTTTTGTAATTCCTGTGAATAAAATGAACCTAAAATCTCTTCCCCTTCCAAATCATATATCTTATAAGTCCAAGGAACTGTATCTATTACATCAACAATTTTAAAAAGTATGTTCGTCCATCGTTTAATATAACCCTTTTCAAAATGAGATTTCCACCTATATATTCTTACGATATCACCAACTTTGAACTTAGGTTTTCTGACATTAATCTCTTTTTCATATTTTAATTTTGTAAATGTTTCTGATGGTTTCATATTTGTTGACGTGTGAACCGTGTCATTATACTTATCCACAATATCCTGAATAAAAGATGACCATTGTTGTGAACCGAGTTGTGTGAATTTTTTATATAATCTCTCTTTTAAGGTACGATTAAAACGTTCAACAACAACTGCCTTCCCTTCATTAAAGGAACTGCCTAATGTAATACTGTTATTTTTTAGAAAATTCATAAATGTCTTGTTATAAAACTCTCTACCCTCATCAGTCCACAATTTTTTAGGTTTTCTCTTACTTTTATTAAATATCTGTTGAAAGGCTAACATAAGAGTATTACCTGTTTTGTTTTTTAATGGTACAACCCATGCGTATCTACTCCTCAAATCAATAACGGTTAAAGCATACTTGTACCCCTTATCATTATTGAGTAAAATCAAATCAGCGGACCAGATATAATCAACTTCCTTGGAATAAACTTTCCTTCTACGAAACTTTGTGAATATTGGTTTATGTAATACATCAGCTAATTGCTCTTCAGTCTTAATGACATCATTAGAGCCTATAAGTTTTTTGAATTTCCAAGTCAAAGTTTCAATTTAGCACTGATCATCTTCTTCACAATGAAACGATCAACTTTTTCTCTCAAGGTTGGATTTTGCATCAGAGACAAATTATACAACATTTCTCTATCGGCTTCATGCTTTTCTTCCAACGTTGTGGTATTCCCATGATCAATATCGTGTCTCATGCACACTTCATCAACTCTATTGATGGGTTTACTCCATCATTTAGGATTGTCTGCCTCATCTAATCTTTTATCCAAGTTTGTGCCTGGACCACAGAAAGAATACCCTGGAAGATGTAATTCCCCTGGTATTCCAGTAGTTGTAAATTTACTTCCTGATAAAAACTTTTGTATATCTCCTCCTCGTTTGTGTTTGGAGATAAATTGATTTTTTTTTGAACCACACACCGAACATATACCTTTTTGTATAACCCTGTTATTTTTACTTTTAATATATGAAATATTTTTAGTATTAGTTTTCTTTTTACATTTGAGACAATAACTCATTTATTTATGAGAAAAATTCCTGCAGAGTGCAAAAACCTTTTTAGTTTCCAACATGCACATTTGAATCTTAATTTTTAAAACATAAAGAATCCTTAGAAATGCCTTCACTCTCTCCTCCATTTATTTAAGAAAAAAAAATGAAAAACTTGAATTAAAATGAATATCTTGTCGATGTCAATAGTCTTGTCGAAAGTATTGCAAATAGACTTGTCAATTCTTTGTTTTCCTCCTCGGTGGGTTGAGTTATTTTCTGTAATACCACCAATCTTTTTTTAATCTCACTGGTTTCCATATTTTGATATTTATTTTGTCTCGCTCTTTCCTCCCTCTCCTTCTCTCTCTCCTCCCTCTCCTTCTCTCTCTTCTCCCTCTCCTCCTTCTCTCTCTTCTCTTTTTCCTCCTTCTTTCTTTTCCCTCTCCTCCTTCTCTCTCTTCTCCTTTTCCTCCTCTTCCCTCTCTTCTTCAACTCCTTCCTCATCCCTTATTATCCTTGAATCGCTTACACCCCATAGAATATCATACATATATTCATCAGGATTTCTTGTTATTCCTGTATCCAAAATAATTTTTTTTACAACAGGAAACCAATAAAAATTCTTTTGAATTTCTAAAAGAGCCTTACCTTTTCTTAACTTTATAATTTTTTCATTATTTAACATTCTAATTAAATCTAAAGTTGTCAGTTTATCAACATCAGCATAATGCCAATCTTTTATTGAAAATACCTCATTCTTATGTTGTAGAACATATTTATTAAAATACCGAATACCCTTTTCTTGAAGGTATGCTTGGACACAGAAATGATAATTTTCTTGAAGCCTTCTTGCTGTCATTTATGTATTAGAAATATATGTTAGAATAATATTATGGCACGAAACACCTCCCCATCTTCCCATAGTTAAATCATTTTGTATTTCCTTACTTATTATATATAATCCTGTTTTTTCTGTTTTCATGATATAAACAAGGGCAAAACCATTATTATATTTACCCTTATTAAATTATTTTATTTGTTATTTACGAATCGTGGCCCCACAAAACTCATTCTCAATACCAAGTGGATAACATTCTTCCTTACGAGACTGATTTAATTGTTCCAGGTCTTCGAGGTTAATTTTAAATGACCAATTATACCCTAAATCATTCATATCATACCCCCATTGTTCTATTCTCATACAAACGATACGCCCTTCTTTATAAAAATTTATTTAAATTCGAACTGTGAATTCTGTATGACCTGGAGATAATATCAACACTTCTGTATCTTTGGAATACACGGCCGTTTTATTTAAGGATATATATTGTGATAAATCGCTTAATTTCACCAAGTCATTCGCGTCAGTCGGGCTTGGATAATTTTTTAATTTATAAGCATTTTTCATGTTAATATTTTTGGTTATATTATATTTATGTCGTTCAGCCTGTGCATTTGTGTAATAATTAGATAAATCAATATCCAGTTCTTGAGATACACCAAAGATAGAACCATCTTTACCAACATAAGTCATTTATATTAGATTAAAAATAATATCATAAAAATTTTTATTTTTGTTGAGTTGAAATAACACATATAGACATAATTGACCACAACACTTGGAATTTAATTCTTGGACTTGAAATGTTTGATAAACACCATTCTGTAAGAATTTTATGACTTCAACAGGTGGTGGAAGACCAAAACTATCAAAATAATATTTGTCTTGACTATTAAAAATACAAACCCAATGAGAACCGTTCCCATTATTATCTTCTAAGTTCATAATAATATTCTTTGTATGTTTCGGCACATTTGTTAATTCATCTCTCATACAAATAACCACATTATGAATTTTTAATTTCTTACAATATTTGACAAGTTGTAAATTTGATGTTGTATTCTTTCCAAATTCTTTCAACCACTCATCAATGCTCATTTATTTATTAGAAAGATATAATCCATTACCTCTTTTCGTTAATTTTACACCTGCTTGTGCTATAGAAGAAAGCATATTTCCAACTAACAATCTTGCTTTATCAGGCAGACCTTCAAGTTTTTCAGAAAAATCTACAATTACACCACTTCCACTAATTTGTTTCTCCAACTCTTTGTTATGTCTTTCCAATTCTTTTTGAGCCTGGAGTTGAGCCTTCCTTTCGTTGGCAGTTTTCACCGCTGTTGAAATACCACCCGTCAATGCTCCAACCGCACTTAAACCAGCAAATAAAGGAATGAGAAATGGGAGAAATCCTCCACTCGTCTCTCTTATTGAATATTTTTTCAACATTGGTTTTGTCATTTTGATTTTAAGTGAGCCAGTGTCATTCAAGATTTTAACCTGTTCTCTTGTGAGCAAAACATCAATTCTTACTGCTCCTTTTCTCTGAATTGTATTACCGTTAATCGTACAAGGCTTTTGATTTTGAACACAAGATGATAGTTTATGAAGATTGATTTGATTAACATATACCCCAGTTGGTACTTTGCCACTCATTTATTTAACAAAAAATTATGTGAGACTAATCATCACACCATTATCTGTATTAATCTGCAATTCTGTTTCTTCCAAAAGCAAACAATATGTATCAACTTCTTCACTCTCTCCTCTTTCAATGTATAGGGAAGTATCCACTCGATTAGACTTTATAGTTTCCTTTTGAGCGCTCAGGTCAAACGCATAGATTGTATACAAACTTTTAAATGCTGTCATATCCAAAATAGGTTCTTTATTTCCATTACTTTCACACACCTTTTGGTAAGACTTGTATGCTTCAGCAAAATCATTTTTTTCCCAATTAATTTCCAATCTATCTCGTGGATAAAATGTTCCATCTAGAGAAACGCGAAGTTGTTTCACCTTAGCATTATCACTCAATGCATTATTCTTATCAGTCGCAGTATCACCATCTGGCTTTTTAAAAATGATCCACAGATATCGTGGCTTTCCTTCCAGAACACCCAAATTCCACGTGTAAGTGGTTTGGTTGAGTTTAACGTGTTGACATCTTCCTTTGAGGTATGATACACTGAGTGGTTTCTTTGAGTAAAGTCTTCTATTCAACATCTCTTCTGTTTTAGGATTAGGAGTATATTCACTGATATACCAACTCATTTCCTCAATTACAAATTTATTCTGTTCACCAAAAGCACTACCAACACGAAAAAGCAATCTATTTTCATTATCATTCCTTTGTAGTTGAAATCTAATTTTAAGACCATACAGAACTTTATCATAATCACAAAATCCAAATATACCTTTAAGAGGAACTGCCACAGTAAAACTATTTACTGCTTTTGTATCATCATTATACATTCCTTTCCTTTGAGTATATCCAGGGTCTGTGTGTGTTCCCATTGACATATCAGGAATAAAACCTTCGACAGACCCCTTTCCCATTCTATCACTGAATGTATAGAGTGTAAATTTCATCATTTCAGATACAGCAGAGACATAATCAACCGCTTCAACTTCTTGTGTTCCAATATACAAACGCACACTATCAAACATTTTCCAGAAGAAATCATTTACAAGTGTAGCGTTTGTGTTATTCCCAGCCTAAGTGAATTTAAATTTACACAACAAGAAACTTTCGGATAGATTCAAATAGGTTTGTTGATTATTTATTTCAAAACTTTTTGTACCATTCGTATTCCAGTCTGTTCCAGTTATTGCATTTACCTTGAAGTAAGCTTCTTTTTTAGTGGAGTTTGAGATAATAATCGTATCATCCAAATCATAGATACTATCAATTGCTTCCATACTTGTATTTATATAGGAAAAAAAGATGTTGAAACTTTTGAAACCCTGATCCAAGTATTCAAATTATTTTCTGTCGTTCTTGGGGGGACAACTGAGTTTTGCCTTTCTTAATTTCTTTTATTGCTTGTAATTTATGAAATTCCTTCTGGGCATCTTTTATGCTCTTTACAGCACCTGCTACATTTCCCACAGCAGAAGCAGTTGAACCAATTAGATCTTTATGTTTAAGAATAGTTGAACCAATACCCATGAGAGTATCAATTATCCCATCTCCTCTAAATTGATGTCCAACACCCCTTTGTCTCTTAGGTTTATAGTATCCTCTACCAAGATACATACCTTCACCCTTGTAGTATGGGGAAAGGAACATCCCATCCCCTGTAATTATTTTATATTTTCCCAACTCGTGTTTCCTCACAATAACCATCGTATTTATTTATTGGAAAACTTCACGTAGGTGAATTCTGATGGATATAACTTCTCCATTAAAAGAAATCATACGATTATCTTGGTTGGTTATCCTAAAATTTACTCTGTGGATGGTTTTTCCTGACACAGGGAGATAAACCAAATTTTTGGGTTCCATATTGAATTTATAACCAATTGGGGTTGAGTATGCACTGAATGAAAATATTGTATTTGTTTTTTTTCCATCATTATAAGCACCATCAATCAAATCACAGTGAATTAACACCGAATTTATTCCTGAGGATATTTGAATGACATTATCACTGTAAAACGTCCCATTAGTTTCAATCTTTTTTAAGGAGAAACCCAATAACTCTCTAAATGAATTATCAATTGTGAAATCAACCTTGTAGTTATTTTTAACTTTAATCGTTGATTTTGAAGTATGTTTATGAATGTCTATAACAATATTTTTTGCTTCATCACCCTGTTCTTTCATAAGACGAGCAATTTCGGAAGATATTTGAGAAATCTCATATGCTCCAGGTGAGACCGTTATCGTTTTGTATCCACTTCCGGGATTATAACTAAACTTGTCATTTTTATCAGTTATATTAAATAAGGTATTATAAGTTTCCATGGACAATAAAGATGCCTCATATTCTTTTTTTGGGTCAAGTTGTAGTGGGTATGGGAATGAAGATGTGTGGTCGCTTGTTGTGAAATTAAAACTCAGGATTGTGCTTCTCATCTTATTTAATATGAGATAAAATGTCTTTATATTGAGATTTATTAATTATTTTCATGTTCATCAACTGGTCTAAAATGGCTGATGCTTCATTAAAACAATTGTTGTTTCCAGCCTTCTTACTACCTAACAACAATAACAGTCTATTAACTAATTGCGATGGGTCATTTGGAAGAAAACTAATACCTGAACCAAGGATACTTAAAGCCTGAATAATGTGTTTCTCCTTCTCATTTTTCCTACTTTTACTAGAAATACTAACCCTATAATTTAGAGTGTTCAGCAGATCAATATATACTCTATCATCATTATTTTTCATATCCAATGGTGTATCAATATACTTTGATTCATCCCTCACAGTTGAACCTTGTCTTCCATCTTTTGTGAGAAGAAACATTAATCTCGGAGTTAGTTTAACAGGGGGTTGAGCAGAACCCAAGAACCTTAATTCATCATTAAATATCAATACCTTTTCTTGAACAAGATGAAATATTGCTGGTTGTTCTGTTGGAATGAGTCCTGCTTTGGTTTTTGAATCCGCTGAATATTCATTGTTTTGAAGAGCATTCACAATATAATCAGGGGGTCGATTAATCTCTTCCAGTTGTTGAAATAAACCTTCATCATCATATTCTAATTCTCCTAAATGCTCTAATTCTTCCTCCGTCATTTGATCAAAATCTTTTAACATTTGAAGTTTTTTAGGATTATATTCTACTGTGGGAACTGTGGAAATATCTTTCATTTTTTCTTGGGAAGTTTTTAAAAGTGGTTTAAAAATTTTCTCTTGTTTTCTTTCAAATGCTTCTTTGCCCGTTAGTTTCTGTCTGCGTTTCTTCTTTATGTCTTCCTGTTGTTTTACAACTTTTGAAACCAACTCTTGATGTTCCTTAAATCTTCTTGCTCTTTCTTTTGCATCCCTTTATTTATTGTAAAATATCATTTAATGAATTGTAAAGATCAACAGGGAAATTTTCCTTTTCTTCATCATTCAAGTAGATGTGTTCAAATAAATCCTTTTCTTTAAATATTTCATCAAATTCTTTATTAACATTAATGCGAGTTGTAATTTCTTCTTCACTAATACTTGCATCTCTGCTTTTCATACATTTGCGTTGAGTTTCTTCATCAACAACAAAACCGAATGATAAAATCTTCACTCCGCTCAGATGTTTAATAATTTGTCTCATTCCTTCTGGATTAGTTTCTAATATCCCAAGTCCACCAGATTTTAGTTTCCTTAACTCACTCTTACAATGTGAATATTTTGTTGTACCAAGAGAAACCTCCTCAAATATTTGACCTTCATTCCTCAATTGCATATGTTCCTCCACTGAAATATAGTGATAATCTTCACCTTTTACTTCTCCAGGTCTTATTGCTCTTGTTGTTGTTGATACAATGCGTATCACGGGGTGTTTTTGAAGTAAATTTACAATATTCTCATTTGTACTACACAAGAACCTTGATTTATGAAAGTTTTTTCCAGAAGCAGATTTACCCACAAGATTTACAATAATAGTTGTCATTTATATATGTAATTGTTTATAAAACAAAAAATATATCCCTTGATATCTCATCTTGTTTCACAACAATATATTTATATTTTTCAGTCGTGTGCTTCATGTAATCCTCAAATTTCTTTTTACGCCATAATGTAGAACAATTATCTCTCCAAAAATTATTGATATCTATTGAATTTAACTTGAATAAAATAAAAGTATTAGCATTGTTTCTGATGGAACAACGAGGAAGTTGAAAGTACGATTGACTAAGATAAATACAATTACAAGAAGAATGTTTCCCTCTTGTGTAGTAGCTGTCCATTACCGTTTGGTTTCTCTCATTAACACAATCATCAAAGATAACGAGGTTCTTTTTTGATTTATCCAAATCTTGGGGAGACGGTATATCATCCATATTATCACTAAGAATACAAGTTATCGGATTTGATTTCTTTTTACATCTCTGTGTATCACAAAATAGTTGAATTATATCTTCAATGTTATAATCATTTCGGTTTTTTGACATTTAAATAAACCGATTATATCTTCTTTTTGAAGACCAGCATTAAAACCTTGTGAGAGTAGTTGATGCTCTGGTTGAAAACTCGACTTTGTGAAAATTATTAAATTATCATAATCTAAAAAGTTGGGAGTGAGGAGCATCTTTAAAAGTAAGCAGGTTTTTCCACATCCACTTGAACCAACTATGAGACATCTTAATGAATTTGGGAGATTTTTATGGTTGTTAAATTTTATCTTATTTTCCCAAATGGGTAAAAAATCATTCATTTATATATTTGGAAAACAGGTTATTTAATTTATTATTGGCTTTTTTAGAAACTTTATATTTTATCCTCAGTTCAGGTTTAATTTCAAGATAATCCATTATTTTATTTATACAATATCTTGTGTTGATATTTCCCTGAAAATTACATCCATGAATAATATATAACAACAATCCTTTGAACATTTCTCTTATACGTTCAGTTTCTTCCCTTGTAAGGAAAGGTGTGTTATCACCCTCATACTTTACATTCATTTCTCTAATCAATCTTGTAAAGTAATTCATTTTTGGTATAAATCTAAAAGAATTCTTTTCCTTTTTATATTTTTTATTTTCATTAATTAGAAGATAATCACAGAATATACATTGTTTATAGGCTTTTGACTCTGTGTTTAATCCCCATCTTTCACACGCAGGAAAATTCTCAAATTTGTCATATGGAGAATCAGGAAAGTCTAGCATATTTATAAAGTAAAACTTTACTTAAACTGAAATTCATCTATACTTTCAGTTGTATATTGACTCATATTTAATAATATTACCATCGATATCGATATACTTTTTTTCATTACCAGATTCAACGACAACATTTTTTATATTAAAGGTAATTTTAAAATGATCGTTAACTACTATTGAACGAAATGTCATTTCACCTGATATATTAACATCCTTTATTTCATCAGGATTTACATCTTTAGGGTTGTTGTAAAAAATACAAATTTCTCCTTGCATATTACAGATGGTCTTTTCTTTTCCTTCGAAAGCTTCATCCATAAGGTTTTTGTTTTTTTTATACTTTTTCTTGTTTCATTGCTTTTTCTAGTTTTGAATATATTACCAGAAGGAGAGGAGAAACTTTTGTTAGAGATACTTTAATTGATGTTCTACCAGGTATACTAAAAGCCCTTCCACTGAAGGAAATTGAAGAACTCATATTATTTACCATAATTGTTTTTATCCAATAATTGTTATATTTATCTTTGTTCAATTTTACATCCTTGACATATTTCTCAGTATCTTTAACAAATGAAGAGATTGATTGAAACTTGTCTTTTGTGTCTTGAAACATTGTATTTATTAAGTGAAAAAGTTGGAGGATAAAATGGTTTTAAGCACAGATTCACCTGTAAAATAAACGAAATTTCATCAAGAAAATATTAGTTAAAGCAAAGATTTATTATATAAATATGGTGAATACAACATACTGCGATGTTTGTAATCACAAATATAAACATTATAGAAAACACCTCTGAACCAACAAACACACATTTAATCTATTTCATAAAATATCTCCTCTTGAGTTGGAAAGAAAACATTGTGATATCTGTTCAAAGGATGTTTTGAAGAGAAGTTATAATAGACATCTTCAATCACAAAAACACAAGAAAAATGAGTTTAAAGTAAAGGGAGACTATTATATTGAAAACACTGATGGGGCATTTAAAGGGCATATAAAAATAAGGATTTTTCAATTTGGAGAACCCGGTCCATCATCAATAGCTGAATCAATTGAAATAGTGAAACCTGATGTTGAAAAAGTTATTAAAAAGACATTAAAAGAAATGAAAACTTTAAAGTTTTATATGGGAGTGAAAATGAATATGAAAAGACAAGATGAAGAACAAACTCCTTATATGAGAACAGATCTTCATTTTATAACATCATTTCAAGATTTTTTGAATAGTGGGGTTTATGAAGAACTATCAAAACAAGAGGAGGATGTTGATAATACAGTGGTAGGAAGTGGATTCAATATTTAAAAAATCATCTTTTTAGATATACACATTCTAAAATCAAACCCTCTTAAAGCTTCTTCTTATATTGAATTACCAAAAGAAATAAAACTAAAGAAGGCAGTTGTTAATATTAAGAACAATGATAATAAATGTTTTCTCTGGTCTGTTCTTGCTCACTTTCATCCACCAAAATGTAATTCAGAAAGAGTAAAACAATATATGAAATATGAGAATACCTTGGACATTAAAGATTTTAAATTCCCAATGCCACTAACAGATATTCCTAAATTTGAGAAAAAGAATAATCTTTCTATTAATGTATATGGATTAACGGATACAAACAAAGTTCAAATATTAAAAATTTCAAACAACTATAAAAATGAAGAAACACACATTGATCTTTTATATTTTAGTGTAGGAAATAATTCACATTACACATACATCAATAATTTATCAAGACTAATCTCTTCTCAGGTATTCAGAACAGCAAACAAAATATATCCTTGTAAGCGATGTCTTAATTCATTTCATACAAAAGAACGATTAGAACAACATTCAAAATATTGTAGTAATCATAAATCAGCTGCAATTACAATGCCTAAACCTGGTGAAAAGATTTCTTTTGATGATTATAATAAATCTATCATGCACCCATTTGTGATATATGCTGATTTTGAGTGTATCCTTCAAAAGATAAATACTGCTTCTCCTAATCCAAAAGAATCATATTCAAATAAATATCAAAAACATATTCCTTGTGGTTTCTGTTATTATATCAAATCATCTGTTGGAGAAAAGTATAACAAACTTGAACATTATAGTGGAAAAAAAGCTTCACAAGAGTTTGTAAAACGATTAGAAAAGGATTGTATAAGACTCACTAAATTAATGAAAGAAACAAATGAACAGATGAAATTAACCAAAGAAGAAAAATTAGAATTTAGAAAGAACAATATCTGTCATATTTGTGAGGGGGAAATTAAGGAGTCTAAAGTTAGGGATCATTGTCATCTTACTGGTAAATATAGAGGTCCCGCTCATTCCTGTTGTAATCTTAATTATAAATTACCTTCTTTTATTCCAGTCTTTCTTCAAAACAGCGCCAACTATGATACACATCTATTTATAAATGAACTTTCAAAAACACCAGGGAATATTTCTGCCATAACAAACACAAGTCAAAAGTATATTTCATTTACAAAAATGATATTCACAAAACCTTTAACTCATGTTAGGTTTCTAGATTCTTACAAGTTTATGGGAACACCACTAGCCTACCTCGCATCAAATCTAAGCTCCACGGACTCTTTTCCAAATCTTAATTCATTCTTTCCAAAAAAGGAAATTCTCACTAAAGAGGAAATTCAGATTAAAGAGAGAATTCAAAGTAAAGAGGAAATTCGAATTAATGAAGAAATTCGAACTGAAGATGAAATTCTAATTATAAAGAAAATTCGAACAATGAATGAAATTCTAACTAAAGAGGAAATTCAGATTAAAGATGAAATTCTGATTAAAGAAGGAATTCTTACAAGAGAGGAAATTTAAACAAGGAATTAAATTCAAAGTAAAGAGAAAATTCTTGCAAGTAAGGGAATTTATCCTTATGATTATATGGATTCATTTATGAGATTTAAAGAAACACAACTTCCTTCAAAAGAAAGTTTCTATAATAACCTTTATGAAGAAGAGATAAGTGATAAGGAATATAAACACGCACAAGAAATATGGAAAATATTTAAGATAAAGAACCTTGGAGAATATCATGATTTATATCTAAAAACAGATGTTTTATTGTTAGCTGATGTGTTTGAAGCTTTTAGATCACTCTGTCATAATAAAAATTGTTATGGATTAGATCCTGCCCACTATTTCACAGCTCCTGGTTTAGCTTGGAGTGCAATGTTGAAAATGACAAAACAAGATATAGATTTAATCAGTGATGTTGATATGCTTTTGATGATTGAGAAGTCCAAGAGAGGTGGAATATCACAAGTATGTTCAAAAAGATATGCTAAAGCAAATAATAAATATCTTCCAAATTATGATAGTGAAAAAGATAGTAATTATTTGATGTACTTTGATGCTAATAATTTGTATGGATGGGCAATGTCTCAATCTCTGCCTTATGGTAAATTAGAGTGGGTGGAAGAAAAGGATTATGAAAAGGCTTTGATGAATATTGTTATTTCTTCTCAAGAGGAATTGAATGATGAAGAAGAAGGTTATTATTTTGAAGTTGATTTGAGGTACCCGAGTGATCTTCATAATAAGCATAAAGACCTTCCTTTTGCATGTGAGAAAGAAACCCCAAAGAAAGAATGGTTCAGTGATTATCATAAAAGTTTTAATATTAAAGGCAAATCAACAGAAAAGTTATTAACAACATTCTATGATAAAGAGGGATATGTTTTGCATCAGAGAAGCTTAAAACAGTTTTTGAGAGAAGGATTGAGAGTAGCTAAAATTCATAGAGTTTTAAAATTTAAACAAAGTCCTTGGGTGAAAAAGTATATTCAATTCAATACAGATATGAGAGCAAATACAAAAGTAAAATTTGAAGGGGACTTTTATAAATTAATGAATAATGCTGTATTTGGAAAGACTATGGAAAATGTTAGAAACAGGCAAAACATTAGATTCGCAACATCTTGGAAAGAAGCTTCGAGATTGATAAATAAACCAAGTTTTGAGAGAGAAGAGGTTTTTTCAGAGAACTTTTCTGCAATTCATATGAAAAAGGAAAGTATTGTAATGGATAAACCAATTTATATTGGAACAGCAGTTCTTGATTTATCAAAGATATTGATGTATGATTATTTGTATAATGACTTAAAGAAAGAGTATGGTGAAAATGTTTCATTGTTGTATATGGACACTGATAGTTTTATCCTAGATATAAAAACTGATGATGTTTATAAAGATATGAAGAAAAATATTGGAGTATATGATACAAGTAATTTCAGCAAGAAGAGTGAGTTATTTTCCAAAAAGAATGAAAAGGTTATTGGGAAGTTTAAGGATGAGTTGGGTGGAAAAGTAATGAGTGAGTTTATTGGATTGAGAGCAAAGGCATATGCTTATAAGTATGGTGATCAGATTGATAAGAGGTTAAAGGGAATAAAGAAATATGTAATCAAGAAATCAATAACTTTTAGAAATTATTATAATTGTTTGATGAATAAGAAAGAAGAATATAGGGAAATGAATACAATAAGAAGTTATAAACATAACATATATAGTGAAGAAGTAAATAAAAAGGCATTAGGAGCCTTTGATGATAAGAGATTTATTTTAGATAATGGAATAGATTGTGTTCCATATGGATATTGTATGATAGAGTGAATAGAATAGATTGTGTTTTAACGATGGGAAGATGGGTTAGGGTTTTTTAAGGGCTACCGCCGCATTTTTTTGCAATATATAAATGGTCAAACCAAGTATTAATCAAACTAAAGAGTGGAGAAAATCTCAGTCTTGGTATATAAATGGAAAACATAATGAATGTGAAATATATCAAATAAGTCTTATTGAAAAAATAACTAAAACAAAGGTAAATAAAACAAATAAGCGAATCAATTTAAAAAGTAGTAAGTTAGAGGATGTAAAGAAAAAAATGAATATCCTTGAATGGACTGAAAACTTTGATGGTTATCAATTGAACAAAGAAAAAACAATTTACTATAATCTCAAAATGATATTGTGGCTCAGGAGGTGGTCAAACAAGAACATTGAGAGAAGTTTATCATTTCGTAATGGCACAAAAGGGGTATCTTAAAAAATATAAAGATTCAAATGTTTTGTTTTTCAATATTTTAGATGGGGATTATTGTGTAAAGAAAATTAAACTATTGAAGGAATTTAAGAATGAACAAATCTTTATAGGTTCAATGAGTGAGCTAAACAATATGCATCGGTTATTTGATAAAGAGTGTCCCGAGGCTTAGACGTTTCAGATATTTCTTTCGAATCACCTTTAACAAATCACATTACCACTTTAGTACTTGAACAAATCTTTATCTTATTGCATGGATTATTTGAAAAAAAAAGTGTCCCCAGGTTAAAAGGGGAGACAAATAAATATACCTTGGGATAAAAAGGGGGTTTATTTTTAGGGGAAAAAAAAATGAATCGCTGAAAATCCCCCATTAATTTACATGGGGAAAAGTGAGCCAGAACCAGTATATTCACCCTACTGGTCGATTTACTCTAAGAAATGTTTAGACGGACAACAAATTAATTATAGATTAGAAAATATCGAAATGAGTAGGATTAGTTACTCAACTCCAGTAATGATAAATCTTGTTTTTAGGTCATATTTTCGAAATGGTAGCGAATTCAATGTCGGTGCAGTCATTTCTTGGAGTAAATCGACCCCATAGAGTTTGAAAATGCACTCCATTTCCACCTCGGACATCCAGAAGTACCCGTAATCATACCTGACCATACCCTAATTTAACCAACTCATGAAACTAAAAGTCATCATATGGAGCGACCTCTAAATCACCTCCGATCAACTTAAATTTTTTATGCTCGTTATTGAATCATAGTGGAATAATTTAAGGCTTGTGGAGACAACATCTGAATTTTTTTATATTTTTTTGCTGTTTTTGGACCACCCTAATATACAGTGCCCATGGAAAGTCTACACCCCCTTTCAAATTTTTTCCCATTTGTTGCCTTATTGCCTGGAATCAGAAAATTAATTTAAAATACAAAACGAGAATATCTTGGATGGATAAGTGTCCACCCTCCTTATAATAGCAATTGTAAATTAGCTCAGGTGTAACCAATCACCTTCAAAATCACACACCAACTTAAATGGCCTCCACCTGTGTTAAATTGTTGTAATTCTGATTATTTTAAAAAATATATCAGCTGTTCCTGTAGATTTCCTCTGCTGGATAGTGCATTTCACAGCAAAGACTCAACCATGAGCCCCAAGGACGTTTCAAAAGAACTCCAGGATAAAGTTGTGGAAAGGCACAGATCAGGGATGGGTATAAAAATATTTCATAGGCCTTGACTATCCCTTGGAGCACAGTAAAGACAATCATTAAGAAGTGGAAGGTGGATGGTACCACCAACACCATGCCTAGATCAGGCCGTCCCTCCAAATTGGATGACCAAGCAAAGAGGAGACTGATCAGAAAGGCTACCAAGAGGCCAATGGCAACTTTGAAAGGGCTACAGGCCTTTATGGCAACGACTGGTCACTTTGTGCATGTGACAACACTATCCCAAGCACTCCACAAGTCTGGCCTGTACAGTAGGGTGGTAAGAAGGAAGACATTTCTCAAAAAAGCCCACCTTGAGTCTAGTTTGAGGTATACAAAAAATGACGAAGGAAGATACTGAAGCCGTGTGGCAAAAAGTTTTGTGGTCTGACAAAACCGAGATGGAACGTTTTGGCGGAAATGCATAATGTTACGTTTGGCACAAACTCAACACAGCACATCACCCAAAGAACACCATCCCTACTGTGAAGCATAGTGGTGGCAGCATGATGTTATGGGGATGTTTCTCATCAGCAGGAACTGGGGCACTTATCAGGATGGAAGGGAAAATTGATGGAGAAAAATACAGAAAAATCAGAGAGGAAAACCTGCTTACCTCTGCAAGAAAGCTGAAATTGCGATGGAAGTTCATCTTTCAGCATAACAATGGCCTGAAACACACACCCAAAGCTACACTAGAGTGGCTAAGGAACAAAAAGATAAATCTCATTGAGTGGCCCAGTCAGAGTCCCGACCTAAATGTAATAGAAAATCTGTGGCATGACTTTAAGATTGCTGTCCATCAACGCTCCCCACCCAACTTGACTAAGCTTGAACAGTTTTGCACCGAAGAATGGGAAAATATTGCCCAATCAAGGTGTGCAAAATTAGTAGACACCTATCCCAACAGACTCACAGCTGTAATTGCTGTCAAAGGTGCTTCCACCAAGTGTTAACTCAGGGGGGTGGACACTTATCCAACCAAGATATTCTGCTCTTGTATTTTTTAATAAGTTTTGTGAAATTTGTAGTATTTGCTTTTCACGTGGAAGTTGTGGGTTACGATGTGTAAATAAAGGTGTAAAAAGTCTAATCTAATCCAATTTAATTCCAGGCAATGAGGCAACAAAAGGTGAAAATTGTGAAAGAGGGTATAAACTTTCTATAAGCACTGTAAAACCTCGTGGTAGCATTAAACCCATGCTATCTACCTGGCAAAGGCCTGTCTGCATGCATGCTCGCATAAGCAAGTGACGTTTGCACTCCTCTGGTCAGCTCACCAGCAATCTGATTCATACATGCTACCCTATGGGGAAACAGTTTTAAATTCAAAATTAAACTGTCAGTCCTTAACAGTTCCCTGAACAGAGGGGGAGAGGAGGGGAAGCAGCGTGAGGGGAGGGGTGGGTGAGAAAGAGAGAGAGAAAGAGAAAGAGAAAGAGAGGAAAGGGGGGAGAGGGGAGGCGTCAGAGGGAGAGAGAAGGAGAGGGGTCGGAGAAAGGGAGAGAGGAGGGAGAGAGAGGAGGGGTGGGAGAGAGAGGAGGGGTGGGAGAGAGAGGAGGGGTGGGAGAGACGGAGAGGGGTGGGAGAGAAGGAGAGGGGTGGGAGAGAAGTGAGAAAGGCAGAGGGGTGAGGTAGGGAAGGGGAAAGAGAGGGGAGTGGGGAGAGAGGGGAGAGGAGGAGGGAATTCCGGCAGATGTGACACCCAGTTTAATGCCTATCCGAGAGACAGCACACAAATTGATGAATCACCCTGCCTGTGAAACACGGGGATGACAGTTTATAGTTGGGTCAGGATTTGAACCCAAGATATATTGCTGCGGGGCCGGACGTCGGCCGCGAGCATGACCGCGAGATGGAGCTGTAGAGTCGGCTCGACCGATCGCCCGGAATTCAGATCGTACTTCTTCGGAAAACTCCGGAAAGTACGGGTCCTTTTATTGGACCGTGAAGGGTAAATATTTCCACCACGTGGTACAGGGTTATTCGCCAATTCTCAAAATACCGAGAGATTTTGCGATCTACCGAGTCTTCACACCCTCGACGGCACCCGTACAGAACGAGCTGCTTAGCGAGCTCGTTCCGTGTGCGTCCCTAGCGGTTTGATCGCCGAGTACTGTCAGTCCGATTATCCCGTTAGAACGGCCACGGTGGCGGCCTGCTAACTCCCCAGCACGCGACATGCTCAGTCAATGCAAAAATGGACACGAACGAGCTGAAACATTGAACAAATGGGGGTTTATTTATACAATAGGTGGGGAATGAGGGAAGCACGTAAGGGCAGAGTGAAACCGACTATTGAGAATTGCAAGTATATACAGCACAAGCACTTAAACAATTTACTACTTAAAGACGGGGCACCAGACACACACGCGCACACAGAAATACCCCAAAAATGACCGGACCAATTGGTCTT
>NC_140977.1:46159805-46292305 GCF_056783735.1 Eptatretus burgeri | reverse complement strand
TTTTCCTGAGGAAACTCCACATGGGTTTCACCATCTTTCTTCCTGCACTGCCTGAACTTCTGCTTGTCTGCCTCTGGGACCAGTTCATAGGCTTTAAGAAATGCTCCTTTTTGCTCGTCACATGGTGAACACAGGTCAATAGGTAAAGCAGAGTTCATGTCTTGAGCTTTGCCTACGAAAACACTTTGCAACTAGAAGGGCACTCGGTAGAGCGCATAGCTCCGCCACATAATGCCTGATGCATGATAACATATCGGGCCCAATACATTTTTGAAATATCATGCTATAAAGTACAATGTCGTTTTTGGCCCAATCCCTCAATGGTGAAGATTCACTTTCAATATTAAATAATTCTCATATCCAGATCCGGATCCAGATCTTCCCCAAAATCGAATCAGTTTATCCTTATCACACACCCAACCTGTGCACAAAATTTCATCGGGATCCACCCACAACTTTATGAAATATTCTGCACACAGACAAACAAACAAACAGACAGACAGAAAACCTCCTTCACCATCGGTGGTGGAGGTAATAACAGTCAGAGATTCATGAGGCCAAACCAAGATATGTGCCACTTTTTCAAAGTGAAAGTTGTATTTATTTCCTTCTCTCTCATTATAGAGGGAACAAATCTCACATATCTGGAAATGTACCAAAATTTTGACATCAACTGAGAGAATAGGGAATATGTGGTTCTCTTTATAATCTGTAATTATAATTTCCTGAGTTTAAACTCTCCCTGAATCTCCAGTTCATTCATTCATCCTTTCTCTTCACCAAATCTGTCGTTCTTTGAGCTTGCATTCCATTTCATGTTCTTGGCTCTGCATCTCCAGTTCTTTTCGCCTTTCACTTTTCAGAATCTCCAGTTCTTTTAACTTCAGCTCCAATTTTCATAACTTAATAGTTTTAGACTTCTCATCTGTTAACAATTGGAATGCATATGCCTCCAAATGCTTCTCAACCAACTGGTATACCACCAGTGACAGAACCTCAGCTTTCTTGAGAGTTGGTCTAACCTCAATGTTTTTCAATATTTTGCCAATTGAAGGAGCTCTGATTTTTAATTTTTTTTAAAAACGAACCAAGTTGTTCCTCATCTTCTGGCTCAACAAACATCTTTACATCAAACACCATTATGAACGTTTATTAGCTTCACTTGGTTTTCTTCGAATTAATTTATCATTGTTGGCAATTTGGTTTCACATCCCAGATGAGTCCCCAATTTCTGTTAAGAGTTAACCTTGGGGCACTGCAGCGAGTGCACTGGAAACCTGGGGGGGGGGGTGTCATGGCAGAAAAAATATTTTTAAAAAGACAGTGATGTGCCATTAGTGTTGTTTTGGGGTGAAACTAACATAAGACAGGAGACAAGTCTGAAGACGACGAAGGTTCACGAGCGGTATTTGATGATGTAGATTGTTTCAGAAGTCAAGGATGAGACAATGTGATAATGTTTGACCAAGTTATAAAAATGATCAACATGATGTGGTACGAGTGACAGGTTATTAGCTGCAAAATGTCGAAAACCCGGTTTCGTTCAACAACTTCAAAAATTTGACCTTTGCATAACCTTTAAAAGTCACAAAACAATGTTGTGGACATTAAAATAAGGAAACAGGATATGTGCTATATTTTATTGGAGTTAGTTCATCGAAGAAGGTCGAAAACCTGGTTCGATTCCCACAACTTTGAAAATTTGACCTTTGTGACCTTCAAAGGTCAAAGGTCAAGGATTATGACCTTTGCTGCAAAACTTCCTCTGGAACATTCCAGGAACAATATAACGTCATATAGGCTTTATGGCATTTTGTACTCATCGGATTATCCATACTTTGATGAAATCAGCGTAAAAACAAACTTGAAGGGGGCGCCACGGGCAAGGTGTTCGAGACAGAGCAAAATGGTTTCAAGACTTTAGGTGGGGAATGACCTCAAGATTATGCATAAAAATATTGTCATCCTAGCTCTCAAAGTTTGGGCGGTCGTATGATTTTTATGTCAAAATTCGAAATTTTCTAGGTTCGTGACCTAGTGACCTTGAGACCTTGACCTTGGGAGGAAAATGAAAAATCGAGCTCTGTGGGGCTATGCAGGTGCCATTGGGCTAACCAAATACCGAAACCCCCGCCAGATTCGACAAACCCCTCGGAAAAGATGGATTTTTATGTCAAAATCGCAATTTTCTAAGTTTGTGACCTTGTGACCTTGAGACGAAAATGAAAAATCGAGCTCTGTGGGGCTATGCAGGTGACATTGGGCTAACCAAATACCGAAACCCCTGCCAGATTCGACAAACCCCCAAGGAGAAGATGCGAATTGAAATCGGCTACTCCCTAAAAACACAATTCGCAATTTTCTAAGTCCGTGACCTTGTGGCCTTGACCTTGGGACGAAAATGAAAAATCGAGCTCCGTGGGGTTATGCAGGTGGCATTGGGCTAACCAAATACCGAAACCCCTGTCAGATTCGACAAACCTCTCGGAGAAGAAAAAAAATTTGTCAAAATTCGCAATTTTCTAAGTTCGTGACCTTGTGACCTTGACCTTGGGACGAAAATGAAAAATCGAGCTCCGTGGGGCTATGCAAGTGCCATTGGGCTAACCAAATACCGAAACCCCTGTCAGATTCGACAAACCCCCCAAGGAGAAGATGCAAATTGAAATCGGCTACCCCCGAAAAACACGTTCTTTGGGCGTGGCTCCACCCATAATGGGCGCACCACGCCCATTTTCAGGAAAACACAACTCGATCATGATATAAACCTCCCACCAAAATTTTGTCAGGATCGGATCAAAACCCACGTAGCTATGCTCGGGACAGACAGACAGACATACAGACAGACAGACATACATACAGACAGACAGACACACAACAATAACGAATATAGTGGTCACTTATTTTTTTGTAAAAATATTTTTTCGTGAACCAATAGATGGGCAATGTTATAAGAAATATTTAATGTCCCTCATGTCTACCTTAAGCGCAATAATATTAATGAAATGTATCGACAAATGACTTTCATAATAATCCCCAAATTAAACAAGTACGAACATCACATATAGCAATGAAGCTATATGAAAACTCATGACTCTTGATGTGGCAACTTAGATCAAGCAGTTCGCACATTAAACACAGTGGGTCATAAATGGGTGAAGGTTGGTGATAAACCCCATTGGAATGTTCAAAGTCCAGAGGGTGCGCACAAATTGTGAAACTGAAGCAGACAGTCATGTTTTACAAGTCCTCCGAAAGGTGAATCCCCAAATCACTGAAACGTATAGGAGAATCGGATTCTACCCAAACAGGTGCATCACAGATGATGAAGACAGGAACTTCAAGATGAAAAGGATGACTTGTTTGAAGGATGGGAGAGGTTTGAGGGATGAATAAGCTCCAAGAGTACAGACCAGTCAACACGCTGAGTGCTTTCTCGAAATGGTGTGTGAATCCCCAAAACGGTGCCAATGAGGTAATACAAGCAGCAGCTATTATATAATTTCCAAGAAAACAAGAAGTGTAATGTTCGACAGGCAGGTCCAACGAATAGTTGAGGGAGTTCAGCGGAGAGGAATACATCAAATGATAGACATAAGAAGAGAAGTTGAATCCCCGCAGACTAGGGCACAGTGGATTAAAGTTGATCCGTCGTGATAAAGGGATCGTTGAATCATTAAACCTTAAGAGGTTTGCATACAGAAGACCCTTTGTCCTTCACTGTGCATTTAAGTTTTATGATGATGTGCACTCCTCAAATCAGAGTGCGACAGCTCAAGAGAAGTCCAAACATCTGTTTCCTCCTTTGGCTTATTTTTTTGTTCCCCAATGCGGATGCCTCACTTCTCATGTTGTTATTGTTGTTGTTGCTACTCAACAGGAAACTTAACAGCAAATGTAACCATTCTCCAAACCCAATTAAATGAATATAGTGGTCCTTAACACAAGATACAGAGCACGTGTGTGGGTGAGAAGCTAGTCCTCCCTGTTCACTTCGGTGAATATAATCAGTTGTAACTGATGAAGATTTTAAAAGTTATAAAATTTCTTGGGAAATACATTTTATGTGACATTTAATATCTCCACAAAATATTTATTCATGTTCTTTTCCTCCTTGCACCGTTATGTAAACATGGTTGGCGAGGCAGTAAGTGTCTTTGGTAAGGCTGCCCTCGGTTGCAACCTTGTTGTGTCGCCACTCTGATGCAGGATACTCGAATGAAAGTGCAGGAATTTGTAATTTGTTCATGGTGCCGGCAATAGCTCATTGACTTCCTGCAGGACAATGTGGGATCTTTAACATCCACCAAGTAATGCTAGCAAACAGGGCACCCAATTCAACATCCACCCGAGGTGTGGAGCAAACATTGAAGAATTGACTTGCATGCAAAATACTGCGGTGACAGTTTATAGCTCGCTTGAGAATTGAACCCATGCTAGACAGCTCTGAGGCAAGTCTGCATAAGACCAACTGCTCTTGTATGACAATAAGATTTGTCACTTCTTATTTTCTCCCCCCTCTATTGTTGCTCTACTTTTCAGCCCTCATACCCACCTAAACCCTGTGAAGTTGAGTCTTTCTCACAAATGGAACACTTGATGAGATTTTCACCAATGTGAATCATTTCATGTTTCTTTAAAAAAAAAATACTTCCACGTGAAGGCTTTGTTGCAAAAAAAAAGTATTTGAGTAGCTTTTCTCCCCTATGAATCATTACCTCCACCAACGAAGGTGGAACGAAGTTATGTTTTCTTCCCTGTCTGTCTGTTTGTAGGATATTTCAAAAAGTAGTGGATGGATTTGGATGAAACTTGGTGAACACGTTGGGTGTGTGACAAGGAAGAATTGTTTCAATGTTGGTGAAGATCTGAATCCGGATCTGCTAATGTTTTTTGAAAGTGATTCTTCACCATTGAGAGGTGGGGCGAAACTGTTATATAGCACGATATCTCAAAAAGTTGTGAATGGATTTGGATGAAACTTGGACAGGTTTGGTGTGTGACAAGAACGAATTGATTCGATTTTTGTGAATATCTGAATCTGGATCTGGATATGTGCATTGTTTAATTTTAAAAGTCATTCTTTACCAATGAGAGATAGGGCCAAAAATTATGTAGACATGGGATGATATTTCAAAAATGTATTGGGCCCGATATATTGGCGTGGATCAGACATTGCATGGTGGAGGTATGCGCTCTACCGAGTACCGTTATAGTTTCATGTTTTTCATGTCAAGCGTCTCTTACAATGAGAACAGATATGTGCCTTTCCATCCTCAAGAATATTTTCAAGCGTCTTCAAATGTGCTGATGTTTTGAAGTTCTTGTGGAAGAAATAAAATTGATTATATTCATGTATTCTCAATTTTGCGACTATTGTTTTTCACAGTCTAGAATAAGGTGTTACTTTTGCACTGGAATCAAATTGACTGTCAGTAAAATATCTTTTTGCAGTCTTTTGATCGCCATAGTGATGTAGTTAATATACAAGCAAGATAAAATGGTATCTAACTAAATCTCCTTGAGATATAAATCTCCCAATCTCCTTGAGATGCCAATCAACCTGTCTGTGCCTGTTTGTGGTGAGGATGTTGAGGTCGTGGAGCGATTCACTTACCTTGGCAGTGATATTCATGTCTCTGCTGGCTGTGAGTCAGAGGTCAATAGACGTCTGGGTCGGGCCTGGGGAGTCATGAATTCACTGGATCATGGGGTGTGGCGCTGCCGGTACCTGTTTAGGATGACGAAAGTCCGAGTCTTCAGGTCCTTGGTGCTTCCAGTCTTGCTCTATGGATGCGAGACTTGGACTCTGACCAAGGATCTGAGACGGAGACTTAATACCTTTGGTACCAGGTCTCTTCGGAGAATCCTTTGTTATCGCTGGTCGGACTTTGTGTCCAACGAGCGGTTGCTGGGAGAGACTCAAATGAGATTTGTTGCCTGCATAGTCCGTGAGCGTTAGCTGCGGCTGTATGGATGTGGCTCGTTTTCCTGACACTGATCCTGCTCACTAGATTCTCTCAGCGAGGGAGTCTCGTGAGTGGAGGAGGCCAATGGGCCGACCACGTGCCTCGTGGTTGCAGCAGGTTGATTGGCATCTCAAGGAGATTGGGATGGGCCAGGCATCTGCCTGGGGGATGGCCAGACGGAGGCCCCTGGAGTACCGGCGGAAAGTGGACGCAGCAATGCGCTGCTCTGACGCATGCTCCCATATCTGACCTGACCTTACTAAATTTTATGTGCTTTATCTCATTGTAATATATATCCAAATTAGTATTTCCAATGTTTAAATGGAACTGCTCTGCTGCTCAAGAGAAGGACGCTTTGCTGCTGGCGCCTATTGCCTGATGGTAATTAAATAACTCCCGAAAGGCGATTGCAATAGATGCCTTGTTGTCCAAGGACAATTATATGGCATCATAAAACGGAATGTCGTATTTTGAGAATCTGGTTCCTCAATGGTGAACGGAAGGTATGAACAAAATAAGAGGCTTGTGTCTCCATTCACTTGGCCTCTTCATATTTTGTCTTAGCTTTGTTGTCACCCTCTTCTTCTCACGGCCGGCCTCGTATTCCCAAACTGCAATCATGATCTGAACGTGTCTATCACCCCTTCCCTCCCAAAGTGGCCATGTTTGTAATTCCCTTTCTCATGCTTGCCGGCTCCCCCCTCCATTCACCTTTGCCAGATGTTTAGCTCTCCCATGTCTTTTGCTGTCCAGATTAGTATAAAAACAATTTCTCTGTGCATTTTGAGCAGAAACAGGATCGTGTTTGTTATTGCTTGTCTTAGTATCCTTTTTCCTATGCGCATGTTGGTTGTTATTTGTATTTGACGTGTGCTGTTAATAAATGTTTTCAAACTCCAAAAGAGAAGAACTGAGTTTCTTCCACAGTTTATTCACAAACAGAACATTTGTGTGGCTTTTCTTCACTATGAATCAAAGTATGTCTTTTTATGTCACATAAGGATATGAAGGATTGTTTTTTTTTCAAAGAGAACATTTTTGTGGCTTTTCCCCACTATGTTTTTTCTCATGCTTCTTTAGGTGGCATGGGAATGAAAATGATTTTTGACAAACAGAACATTTGTGTGGCTTTTCTCCCCTGTGATCCTTCTCGTGTTTCTTGAGGTGGGATGGTAATACAAACGATTTTTCACAAACAGAACATTTGTGTGCCTTGTCCCTCCTGTGAAAGAAACTATGTCTCTTTAATTCGGAAGAGTAGACAAAAGATTTCTCACAAACAGAACATTTGTGTGGCTTTTCCCCACTGTGAATGAAATCATGTCTTTTTAGTTTTGATCTGCAAATGAAGGATTTTTGACAAACAGAACATTTGTATGGCTTTTCACCCCTGTGAATCATTTCATGCTTCCTTAAATGGGATGGGGACATGAAATATTTTTCACAAATGCAACATTTGTGCAGCTTTTCCACCCTGTGAATGAAATGATGGGTCTTTAGTTCTGATCTACATTCAAAGGATTTTTGACAAACAGAACATGTGTGTGACTTTTTTCCCATGTGATGAACGAAATCATGCCTCTTTAGTTCGGATTGGAATATGAAGGATTTTTGACAAACAGAACATTTGTGCGGCTTTTCTCCACTGTGAATCAAATAATGTCTCTTTAGATCGTTTGAGGATGTGAAGGATTTTTGACAAACAGAACATTTGTGTGGCTTTTCTCCCCAGTGAATCATCTCGTGTTTCTTAAGGTGGGATGGGAATACAAACGATTTTTCACACATCGAACATTTGTGTGGCTTTTCCCCACTGTGAACGAAATCATGTCTCTTGAGTTCGGATGGTGTCATGAAGGATTTCTTACAAACAGAGCATTTGTGTGGCTTTTCTCCCCAGTGATTCACGTCGTGTATCTTGAGCTGGCATGGTGATGAAAATGATTTTTCACAAATAGAACATGTGTATGGCTTTTCTCCACTGTGGTTAATCTCGTGTTTCTTGAGGTGGGATGGGAATATAAAGGATTTTTCACAAACAGAACATTTGTGTGGTTTTTCCCCACTGTGAATGAAACCATGTCTCTTTAGTTCAGATGAGTAGATGAAGGATTTTTCACAAACAGAACATTTGTGCAGTTTTTCCCCACCGTGAATGAAATCGTGTCTCTTTAGTTCGTATGAGTGGATAAAAGATTTTTGACAAACAGAACATTTGTGTGGTTTTTCCCCACTGTGAATCAAATAATGTCTCTTTAGTTCATACGAGTGGATAAAAGATTTTTGACAAACAGAGCATTTGTGTGGTTTTTCTCCCCTGTGAATGTAATCATGTCTCTTTAGTTCAGAGAAGGATTTAAAGGATTCTTGACAAACAGAACATTTGTGCAGCTTTTCTCCTCTGTGAATGAATTCATGTCTGCTTAAATTGGATGAGGACATGAAGGATTTTTGACAAAGAGAACATTTGTGTGGCTTGTCTGCCATGTGAGTCAACCCATGTTTCTTTAATTGTGATGGGTCCAAAAAAGATTTTTGACAAACAGAACATTTGTGTGGCATTTCTGTCACATGAATCATTTCATGTATCCTCAATGCAAATGAATTCGTGAGTGCTTTACCACAAACGGTACACTTGTGTGATTTTTCACCTGTGTGACTCATCTCATGTATGCTTTGCCGAGTTGAAGTTTGAAATCCTCGTTTACAGAAAGAACATCTGTGTGGTTTATTTCCAATGTGAATCATCTCATGTAGCTTTAGATAAGAAGAAGTTGTGAAGGATTTTTCACAAAGAAAACACTTGTAGAGCTTTTCATCACTTTGAGTGGTCTCAGGCATATTTAAAGCAGATGCAGAACTTGTGAAGGCATTTTCAAACACAGCACCTTGCTGTGCATTCTCAACAATGTGATTAATTTCACATTTATTCAAAGCAAATGAGGTTCTCCTTCCCTTATCCATGTTTCTTTTCAATATCGCGTTGTGTGAAAACAACCGAGCCAGACTGGTTTTCAAGTTTACAGGATGCTCCACAGAGGTCTCTGCAACAAAAAAATAAAAAGAAGTCAAAAACAAAAAAAATCCTGTCTTTTTACAGTACACTTTTAGTAGATTTGTCTTACAGAAAAAGTAGAATGCATTACCTTCATTATGAATGCATGTAACTGAATAAAGCTATTCTCCAGCCGATTCCGTAAAATAAAACAAATCGTTATCCTTGAGTAGAAGAAACAACAAAAGATTGCTTGTTTTTATGTAATCAAAATCCTCACATAAGTATTTTATTTAATCCCCGGAAAACACACCAATGAGAAGAATAAACCAATGTCACCCGCAGGGTGACCTGTATCTTGCCAAAAGGTGACCACGTGTGACTTCTTTAAGATCACACTGAGGTGAACAGAGCTGCTATCCACCAGGAGCGACTCCTTGAGGAATATCTGCCTACGAGAGATTCCGATGAGAATCGTTCTACAGAGTAACCATGAAAAATATGCGTTTGCCTCATAACGTCACCAAATGACGTCATAATGTCTCAAGCTTGACATATCTAGAAAGCACTCATCGAGGTGTTCAATTTGAGGTACTACACGATGTGGTTCCTAAAACTTGAAAATTTGACCTTGGGGTCAAATATGTTTGACCTGAGGCGCTAACCATGAAGGTCAAGGCAAATCGCCACCAAAAATTAATCAGCTGAGCGCCAGACCATGAACT
This sequence comes from Eptatretus burgeri, assembly GCF_056783735.1. NCBI lineage: Eukaryota > Metazoa > Chordata > Myxini > Myxiniformes > Myxinidae > Eptatretus > Eptatretus burgeri. The sequence goes on along the minus strand of NC_140977.1, from coordinate 46,282,616 downwards.
ATATTCCCATGAAGTTTGAAGACGATCCGATCAAAATTACTCAAAAAATAAGGGTTTCGTCGACTCCCCTGATTTGCGACAAAGTGACCTTGACCTTTGACCTTGACCTTCAAAATTTTGTGCACTGAAAGGGACCTCTATAGGCCTCTGATATGCGAAGTTACAAAAATTTCCAATGATAACTGTGCTCTGCACAATTTTTTATACGTGATTACAGACAAACAAACAAACAAACAAACAAACAAAAAAACATACAAGCTGACTAACATATCTTGCAAAAACTTCGTTTTGGCAAGATAATAAATGAAAAGGTTCATTGTAAACCTGCTCTGCCACCATCACACAAAAAGACCAATATGAAAGTAGAGGAATGTCCAGGTCTGGCTGAAAAACACATCTGAGATACCTCAGAACACAGATTAGTTGCAGCCCACACCCTTTCCTTTGTGAAATTATCAAGGGGCGAGTGACATGCCGAGGCAAACATGGTACAGATTTTATTATCTGGCTGAGCAAACAGTGTCCTGCGTTGCCGGACTTTGAGGATCGTTACCACGTCAATCTCTTTCTCAATCAGATTTCTCAGAGCAACCAGGTGAAACTGTCGTGAGCAAGCAGGATGAGTCGAGGCCAAGTTAAGTTCAACAATTGTACTTGTGATGCAAAAGAAAGGACGTATTTACAGAGAGCGATCACAATGGCATCTAGAATGGCATTCGTCGAGTGCATACCACCACCAGGCTGAACTTTTTATGTTTTGTATCCCACTGAATGGCTGGATTTGGATCTGGACCTGAACCAAAATATAAGCGGCTTGTTCTTATCACCGAACCAGCTCATCTACCTAGTTCTGTCATAACTCATCCACAACTTTTTGAAATATCGTGCTATATATATATTGTTTTTTTTTTTTTTTTTTTTTTTTTTTTTTGTATACCTTGGTCGAGGCTCGTATGAGAGCTAACACACAACTCACAGCAAGGAGGCATGAGACAAGAGGGGCGGGAGTGGAAGGGACAAAACATTGGGGAACAGACACAGGTGAACTGTGGAAGGGAGAGGGATGGGGATGGGACGGGGAACATGGCGAGGGGAAGATGGACATTAAAGGGACTTTCAGGAAGGAAAGCAGGAGAATTGAAGGAAGTGGGCTTGGGTGGATTATCGGGGGTAGAAAAGATCGAGGATTTGGATGGGGGAAGATAAGAGGTGGTGGTGAACAGCTGTTTTGAAAGCCTGGAGGGAAGAATGGGAAAGAATAGAGTGAGGAAGCTTATTCCAAAGGCGGGAAAAAGAGGAATGAAAGAGTGAAGATGAGCAGTGATTCGTGATTTTGGTAGTTTTACCAGAAGGGGGTTGTTGGCGGACCTTGAGCGCCCTGTGGAAATGTGGTTGGGACAAATCACAGAGAGAGCAGGGGGGCAAGGCTGGAGAGGAGTCGGTAGAAGACAGAAAGACCACCGACCAACCTGCGGTGATTGAGTGAGAGGCCCAAAGACTCAGCTTCATTGCGGGAGATGCCAATGATCTTAAAAGCCCTGGTTTCGACAGCGTGAAGTCGAGAAAGGTGGGAGGCAGGAGCACCAGCCCAGAGGGGAGAGCAGTACTCCATCAGGCTACGGACAAAAGCTTTGTAAGTGGTCAGGAGCTCAAGAGGGCCGAGGAAGGACTTTGCACGACGGAGGATTCCCAGTCGGCGACTGGCTTTTGAGGCAAGGTTGGAAATGTGACTTTCCCAGGAAAGGTCATGGCAGATAGTGAGACCCAGAAGCTTGAAAGAAAAGACTTCTTCCAGAGGATTGTTGAGAAAGTGGATGGGGGGTTTTGTAAACGGTCCTTTCGAAGAGACATAGTGAGAGTGTGAGATTTGTCTGGATTGAAAGACATGTTCCACGTGTTGGACCAGTTTGTGATTTTATCCAGATCTGCAGTGAGCGAAGAAGCTGCTGCTTGCCGGTCTGAGGGATGACAGATGGTACGGCAGAGGGTGGAGTCATCGGCAAAGAGAAATAGAGGATTTTCCAGAGAGTCCGAGAGATCATTGATGAAAACCAGAAAAAGAACAGGGCCCAGAACGCTACCTTGAGGAACTCCAGCCTGCACAGGAAGAGGGGATGAAAGAACTCCATTTAGGGCCACACGTTGACTGCGACAGGAGAGGAAGTCTGCGAGCCATGAGTGGAGATGGCCTTGAATACCATGGGAAGAGAGTTTGGTGAGTAGGGCAGGGTGCCAGACTGTGTCAAAAGCACGTGATATGTCCAGGGATACGGCACGGATTTCCTGTCTGGCATTGAGGACCTCCATCCATTGATGGGAGAGCAGTAGCAGCATATCCAGGGTAGAGTGACCTGGTCTGAAACCAAATTGATGATTGGAAATCAAGCCATTGGAGAAGAGGAAGGATTTCATGTCTGAAGCGATGATGGATTCCATAACCTTGCTGATGATTGGGAGAAGGCTGATTGGTCTATAGTTACAGGGATCTGTTTTTGCACCTTTTTATGCAGGGCAGTGATGTTAGCAGATTTCCAAGCAGATGGCAGATGACCTTGGGAAAATGAGAGGGTGAATAGAACAGAGAGAGGGTGAGCAAGAGCAGAAGAGCAGGCTTTGAGGACACGTGGGCTGATGCCGTCTGGACCGGTTGCAGAATCTGACTCGAGGTTTGAAAGCAAGCTCTCCACCTTGTCAGGAGAAAAGGATACAGAGTCCAGGGACAGTTGGGTGCGACTGGGTAAAGTGGGTAGAGATAGTGATGGGTTTGGGACACAAGATTTAGCTGCAAACACCGAGTTTAGACATTCAGCTTTATCACGTGTGGAATCAGCAGTGCGGCCATTTGAGGTAAGGGAGGGGATGGAGGGGGAACATACACCAGAAACAGATTTGATTAAACGCCACCAGGATTTTGAGGAGGGAGAGAGGTTTGAGAGTTCAGACTTGAGATGAGAAAGATGTTGTTTTCTGGCTCTCCTGAGGGTAGCTACACACTTGTTCCGAGCTTTGTGGAAAGAACTGAGATTGCCCTCAGTTGGGTTTGCTTTCCATGAGGCAAAGGCAAGTTGTTTCAGGACAACTGCCTCGCCACAAGCTTCAGTAAACCAAGGGCGGGAGGAAGGGTAAGACAACTGAACACGAGAGGGGATAAATCTGTGCATGAGGGAGAGCAAGTTTCTTTGAAAGAATTCCCAGGATGAGTTGATGTTTGAGAAAGTAGTGATAGGAGACCAGTCTGTAAGTTTGATGGCTGCTCGGAGACCCTGCCAGTCGGCTTGAGTGAAATGCCAGACTCGACGGCGGTGAGGTGGTTCTCTGATAACAGCCAGAGAGATGTCCACTTTAACAAGGACGTGGTCAGAAGAACCAATTGGAGCGAAGGAAGAGCAGCAGATATTGTCAGGGAAATTTGTCAAAATCAGATCCAGAAGAGATGGAGTACCATTGGTTGAGATCCGGGTCGGGAAGTTGACCGATTGAGTCAGTCCCAATGAGTCACAGAAAGCTTTTGCTGATGTCCCATGGCAGGTGAGAGAGGTACCCACACCTAGCCAACTGGCGTGATGACAATTGAAGTCGCCACATAAGAGGAAGAGAGAGTTTGGATGAGAAGATAGAAGATGGTCCATGTTTTCGGAGAGTGAGGTGTAGATGGAGTCATCACTGTTCGGTGGACGGTACAGTACACATATAAACATGAGGTGGGAGTGGAGGGGAAGCCGAAGCCAGAGGTATTCCTGGGGGTGTGGGGGAGTGAGAGCAGTGCAGGGAGAGTGAGGAATAGAGTCTTTGATGAAGAGAGCAACACCTCCACCAGGACGAGGCTCAGGTCTGTCATACCGTAAGAGGGAGTAACCAGGGAGAGATACTTGGGAGTCAGACACGTCTTGGGAGAGGAAAGTTTCTGTTAGGCAGATAATGTCTGGTTTGTCAGTGGCAACCTGCATGGAAAGATCTGAAAGGTTTGAGCGAAGGCCCCGGATATTTGAGGTCCACACTTTTAATGAAGAGGTAGGGGAGGAGGCTTTGGGTGCAGGAGGTGGAGGGGCGGGGGAGGGTAGGACGAGGGACGAGGGGGAGGTAAGGAGGGTTGCTGAAGGAGTGTGGGGTATTGCAGAATAGCGAGGGGAGGGGGCCGAATGAGGAGGAGAAAAGGCTCTGTGGTGCTGGGAGAGAGGGGGACAAGAGACAAGGAAGATGGCAGTTGAGTATTTGAGGAGGTGTAGTGAAGAGATGGAGGTGAGAGGGCAGTGGAGGGAGGCAGGTTGGTGGATGAGAGGGGGGCAACTTAGAGAAGGAAGAGTGAGGGGGATGAAAGGTGGGAGAAAGGTGAGGGGGAATTTTTGAAAGAGGTGAGAGGGAGGCTTGGAGGGAGAAGAGTGGGATGGTTGCTTTGAGAGTGAGAGTGAGGGGTGAGGGGGTGAGTTGGCACTGAAGTTGGAAAAAAGAATGGTTGATGGAAAGCGAGCATCCATGGCAAACTGTGGTTTTTAAAAGTTTTAGGTCAGAGATGCGATTTAACACAATTCTTGATGGATGCAATGAAGGCGAATTCAGAGCATGGAGAGAAGAAGCGCTGTAATAGTTGGATTTTTTAGGCAAGGAATGAAGGAGAGGTCGAAATGAAAGCAGTCTGTTGAAATAGCAGAAGAGTAGTGCATTGTGAAACAGTAAAGAGTACCACATGTGTGAGAGAGGAAGATGAAGCATCATAAGATCGTTTTTGTTGTTAATATTAATGTATGAGAGAGTTCAACAGATTAGGTCATGGAAATGTAAAAAAAAAAAAAGAAATCGAGGAAGACGAGGAGGAAGTTAAGAGGAAGAAGAAGTAGCAGAATCGGGAGAAGGTGAGCGTGTTGTTGTTGTTGTTGTTGTTGTTGGGTATATATATATATTTTTTTTTTTTTTTTTTTTTTTGAGATAAGAAAGAGATTAGTTGGGAGAATGGGGGATGTTTGGAAAGTGGGGAGGATGAAAATTGAAGGTAATGGGGAGGATAGAAATTGAAGGTAATGGGGAGAAAAAACAAACAAACAAAAAAAAAACGATCGAACACCAAGTGGAACCGGTAGGCCTCAAGCCTAGGACTAGGCCTCAAACACCAGGTAAGAACGTCGACATAAATACTCACAAAATAGCACGATTTTTGAAACAAAACCGAACTAGGAACACACATTAACATGTAGGTGAGAAAATTAAACAGTTAAAACGGGACAAATAACAACCGGAACTTAACTTTGAGAATGTCAGCAGGGAGCCCCGAAGGAGACCTCTTGCCGCTCAAAACCGGAACCGGAAAGGAGATGTTTTTTGTTGCATTGCATTTGTTTTTGGCAACATCTCTCAATAGTGAAGAATCATTTCAAAAATTAAAACCTTATCGTATCCGGATTCAGATCTTCACCAACACTAAATAAATTCATCCTTGTCACGCACCCACCTGTCCACCAAGTTTTATCCGAATCCATCCATAACTTTTGAGATATCATGCTTCATGTACTTTGTAGCCCCATCACTCAATGGTGAAGAATCACTGAAAAGATTCTCTTATCCCGATCCGGATTTTCACCAAAATCAAATTAATTCGTCCGGGTCACGTACCCAACCTGTCCACCAAATTTTTTCCGAATCCGTCCACAATATGTTGAGATATCCTGCTCACACACAAACAGATAAACAGGGTGAAAACATAACCTCCATCCCCCTTCGATGGTAGAGGTAACAAAACTATACCCCAGTCTTACCCACTACCAAATACATGCCCCACAGAATAAATTATCAATGGCAACAAGTCCTAACTTATCTTTACCTTCAGGCCTCAGCCAAACACGATTACAGACTGGGGATTCATAGCAAAGACAGCAGGGTTCGCTTGGCTCAATCCTGTGATATTGTTTGGCAGAGTAATGGCGGCAATGTTCGGCCCCACGATCGAGCTCTGAAGGCAGCAAGGAGCAGATGGGATACATCCCGATGGGAGGTGTGTGACACTCGCAGGGAAAGGTTGGCTTGGCTCCTTTCGTAGCTTGGAGCGCAGCCTGTTTTGCTGAGTGCACAAAGTTCTCTTTGGTGTCTCTTTTATCCCTTGCTTTTTATAACCTATGGCCCCCCACCTCAAACTGTGATGCACTTCACCCTTCCTCGTTTGCCAGCTATTGGTCTGAGACCCGACCATGGGGGTAGTAGAGGGAAGACGGACTAACTCCTGTACCAAGTTGAGTAGCTGTTCCTTTTGGTATTCGGGTCTATCGACCTCCTTTTCCCATCTAAACTTGAGGCTTATGGCCGAGTTAACGTGTTTCTAAGCCCATTTAACAGTCAAAGGTAAGAACATGAAATAAATATGAAATGGGATGCAATATAATTTTAGACGCATACTGGGGTGGGTTTCACATTTCTTGCTTCACGAATTAGCGATGCATATCGACCATAACATTACTTTACTTTTACTCTCTAAACACTCAATATGGTACTAACTACATCAAGGAAACAAGACAAAGGAGGAGGCCATTTGGCCCATCCTGCCTGAGCCACACCAACACTACACCAAATACAGTGGCCTGCAAAAAATATTCACCTCCTACCAATAAGGTTACATTTATATGAATTACAAGTTTTGCAGAAACAATAAATTAATTGACTCATCAATATATCAAAAATACCCTTTATAGCCAAATCACTTGTTCACCGTCGTGTACAAATATCAGCTTCTGAGCTCAAAAGGTGCCCGAGATATTGCCCAGATGAGAAAGAAAAGAAATAAGGAATTAATAAATCTATAATAATTAATTAATCAATCAATTATTCAAAATATAAAATATATGTTTTTTCCAAAGCACATCTTCAATTTTGTCCCCAAATTTCAGCTTCCTAGCTCAAAGGATGGCTGAGATATCACCCGGACAAACAAACAAACAAACAAACAAAGAAGAAGACCTCGTGCGGAGCACAATACTTGCAAAAATCCACCCCTTCTCTTAAGGTTGCTATGGATACATCAAATTGTCCATTTCATTAAGACTAAAATTGACAATCTTAATCAAAGCTCAGGTCAATTGGGTGAAAATTGATTATTTTTCAGACTTAAATGGATTTTAGAAGTTTGATCTTGAGTTGACCTTTGACCTTTTGATCTCAAAAATAGTTGGTTTCCCAAATCAGTGACGCAATTTGCAAATCCTGTTCAACTTTCAAGTCAATCAGACGAAAAATGACGATTTTAGAAATTTTACCTCAAGATGACCTTTGACCTTTCACCTCAAAATTAATGAGCTTCTCAGTTGAGACTACCACAAAAACTTGGTAAAGTTTAATGAAGATCGGTTTTGAAATGTGATCTGTAGGCGAGTGACAGAGACAGAATAACAAAATGGAATGACCAATATACTTGAAAAATCTTCAATTTTGCAAGTAACAAGAAAACAAATGGAGTGAAAACTGAGTTCTCCCTTCCATCGGTGCCCGGCGATGATGTCATGCATCGCCTGGGTATGGCATTGTGAAGGAGCAGTGTACAATAAGCCAATGTAGAACCAGAGTTGGTGTCAAAGCCACCCAATGCTCGCCTGTTTATACATTTATGGTTTTTAAAAGACTCGTCTAATAATTAATATTTTTTATAAAGCATTGCAGTGAAGTCTGATCCAAATAATTTAAAAGCAATATATTGTTGCGAATTCGCGCCCGCCGGCGTGCGAGCGGCCAGTAACTCGAATCGCGGCACGTCGCCCACCGGACGGACAATCCCGTCATGACCCTCTCGGACTAACGCCGGGAACTAGTCACGGGTGGGCCTTTCGGCCTCACCACGATCGTGCCAATCGCCCCCCCCCCCCCGCGTGGGATAGGGTTGGTCGCCAAATTCGACCTACCTAAGTACCCACACGGAGGGTAGACCAGGCGATCGCACCTCGCCGCAGGTCGACTCCGGACACGGGCCACTGAAGCAACCCGTTCCGTACTATCGGGATAACCGAGCGGTGTTATATCGTCGACCTCGACGGTTCCGATTAATTATCGGGCGTATTAAGCCCACTACCAACCCTTTACGTGAAGTAAGATGGAGATTCCGTCTCTTCCCTTGTTATCTCCCTCGTGCACGTCTCCGTCACCCCAATTAGTTTTTCCCTCTCGGTTACCGTCACCTTTTCCGTCACGACCCTCGCCCAACACGTCCCCCAAATTATTTTTTTCTTACCCGCCTCCACCGCAGGCCCGACAGCCGTTGCACTCCCTCCCAGCTCGTTCGCTCCCACACGTGGCGTCGCCATTTTGAGCTCCCCGGTTACTGCCTTCATGCCCGCCTGCAGGCTTCGGCCCATGTTCCGCGTCTCACCCCGCAGCCCTTTCATTTCTTCCTTCATTTTGAGTGCGTTTGTTTCCATCTTTTCGTTCATGCCTTTTATTTCGTTTATCATTTCTTTTGTGTTTGTATCCATCTTCGCTGTCATTGCCGCCAGCATGGCGCATAGCTGGGCCATGTCGGGTGCGCTTGGGTGAGCCGATTCGGCAAGGATCGGGGGGTTTTGGTGGAGAGGGGGAGGGGAGGTGTCATACACCGCGGCCGCCGCCGCACCTATTTCGGGCTCTGGGTTCAGTTGGGCGAGTTCGTGTTCCTGCACAACCAACATTTCCTGCACGGGGATTTCATCCTGGACCATGGATCCTACATTACTACACATATACATTTCTAATACCCCCGGCTCCCGCTCCCCTTGAGACGCCATCTTATTTCTCGTAAAGGGTAAATTTAAATCGCTCGTAATTTGGAGGGAATCGGGGTCGCTTCTCTCACCCCTGGACCGATTCCCGTGAATTTAGTTGGAGACAGGAGAGCCCGTTGTCACGTTCTCCGACACCAGTGTCGTGAGGAGGGGGATGAGTTTGTATCTCACGACCTGACACCAGTGTTGCGGATTCGCGCCCGCCGGCGTGCGAACGGCCACGTAACTCGAATCGCGGCACGTCGCCCACCGGATGGACAATCCCGTCGTGACCCTCTCGGACTAACGCCGGGAACTAGTCACGGGTGGGCCTTTCGGCCTCACCACGATCGTGCCAATCGCCCCCCCGCGTGGGATAGGGTTGCTCGCCAAATTCGACCTACCTAAGTACCCACACGGAGGGTAGACCGGGCGATCGCACCTCGCCGCAGGTCGACTTCGGACACGGGCCACTTTAAGCGACCCGTTCCGTACTATCGGGATAACCGAGCGGTGTTATCGTCAACCTCGACGGTTCGATTAATTATTGGGCGTATTTAGCCCACGACCAACCCTTTACGTGAAGTAAGATGGAGATTCAATTAGAGAAAAGACGAAGCGAAACGGGAAAACAGTTCAACATAAAGCACATTTATTCCGCGGCACACGGAAAGCACACATATACAATTATACACCAAAAGCAAATGTAACAAAAGAAGAAACACCACAATAATGCACAAAAAGCAAATGTAAAAGAAGAAAAACACACTGCAGATCTACTACCGACTACCGAGCACACGGCAACACTTATACAGTTTTACTTCACAGACAGCGCCGACAACACATACTCAAAGCAAAAGAAAAAGGGACCACCCTCCACTATGAGGGGGCAGACGGGCCTGGGGCCGAGACCACGTCGAGCCTACCCGTCTGGTGATGAGCCGCAAAATGGCGGTGGCGCCCCGACTCCGCGGGCCTTGCGGACAGTGTCTGGAATGGGGTGGGAACAGGGCCCCCTTCTCACACTATCTCAGCGCGGGGGGAAACAGGAGGGGGTTGTTGATGCTCGGGGGAATGAGGATATCTCGCTGGCTCGGGTCCCGCGACGAGCGTCTCCACCGCGACCTCGGTCGCGTTACCGGCCTCCCCTCTCCGCAGCTCCCCGACTCTGACACGAGCGCCCTCTCGACTGCCTTCGCCGCCGCCACCTCTCCAACTCTCCCACTCTCCACTCTTCTCAGCTCCGTCCAACTGCTTTCTCCGACTCTTCTCTTCTCAACTCTCCTTGACTGACTCAACTACTCCGACTCTTCCCAACTCAACTACTTCGACTCTTCCCAACTCAACTACTTCGACTCTTCCCAACTCAACTACTCCTTTGGCGAGCGAACGCGGCCCTTTATAGCCCCTGTGGCTTCGCTCCTTCACCTTCGACCCTTTACCTCTGGCTGGCTCCCCATTGGACAGAGGAAAAGTGGGCGTGAATGCTTTTTGATCCGCGAATCTGCATATAGCGATTATACTCCGACGCACCTGGAGGCGGGGCCAAATCGCCCCATGCTCGCTGATAGAACGGAACAGAAGTGGGTGTGAATCGTTTTTGATCCGATTTCTTCGGAAAGGCTGGTGTTTTTGCACCCGCCGCTCGGCGCGCGCCCTGCACGAGTCCAGGATCGGTGTCCACAAGTGGCGCGGGAATGGCGGTGATGCGATGGTTGCGAGAGCGAGATGTGACGGCAAGGGTCGTGGCTGTGGTTGTGAAGCGGCGTTGCGGCTGGTGGTTGTTGTGTGATGGCTGTTGAGACGTTGTTGGTGGTGGTAGTAATGGTAGTAATGGCGGCTGGTCCAAAATAAAGATAGTAAAAGAAAAACGGCTATCAAGAAGGGTCGCAGCCCGAATGAATGACATTTATTCCCTCGAAACAACGGGTTTGGGCCTAACTACACATATACTTACAGAGATATCTCACCTAAGGGACCTGAATGGTGGTTTGCGAATTTCGTCAACCACAACAATATGTATCTGTATATTGTAATCAGTAACAAGAGCGCAAGTGAGCACAATATATGCCCGAACAAGAAGGTATATACATAATTGTGCTACAACATGGAAAACAGCATCCTGGTTGCCATGGCAACCACTTTACATGATGAACGTATGTCGCGACACACAGTCTCCACAGTCTGTACCGATGTACCAAATATGAAATGTGAAAGTTGAAAACTTTGGGAGTTAGAGTGCGGACATTCTGGAGCGTCCCATGACCTTCCTCTGGTGCTTCGGTTCCTTGCCAGAAGCCTTAGAAGGTGCAGGGCGTTTGGGTGGCATTGTGGGGCTTGGAGAAAAAAACGTAGAAAATATTCGAAGTTCACAAGCGAAACTTTGTCTCGTGTGTTGTGTGACTGGTCGAGCACCACGCATTTTAATTTATTGCTTAAATAATTTATATTTTATATATTATTACCGCGATGTACCGGGGGAATCCGCAGAAAAAAATTAGTTACGTTCCAAGGGAAAACCCGCGATGAACCGGGGGCGCGATAGGTGAACCGCGATGAAGCGGGGGTTGACTGTATATATATATATATATATATATATATATATATATATATATAGATATATATATATAGATCCCTGTGTCGTAAGAGGCGACCAGGGTTGCGTCAGGAAGGGCATCTGGTGTAAAACATGTGCCAAGTCACTATGCGGATCCATATGGATGATCCGCTGTGGCGACCCTTAACGGAAGCAGCCGAAAGAAGAAGATATATATTATATTATATATATATATATATATATATATATATATATATATATATATATATATATATATATATATATATATATATATATATCGGGCATATAAAATAGTGTGGTAGATAAAAACATGAGAAAGGAAAAAATAACTTGCAACAAAAACTTTAACATTTTCACGCTCACGCTGACGCTGACGCTCACGCTCACGCCGGGGGTATCGCTATAGCTCTCTGTTCTTCGAACAGGCGAGCTAAAAACAACAGATGAAGCAAAAACATGCGTATGGCTTCTGTGCATGTATAATACATCATGGTTATTATACACCTGGGATCATTCCAATTGCCCTGGGCCATGGGCTAACACCCAGGCTTAAGGACTGAGGCCTGCCAATCTGTGCTGCTTCATGGAATGGTGACGCACAATTTTAATGGAGTGGAGGCAAGCCAGTTGTCCAGCCAATGGGTGTAAAGCAGGGGGTGGAGTTAGGGCAACTGACCACTGACCCATGTTAATATGTGATATTTTCTAAGTATAAAAAGAGCAGAACTCTGAAAAATTGACAAAACGCCTCGAAACTTGAACTTGTTCTGCAACTTATCATAATAAAGCCATTCACCAAGTTTCAGTTGATTATGTTAAAGAGTATGGGGAAAAATAGGAAAAAACACAGGTGGGAGGGACGGACAGCAAACCTAGTCCCCTCCAGTGAAACCGGCAGAGGACTAATAAGAAACCACAGTTGAAATTCAGATTCAAAAATCCAGGGACAAGAAATAAAACTTCTTTTGTTCATCAAATATCTGTAACTACAAATAGAAAGAGCTTGAACATCAACTGGGTTTCACAAAAATGAGGCTTTACACTTCTACAATGTTAAGGGTAAAATGAAATGAAACAAAGGAAGTGAGTTGTAAAACATTCATTTGGTTAAAAACATTTGGGAATTATTCAGCGTTTCATTCATCGCTCACCTTCTGCTGAGAAGGAATCTTCACACGGCTCTTCCTTCACACGAGTGACATTCAACATCGGAAGAACGTTACCATGGAAACCTCTGGGTTTCACTCGACCCGTTTCATCTGTGGAGAAATGGACGGACGTCAGGGCCATGGAGGGTTTAAAATACCAATGTAATGTCAGTCATGACATTTGGCGGTTCGTAAAGATTTACAATACCATTGATCTTCTGAACGGATGTTCTGGGTGGAGCTTGAAGCGAAAGTTCTGGGCGCAGCTCAGAACGGATGCAGATGCATTCTGGGAAGCCAAAAGCTGCGGCCCTCTGTGAGGGTTGGGCTCTCTGTGAAGCTAACAGCTGCTGCAAGCTTCCATCACTCTGCGAAGCTTAAGGCCCGGTCACACCTTGACGTTTTAGCCAACGTATGCCAATTTTTGAATTTTTTTTTCTAAAACGCTGGCACACGTTGAATACGTTATGGGTAAGTTTTGATAACATTGAGAGCACGCTGAAAAACAATGCCATACGTCGTTGTACGCTGGCTTTAAACGTTGTACTTTTCGGTTGTCCTCAAATTTTTTCATGCTTGAAATTTCACGACGTATGCCGGCGTATGACTCACACTTTCCTCTACGCTGGCCACAAGTTGTATGCACGGTCTGCGATCGTTGACAGACGTCAACACATGCTACGTGTAAGTTAATCATAAGTTGAGACACGCTGAGGTAATGTTTAGCGTACCCGGAACTTATTTCTAACCTATGATTAACGTGTTGTTGGCACGTTACGCGATCGTTGCCACACATCGACAGACGTTACTTTTAAGTTACTCATAGGCTGAAAGACGTCGGTATAATGGATCGTCCTTGCGTCAGCGTCCACGGCCACGGCCAGGCCACTTATTTGCAGCATTCTTCAAAGTTTTCTTCGGCATGATGAGGATGTTCACACTTCGATGTCGAGCTTGGCTATGATTCCAATTGTCCATCGGCAGCGTCTATTTAACATAGTCGAGTTTGAGCGTTTTAACACGTTCAGAAGAAACGCTTCAAATTTCAAAACCTCAGCGTCAAAAAACAAAGGCGAGTGACAGCAATTTAAATCGTTCATTGTAAACAATGAAAATGGCTGAGTGGTACCGTTTAAAAGTCGTTGAGTGTAAAAAAAATCCAATTGTTGAGCGCAAGCGTCTACTTTCAATAGTGGAGATGCAGCCATTTAAATCGTTGAGTGGCAGCCTATGAACCTACCCGTGGACACGCGGACGCAAGGACGATCCATCATAACCCACACCCTCCCCCTCACACTCACCTACTACTGCCAACATGAACAAACTGATACTGATACTGATACTGATACTGATACTGATACTGCTGACATGGACATCGACTCAAAAAGGAACTCGAAAACACTGTTGGGTTCCCTTTTATGAGCAGCATTTTTATATACCAATTCCCAAAACTGCTGGGAACACGTCTTTATATGGCAGTTGTAACCTAGAAACACGTTCATTTATTTTTTTTTTGTCGACCGGAAGACGTCATTGGAATACGTCTACATACGTCGATGTGTGTTGGGACTACGTAAAGAATTGGTTCAAAGCACGTCAAACACAAGTTAGAAATAAGTTTAGCATAAAAAAGACATTACCGCGACGTGTTTCGACTTATGAGTAGCTTATAAGTAGCCTTTGTGGACGTGTGTAAGCGTCCGCATATCGTGTGTAAAACTTATCCCCATCGCATGCGGAACGTGTGTCATACGCCGAGTACGTCGTAAAATTTTGAACATGTTTAAAATTTCTTGACGTACTCTACTTACTACAACGTATGATAGCGTACTTTAGCGTTCTACTCGCGCATACCAAACTTACCCATACCGTATTCGACGTGCCCCAACGTTTTAGACACACTTTTTGTTACGTCGGCATATGCTGGCAAGATCGCCAAGGTGTGACCGCGATGTTGACCCTTCCATTTCTACGGCAGTTATGATTTGAATCGTTGTGCGTCAGCCTTTTAATAGGCTACGTCACGACATCGTCGGCGATGCGTGCAACGCGCTATGCCTAAGTTAGACTATCGGTGGGCATCGGTTGTGTCGGCCAACAACAGGTTCAGCATTCGTTGGTATAAGTTATCTATAACACAACGAAACGTTCTGTGTTGTTACCAATGCGTTATACATAAGACCAAGTCGCTATGAATACGTCCGAATCTTTAAAAAAAAACATCAAAAGTTCAACGTAAGCCAGCGTTTTACATAAATTTTAACACGTTGCCATCGCTGGCTAAAACGTCAAGTTGTGACCGGGCCTTTACGTCGTGTTGTGGAGAATATACTGCGTTGAGAGGTTCATACCTCCAAAGCTTATATCTTGTTGTAAAGTTTATACTGCATTGCGAGGTTCATATCGAGCCACGAGGCCATCAGTGCAACAGGCCCATTCCACGTTTTAACTACATGCATGCCTTCACTTTGGACTCCTCTGTCAAAAACCCCCATCCTCTGCTCTAACTGTAATACAACGAGAGACGGGCTGAGAGGAACGCAATGCGAGAGTTCACCTATAAGCAAGACGAAAAATCACTTGACCACAGGTGTCTTCTTCGCCCGATGGTGAGTTCCAAGACATCCACCGGCAACATCAAGAATGTTGTGCCTGAAGGCACTCCACAACTCTTCAGGATTCCCCAAAGCACCCAGACCCCTCAAATCCTCACAAAGCCTGTTCGCAAACTTCTCAGCTCAGCTACCCTCTCATCCTTGAGCTTGCAAACATCCAGCCTAGGCTGGGATGGTACCATTCTCCTGGATTTATGCTGCAACAACAAGCCGGTGGTCAATATTGAGGAACTGAGCACATCGGTAGACCCTGCAGTTCTGGATCATCCTCCAGCAACCATCAATGAAGACATGGTCAATCTCCTTTGCCACACCGCCAGCGTTGGAATACCAAGTCCAGTGATGAGCTTGTGGGCGCTGAAACCATGAACCGGCCACCCTAAGTCCATGACTTCTTGCAAAGTCAAGGAACTTAGTGCAATTCTGGTTCACAGTTCCAGACTCATGGGGACCAACACACATCTCATAACCATCCCTATCAGTCCCAGTCGATGCAATGAAATCCCCCAAGACTAGAAGTGTATCTTGCCTGGGGCACTGATCAACCACAGACTCAAGAGTGGCATAGAATGCATCCTTCACGGTGAGATCACTCACCTCAGTCAGAGCATACACAGAGACCAGAGAAATGACACTCAAGGAGTGACGAATCCTTAGTCTCATAATACGCTCGTTGACCGGTGTTACCTCAATTATCATTGGGGTCAGCTTATTGGACACAGCTACAGCAACTCCTTGGGTATGGTAACCATCAGAGCGACCAGACCAATAGTAGGTGTAACCACCCACGATTATCTCGCCGCAATCCGGTCTCCGAACCTCAGAGAGAGCTGCAATCCTGATGTCCAAACGCTTGAGCTCAGATGATAACAGAGACAGGTGATCATCCTCTCTTAGGGATAGGGCATTCCAGGCACCCACCCGAAGGGACCGCCTCAGGTTAACCCAAGGAGACCGCCGTCTGGTGGACGACACCTCAGCACCACCCCGACACACTCTCCCGCAATCTGACCCGGGAATGTTACCCTGTGGTTTTCCTCCTATCATCAACGAGTGGGGGTCCTGAAGGCTTTGCCCCAATCCCGTCATCTGGTGAGCTGCCCTGCGAAGGGCAGATGCACAGGAGGTACTCCCACAGAGTGGGTTTTCAGATTTCTTGGCAACTCTGACTGGCTGCTATCTTCTCTGGTCCATGCTGAGGCAAAGATGGCCTCGGCAGCACATTGGAGGTTGGAAGCAACATTCGTGTCCAGCGACCCATGAGGTGTTGGGCCGAACTGCAACTCATGTCCGGAGATGGGATGTTCCTGTAGTCAAGCAACGCAAGGTAACCATCCAATTTGGATTGAGTGGCACATCTCAGTAGCTGCTTGGTGACCTTGATGGCACTTTCAGCCCAGCCATTGCATTGTGGGTACTATGGTGATGAGGTCCTGAAGTGAAACCCCCAGTCCATTGCAAAAATTACACATTTCCACAGCCACCAACTGGGAGCCCTTGTCACAAATGACAGTGTCCAGTCTGCCATGGTGTGCACGAAGTAAGCCTTGATCTTGCATATTATGGTGGATGACCACACGTCCTCCAGCTTATCAAGTTCAATGAACCCTGATCAGTAGTCAACCAGCATGAGGTATCAAATGTCCTGAAGGTAAAATATGTCTGCTGCCAGTTTCTCCCATGGGCGTTGTGAGATGTCATGAGACTTTAGTCTCCTTGGTTTGTTTGGTAGTTGTTGCGCGACAAGTGTCACATTTCTGTTTGAAGTCCCAAACATTGGCATACATGTCGGGCCAGTAAATGCATTCAAGAGTCCACCTAAGGTGCTTTCCATGCCCAGGTGAGCTGAATGAAGGTGCTTCATGAGATCAAAGTGAAGAGACCATGGCACGATGAGGCATTCACCAAGATATACAAGTCCATGCTGTGCTGCAAGCTCATTGTGAATGCGATGGTATAGTCGAATTTCCTCCCACACAGAGCAGATTGTTACTGGCCATCCATCTCAAATTGTTTGCTACAGCAGCTCAAATGTTCCATCGTTGCTTGTATGTGCTACTCTATCCCGACTGGTGCTACAGGAGCAAGAAAGATAGTTCAGCATGTGGACATCCTCTTGCTAATGTCCAGATGGCTTAATTGGCAAATAACTCCTGCTCAAGGTGTCAGCCAAGTACATTTCTCTGGCTGGCCTGTATTGAATATCCACCTCGTATCGCTGCATTTGCAGTCGCATCCTCTGCAAGCATTTTGGAGCTTGAGCTAAATCCTTCTGGGCAATAATTTCTAACTGTCTATGATCTGTGTGCACTCTCACCTTCTGGCCAGAGGTATACTTGTGGAACTTCGAGCCCGAACTGTACGGCCAAAAGTTATTTCTCAATTTGCGCATATATAGTTTCTGCATCAGACATGGTACTACTGGCAAACGCGACTGGCTGACCATGTTGGAGTAGCGCAGCACCAAGCCCGATGTCAGATGCATCTGTTTGAAGGGCAAGTTCAGTCTGTGGGCAATAGTAACGTCGTACGGGCTATGTGGGGACAGGTCGCTTGATCTCAGACTGCATTTTCATAGACTTCTGTCCAGTGCCAGATAATATATCTCTGCCAGTTGTCTGAGAAGAGGGCAGAGGTCGCTGAGCTTTGTCAGAAACTTGCTGAGGTACATAACAAATCCAATGAAGGAAGTACTGCTGGGACGTCTGTTGGCGTAGGTATCTCCACTACAGCTTGCACTTTCTGAGGGTCAGGCTTCAATCCCTCCTTAATAAGTAAATGCCCCAGATAGGAGACTTGTGACTGATGCTGTTTCACTTTCTCAGAGTTTAAATGCAATTCTTTCAGTATGCACCGCTAAAAAAACAGGATCAGCTTCCTATCATGGTTGGCTAATGCTTCCTCTTACGTTCTTCCTTCCCCGTACAACAGAGTACAATTATGAAACTTCTTACAGCTGGGTAGGCCCTCCCAGCCCGATCAACACACCTTTGGAATACTTCTGATGCAGACTCAACTCCAAATGGCATCCTCAACCAACGGTAGTGACCGAATGGTGCATTGAATATTGTCAGATAGGAAATTGGTTTGTCTAACTGCACATACCAGAACCCATTTTTGCGTTGAATGTGCTGAAGATACGTGTCTTCAGCAAATCCGGCAGAATATCTTCAATGACCGCCATCGGGTAAGGACTCCGCATGATAGCAGTGTTGAGGTGTTTTGGATCAATGCATATCCTCAACTTACCTGGAGATGGCTTTGTCACAGTTACCACAGTGTTGACCCACAGGGTTGGCATTGTCACCAGTGTGATGACGCCCAGCACTGACAAATGGCTGAGTTCCTCCTTGAGCTTGGAACGCAGTGCTACTGGAACACTGCGTGGCAGATGTACTCCTCTTCCAGCAGTCTAGTGCTAGTGAAGATATCACCATAGCATTCCATCACATCAAGTGTCAGCGATTTGCTGGGATGATTTGTTGTTGGTGTTCTAACTAGGTGGCAGAACTTCAATTAGCTGTAGTTGCTGGGCTGTGTGGCTCCCCGTTATCAGTGTGCAGTCCTGCTACAGGATAACAAACTGAATATGATAGCACTTGCCAAACTTGGGATTTATGAATTGGATCTGACAGCTACCTTTTGGTTTAGCTTTAATCTTTTTGAAGAACACTAGTGTCTGATCTGTTGGCTTGATTTGATAATCCAGCCCAATGAGGTATTTCATTGGCAGAACATTACATGTTGCTCCACTGTCCACTTGGAACCTGATGATCTTCCCATGCATGTTCATGTTCGCATAGATCTGGTTAGGATATGCTGTCTGCACTTTGTTGACATGCTCCATAGGAAGCAAGGTTTCTGGAAGCAATGAGACAGCCAGGACATCCTCCTCAGGTTACCTATCCTGTACATCCAACCTGCTATTTGATTCTTTAGAGTTGACAAACCCTCTTTAAAAAAGTCCAAAAAAACAAGACTTTACACTTTACACTTCTCCCTCTCCTGCCCCTCTTTTCTCCTGCCCCCCCCCCTGTTGTGCGTTCTGTGTGTTAGCTCATATGAGCCTCAACAAACAACAACAAACAAAAAAAATTAAAAAAAAACACATTCCGGGTTTGCGTGCAAACCGAGCCAAAATTTAGTAACAAGCACTTGGGGCACCGCTGTCCATATGCCAGGCAATTGTGCTCTCCCCTGGAGTGGTTCTGTCCACAATAACTGCATGACTCCTGGCATTACTGCAATTGTTTACTGTTAGCTCATTGTGGTTGCTGCTGTATTTGATGTGCTTTCTGTGATCCGTATGCCTCGTGCTGTATGGCATGAATGGATGACTCCATTGGAGGCTCATACTCTTGTACCCACTGTTTTGAGAGTTTAATAGTTCTACATAGCTGAAGGCATTTTGGAAGGTCCAAGTCAGCTTCCCTGAGCAACCGTTCTCACTGTGCCCCATCTGTAATGCCACAAATTATCCAATACCTCATCAAGGAATCAAGGATGGTCCCAAAGTTACGTGGCAGCTCATACACGCAACCCAGTCACATGCGGGTCGATATTCTTGCTTCTGTGATGATCTCTTGTGAAGAACTTATAATGATGGACAGTCTCATTGGGATGAGGATTACATTGCTGTTCGAATACCTCCATTACTTGTTCGACACTGGGCCTGTCACTGTATTCCAGGGACACGGTGATGTATATTTCCCTACCTTCAGTCCTAATAAGGTTCCCTTTGTGTACAGCCTTTTGGCTGCTGGATGCATCATTGGTTAGGGTACCGGCTATGGTGCTGATGCAGTGCCCCTATTACCAGTACACTGGTACTAATTTTGCCGACATCGGAAGGTTGACAGGCTGAGTCAATCCCCTGGTGTTAATTCAGCAGCCAACAGGGCTCACACTCAGGACCCGAGGATCCCAAGCCACTACCCTAACCGCTAAGCCAACACCACGCTTTCCTAATAAGGTGTAGAATCTTCTTCACTTTCTTCTCCTCTGGTAATCCTGCCATGGCGAGATCAAAGTACAACTCCACGCTCTCCTTCCACTTCTTCCAAGTGCCAGGAAACCCAGATGCGTGCAAGTAAAGAGAACAGGGAGGCTGGATGCTGAGGTGCGCTGCTGCTGGCATGCCCCAGACTACAGGACGTACCCGTAGCTGCTGTGGTCGCTACCGCTCGTGTCAAAGTGTTGCACTGCTAGAGGCCACAAGTGGCAAATTAAATGCCATGGACATGATGCTGCTTCGAATAAAAAATAATGGCGACAAGCCATCGTGGTAGACAGGTGAGCGGCGTGACGATTTAAAAGTAAGGAATCAGAATCACTCGGCATTAAATGGTGACAAGGTTTTCAATTTGTGAAACCATATTTCACACGCCTGTATGTGTAGAAAGAATAGGTGACTCTTTCGGAAAGCACTTGGATGTATTCAAATCTCATAGCGTACAAACGATACAGGCCCAACTACCATGCCGTAGCGAGCACGCATTGTCTGGTACAAAACTCCAACATAAACCCTTGGCTTTGCCTCCTGGTTGTAGCAACACTACATGTAACGGCAAACCTATTGTAATATATGTTTTGACGATCAAACTGGATGAGGAATCGTCCTATCTGATGTGTTTCAACACACCATTCAGTCGGTACAGGTGGCTTCAGCTTCCTTTTGGATTGAAATGTGCACCTGACATTTTTCAGAGGATTATGGACCAGATGATTGAAGGCATAGATGGAGCATTCGCGATTATGGATGACATTCTTGTAACTGGTCCAAACGTGGAGTTGCATGATCGAATTCTGAAAAAGGTTATTGGGAGAGCAACAAATTACAATCTGAAGTTGAATCTGCAGAAGTACAAAACCCACCAATCACAGGTACAATACATAGGACACATACTATCTGTTGATGCATTTATCACGTGTCTGTCAAAGTTCATCCCTCGGTTGAGTGATAAGATAGCTACACTCCGACAGCTGCTTAAATCAGACGTTGAATATCAATGGCAACCAGCTCAAGCCAAAGTATTTGAAAGACTGAAGGAACTTTGCTGTTCTCTGCCTGTTCTTGCGTACTTTGATGTTAACAAACCAGTCGAGATTCACTGTGATGCTAGCCGAAATGGACTTGGTGCAGTTCTCTTACAGGACAACCGAACCGTCGCATACAGTTCCAGGACCCTTACGGAGACGAAGACACGGTATGCACAAATAGAGAAGGAGATGCTATCCATAGTTCATGCCTGCAAGAAGTTTCATTGTTATATATTTGGGAAAACAGTCACCGTCTACAATGACCATAAGCCTCTGGAAATGATCGCCAAGAAGCCATTGCTATCTGCTCCGATGAGACTGCAGAGCATGCTACTACGATTGCAATGGTATGACCTCAACATTCAGTATAGAAGAGGGGAGGATATGCAACTTCCAGACACCCTTTCTAGAGCTGACCTGCCATATACGCATTTGGAACTGGACAACTTGGAGCATATTTCAATGCTGGACTTTCTATTCATCTCCGACGAGAGGTATGCAGATCTTCAAAAAAGCTACTCAGTCAGAAATCGGTCATTTACAGTCCATGATTATTGACGGATGGCCAGAGGCCAGGCGAGATGTATCATTCTGTCTTCGACCACACCGGGATTCCCGGAGTGAACTTTCGGATGGCATCATAGACAAAGGCATGCGAATTGTCGTAGCACCTACTCTGAGACTCTGCATTCTGAGCCTGATTCCCGAATCAGATATTGGAATAGTCAAATGTAAGCAACGAGCTTAGGGGGGTTCTGTACTGGCCCTCCATGAATGCAGACATAGAGCAAACTGATGAGAACTGTTCCAAGTGTGTAGATTATCAAAATCGCCTGCTTGCTGAGCCCCTGAAACAAACTCCTACACCGAATCTAACTTGGAGTGAAATTGGGACAGACCTGTTCCAGTTTGATGCGAAGACATACCTGATAACAGTTGACTATTACTCCAAATTCATTGAGGTGGATGAAGTGAAGGATTTATGCTGCAGTACAACTCTTGAGCAGCTAAAATCACAGTTTAGTTGACATGGTCTACCAGAGACACGAAGCGATAATGGGACTATATACAACTCACAACTTGTGAAGAAATTTTGCAAAGATCATGGAATCATTCTTAGAACGTCTAGTCCCAGATATCCATGTTCGGATAGAAAGGTAGAGAGGGCTGTACAAACGGTAAAACGACTGGTGAAAATCTACAGACAAGCACCTGGCCTTGCTGGATTATCACACAACACCACTGGAAGGCATTCATCTATCACCGGTTCAACTACTGATGGGAAAACATCCGAGGAATACCTTTCCCATTGCCCGAGGTCTTCTGGTGCCTATAGCTTATGACCGTGATGCTGTGAAAAGGCACTTTGACCTGGAAAAAGCAAAACAGAAGTTCTACCATGATCATCACTCAAAGGTCTTCCACCATTACATCAGAATGATGAAGTTAGAATGGAGCCTCCTATGGGTTCCAAAAGGTGGATACCAGCTGTGATTGTGAAGCAGCATTCTGAGCCACGTTCGTACATTGTTCAGTCCCGAGAAACGGGTGACACTTATCGCCGTAACCATCGACATTTACGTAAGAGCACGGGTGTAGCCAATGGTGCTACTCTTGATCGGTCTCTCGTTGATACTGCTAACGCTACCAGTGAGGCCCATGATGGCTCAAGCTGTTCGTCAAACATGAAGCCTCTAGCTGGTGACAATGCACCGACTGTTGATCTGGGTGAGCCAGACAAAGCAGTCACCCAATCAGTGTCTACAGCTCGCCCAGTTACCCCATGCGTCACTCGTACTCGAAGTGGTCGTATCAGTCATCGACCAACAGACTTAACTTGTGATGAACTGTAAATGTTACCCTCGTTAAGTTTGGATGTTTCCTAGCACTGAATTGGATTTGATTTGTTGCAGGGTTATGTGGATTGAAGTATTTGATGTGTTGATTTTGTTTTGGGACAGAGTTGGACTGTGCAAGCGATCAATGTTTCCATTTATTTTATGATCTCTGATACTATTTCTCATAACATTGGTTTGAGTTCCATACTATTTGCTCATGTAATAACTTGTTCACTGCTTTTTGTCCATCTTGAAGGAGAAGATGTAATATATGTTTGTAGTGCCTGCAATTCAGAAACAACTTGAGTGTTGTTGTTGTTGTTGTTGGTGGTTATCTCAACGGAACTAGAAAAATAAAGAAGGCACTTCCGGTGCAGCCCGGATGGCTTACAAGCTGGAGTCTTGCTTATGTTACACCGATAATCCCCTCTTGTGAAACCGGAAGTGGACTAATAAGAATCTACACGAGAAATTCACATTCAAAAATCCAGACACAAGATATAAAACTTATTGTGTTGATCAAATATCTGCAACTACAAATAGAAAGAGCTCAAACATCAACTGAGCTTCACAAAAACGAGACTTTATCGCGAACGTAGTGAGCTTCATACTCAACGCGTGCACATGAGAGAATAGGAAACAACAACAACACAATACCCTGTCAATTTGGAATCAGTGTCGTCGGCTATGACCCTTTTGCTTCCGGTTTTTTTTTTTTTTGCTCCCGGTTTTTGTCATGGGGAATGATGCGTCCCGGGAGATAAAGGCATCGTCGGAGACATGAAAGACCCAAATACCAGGCATTGTGCATATTTCCTCCACTGATTTTAATAAAGATATCTCCCGCATCATCAAAAAATAATTTTTCATCGTGATTTACATTATTTCATCGCTGATCCCGAATCGAGGCCGAAGTAACCGGAAATTGCAGCATCGAATGCAAGAAGAATTCTACGTTCGCTTCTCGGCTTTGCCTATTCCATATTACTTCAACAATGTTTCAGGCAAAATAAAATGAAACAAAGGGAGTGAGTTATGAAACATTAATTTGGTTAAAAACACTTGGGAATGATTCAGAGTTTCATTCATCGCTCACCTTCTGCTGAGAGGGAATCTTCACCCGGCTCTTCCTTCACACGAGTGACGTCAACCATCGGAGGAACGTTACCATGGAAACCTCCGGGGCTCACTCGACCCGTTTTATCTGTGGAGAAATGGACGGACGTCGGGGCCGTGGAGGGTTTAAAATACCGAGAACATCTTGAGGTAATTTATACAGTTTTATCGTTTATAAAATAATAAATTGAAAAGTTAATCTAAATCCTGTGAATAAATGGTTAAACGTCGTGCTGGACTCGCCTTGTGAAGAACAATTCTCCCCAAGTTCAAGTTTCACCTTCAGCTCCTCATTTAAATCTATAACAACATCAATGGAGTCAGAAACCAAACTCACCACAACCCGTCAGGTCATTCCCATCATCCAGCATCGTTATCTTCAACTTGTACATTGTTATTATAGATCGTTACCTTGTGAGGGAAAAACACCTGTAGGTTCAGGTTCCACCTTCACCACCACTATCGGATCTGTGGAGAAACAAAACCCGTTTTAAACAAAGATCACACTCGGAGATTTTACTTTAAAACAAACTCGTGTTAAACTCTTCCTTTATTTACTCTCCGAGATATTCATCAACGTGGTTTGTCCATCATGAGAGAACCCCGTACCGGGTTCCTGGTCCGTCCCGTCCCCTCCATCACGAAGGTTCTGAACGTCCAGGATCCTGAACCCGCAGATCCCAGCAGCTCCTCCCGGACCCCCTCTGGTCCCTCCATCAGAACCCGACTTGGAGTCCGAGTAGTTGGCATCGTGAGCGCAGCTCGGGGGGTCTCGGTCTATGACCATTAACACGTTGTGGAGGAACTAACTTCGTTGGTTTGTGTTTATCTCTTCCCAACTTCAAAAAATAAAGGAAATTTCTATCATACCGGTGGATGTGAAAATAATTCAGGTGAACTATTGTACTGTTGTTATACACATGTCACTTCCCCAAATATACACATCTTATATCTCAACCACTCTTGTTTCACTTTTACGGAGCAAGAGGTGAAAACGAAGGAAGGAGAATGTACAAGCCGAGCTCACATATACACCACAGATGAGATCCTGCACTGAAACCTCGTTTAATCCTTCGAAGACAATATAGTTCACAAAGGAGACGAATATGTGTAATGTACATTATGAAATGGCTCCCACAAAAAAAAAAAAACATAATACCATCGCAGCAGATTCGTTATGGACATTTATTTATTATGTACGCAAATATAGGAGATATTTCGACACCATCGTCCCTTCATTGCTCTTTAAAATCATCGATTTCGGAGAAATCTAAACCTCCAAAAATCCTAAAACGTTCTGAAATCATCAATTTAAAGTATCCCATTTCGTTCAATCACGTAACACCCTCCCCCTCCCTTCTCCACAGATTCCATGACTAAGCGCAAGTCAAGAACCCCTCCCTTCAGGCTTACCTGTTTCCAAACCCCCCTCCTCCTCCTCCCTCCCCCATCATCCTCGCTACCGCCTCCCCCCCCCACTTCCCGGATTGTGTAGCGGCGTTTGGTGAGGCGTCGCTGTCCCCACCCCTCACCCCTTCCTCGCTCCCTCCTTCCTTCCTCCTCCCCTGCTCCCCTCTCTCTCTCCATCCTCTCTCCTTCCCTTCTCTTTCGTTCCCTTCTCTATCCCTCCACTCCACTTTGTGGTGTACAAGGTGCAGTGGAACACGAGAAGCAAGAGTGTTAGCAGTAACTCCGCTTTATTGCGCGTCCGGATGTACATTCCTGCCACCCCTAGCGGGCGAGTCATGATATACGAAAACCCAATCACGTGATACAGCACACACTCTCCCTCCTTCTCCCCCTCTTAATATTCCCGTCAGCAAAACGATGGGTTGTATTTGCTCGTACTCAATAATGGCTGACAGAACATCCAAGCATGGAGTCCACCATATGTAGTAGTCCAGTGCTGCTCAAGTATGGTCGAGAGTTAAGATCGTCTGTAGACCTATTGTATGGTCCTTTGTCTGAAAACCCTGCTGGTGGAGGGTTATCTGGCGGGCACATAGATGAAGCGCAGGTTCGACCACCGAGGTGGGGGGACCAAAATTATACTGCTCTCGCAACTTTGTGCCATGGGGTGATCATAACTACCAAGCTTGGGAAATTTATGCTGAACCGTTCAGGAGGAGATAGTGTGATGGGTGGACAGACGGACAGACAGATGGAGCCAATTCCAATATCCCCCTGTTTTTTTTTTCAAAAAGCATGGGGATAAAAAATCTGTCAAGTTAAAGACTTCATTTTGTTTGGAGAATGGGAGGAGTGGGGATGAGAAAAGTGTGACAGGCTCAGGGATATCACCAGGGTGTTAGAAATTACAGAAGATTTTTTTTAAGGGGGGGGGGGGCGAAGGTGGTTTTAGGGTGAAGAATATATTACAGCGACCACTCACACAATCCCTTGCCAAGACCCTCTCACAGACACACCAACTTGTTCCATGGTCGGGTTGTCGGCGACTAAACCATCTCCCCCACCAGGTTTTCTGTTGAGGAGGGTGTTTGGATATGGACATCCAGCAGGATTAAAAACAAAACCTGTCAAAGGGCGGAGGAGCTCCTTGTGAGCCAACGGCCGTCCGTATCTCGTGCCCAACTGTGTCTGCGGACGTCCTCCTGCAGTTGGGTTACTTCTTATTAGGAGGTTGGTGGCAGGATTTGCACTCCGGCCACCGTAAAACCCTTCATTCCGCAAAACACAAAAACGCAAAGAAATCTGAAAACCCACTCCGTGGGAGTACCTCCTGTGCAGCTTCCCTTCGCAGGGCAGCTCAGTGGATGACGGGATTGGGGCAAAGCCTTAGGGGCCCTCAATCCTTGATAGGAGGGAAACCACGGGCTAACATTCCTGGGTCAGATTGCGGGAGAGTGTGTCGGAGTGGTGCTGAGGTATCGTCCACCAGACGGAGGTCTCCTTGGGTTAACCTGAGGCGGTCCCTTCGGGTGGGTGCCTGGAATGTCCTATCCTGAAGAGAGGATGATCACCTGTCTCTGTTATCATCTGAGCTCAAGCGTTTGGACATCAGTATTGCAGCACTCTCTGAGGTTCGGAGACCAGATTGCGGCGAGATCATGGCGGGTGGTTACAACTACTATTGGTCTGGTCGCTCTGATGGTTACCATGCCCAAGGAGTTGCTGTAGCTGTGTCCAATAAGCTGACTCCAATGATAATTGAGGTAACACCGGTCAACAAGCGTATTATGAGACTAATGATTCGTCACTCCTTGGGTGTCATTTCCCTGGTCTCTGTTTATGCTCTGACTGAGGAGAGTGATCTCACCGTGAAGGATGCATTCTACGCCACGCTCGAGTCTGTGGTCGTTCAGTGCCCCAGACGAGATACACTTCCAGTCTTGGGGGATTTCAATGCATCGACTGGAACAGATAGGGATGGTTGTGAGACGTGTGTTGATCCCCATGGGTCTGGAACTGTGAACTTGAATAACACTAAGTTCCTTGACTTTGCAAGAAGTCATGGCCTTAGGGTGGCCGGTTCATGGTTTCAGTGCCCACACGCTCATCGCTGGACTTGGTATTCCAACGCTGGCGGTGTGGCAAAGGAGATTGACCATGTGATCGTTGATCGTCGCTGGAGGATGATCCAGAACTGCAGGGTCTACCGGAGTGCTCAGTTCCTCAATACTGACCACCGGCTCGTTGCAGCAACTCTTAAGTTGCACCTTAAATCCAGGGGAATGGTACCATCCCAGCCTCGGCTGAATGTTGGCAAGCTCAAGGATGAGAGGGCAGCCTGCTGAGGAGTTTACGAACAAGCTGAGTGGAGATTTGGTGGGTCTGGGTGCTTTGGGAGATCCCAAAGAGTTGTGGAGTGCCTTCAAGACCACCGTCCTTCATGTTGCTGGTGGATGTCTTGGAACTCATCGTAGGGCAAAGAAAAATTTTGTCTCTCAAGGGACACTGGAACCCATTGACCAGAGTCGCAGGGCAGGGCTGAATGGCAGAGCTGAGCTGTTCAGGGAGCTGAGGCGTAAAACTGTACGTGCGCTAAGGGTGGACAAGGAGGCCCATGTGCGAGGAGTCTGTGAGGGGGTAGAGCATCACCTGTGGTCAAGTGATTCTCGTCCTGCTGACAGGGGAATTCGCGCATTGCGTTCATCCAAGCCCATCCCTCGGTGTACTGCAGCGAGAGCAGAGGGTGGTAGGCTCTTGACAAAGCAGTCTGAAGTGAAGGCCCGCTCGGCCGGTTACTTTGAGCGGTTGTACCAGGCTGATCCACCAGCTGTCGAGTTGGACGTCAAGGGTGTTTCAATAACTGTTGCTGACCCTCCAATCAACTGTGGTCCACCTTCACTTGTGGAAACACAGGTTGCGGTAAACCGGTTGAAATGGGGTAAAGCTCCAGGGATCTGTGGCATCCATGCTGAACTTCTCAAGGCTGGTAGAAATGCTGCACTCGTGTTGTTGCATGCAGTTTTGTGCTCTGCCTGGAACACAGGCATCATCCCAACTGACTGGAAGAGGGGCCTTGTTATCCCTCACTGGAAAGGGAAGGGTGATCGCCAAGACTGCAACAACTACCGAGGGGTGACGCTGCTCTCAGTGCCGGGCAAGGTCTTTGCTCGGATAATTCTTGATAGGGTTCGCCACCATCTGCTTGAGCACCAGCGTCCAGAGCAGTCAGGCTTTACACCAAGGAGGTCAACGATTGACCATATCCTTGCTCTTCGTGTCCTCACTGAACGCAGGCGAGAGTTTCGGCAGGGGCTGCTTGCAGCCTATGGTGATCTCTGTAAAGCGTTCGATTCAGTGAATCGGGATGCCCTCTGGAGGATTCTTGGTTCTCGTGGGGTGCCACCAAAACTGATCGATCTGATGTCTGAACTCTACTCTGGTACTGATGGTGCTGTGAGATGTGATGGTACCATCTCTGAATTATTTCCAGTTGTTACTGGAGTTATTCAGGGGTGTGTCCTGGCCCCCACACTTTTCAGCGCTTGTGTGGATTGGATTCTGGGGAGGATGTTGGAGAGATCAAGCTGTGGTGCATCATTTGAGAATGTGAAGATCTCTAACCTTGATTTCACAGATAATGCATGGATATCCTTTTGGGTGCCCTCGAGGTGCTGAATGAGGAGTCGGTGCCACTGGGATTCCGGGCTTAAAACTAAGATCCAGGCCTTCAATGACATCTTGGATGTTACTATCTTGTCTGTACCTGTTTGTAATGAGGATGTTGAGGTCACGGAGAGATTCACTTACCTTGGCATGATAATCATGTAACTGCTGGCTTTGCGCCAGAGGTCAATCGTCATCTGGGTCAGGCTTGAGTGGTCGTGGATTCACTGGATCATGGGGTATGGTGCTGCCGGTGCCTGTGGACGAAAGTCTGAGTCTTCAGGTCCTTGGTGCTTACAGTCTTGCTCTATGGATGTGAGACTTGGACTCTGACCAGGGATTTGAGAAACTTAATTCCTTTGGTACCAGGTCTCTTCGGAGAATCCTTGGCTCTCACTGGTCGGACTTTGTGTCCAACGAGCAGTTGCTGAGAGACTCAAATGAGATTTGTTTCCTGCATAATCCGTGGGCATCAGCTGCGGCTGTATGGACATGTGGCTCATTTTACAGATGCTGATCCTGCTCACCAGATTCTCTCAGCGAGGGATTCTCCTGAGTGGAGGAGGCCAATGGGGCCACCCACGTGCCTCGTGGTTGCAGCAGGTTGATCGACTTCTCAAGTAGATGGGGATGGGCCAGGCATCTGCCTGGGGGATGGCCAGACGGAGGCCCCTGGAGTACCGGCGGAAAGTGGACGCAGCGACGTGCTGCTCTGGCGCATGCTCCCATACCTGACCTGATCTCCAATTATCACAACTCAATACTTTCAGGTGTCTCATCTGTTAACAATTGAAATGCTGATTCCTCCAAATTCTTCTCCTCAACCAAATAGTTTACCTCAAATGACAGAATTTCAGCTCTGTTTAGAGTTGCTCTAACCTCCAGATTACAATATTTAGCCAATTCAAGAAGCTCTTTTTTTCATGTACCAAGTTGTTCCTCATCTGGCGACTCAACAAACTTCTTTTCATCAAAGACCAGTATGAACGTTTGTTGGCTTCACTTGGTTTTCCACTTGTCAATGTATTATTGGCAATTTGGTTTCATATCCCAGACGAGCCCCCAATTTCTGTGAAGAGTCGACCTCAAGGCATCACAGCGAGTGCACTGGTAACCATCATGGTTTCCTGGAGGGCGTCGTGGCAGAAAATAAACACTGATGTGTGCTTTTAGTGTTGTTTTTGGTTGAAACAAACATGAGAAAGGAGACAGATGGGTAATGTTATAAGAAATATTTAATAGTTCCTCATGTCTACCTAAAGCGCAAAAATATTAATGAAATGTATCAGTAAATGCCTTTCATCATAATCCAATGCAGCTAAACAAAAACTCATAACGACTCTCGACATGGCAACTCAGCTTAATCAAGCAGTTTGCAAATTAAACCCAGCGGGTCATAAATGGATCAAAGGTCAGCGGTGAGCCCCCCTGGAATGTTCAAAATCCAGGTGCGCCCAAACTGTGAAACCAACATAGGCAGTCATATTTTTTAAAAGTCCTCAGAAGGTGAATTCCAGAATCACCAAAGCATAGATGAAAGCCCAATCTGCCATTACAGATGTACCGCAGATGAAGACCAGAACTCTGAGCTGAAAAGGATGATTTCGTTGAAGGACAAGAGAGGTTTGAGGGATGAATAAGTTCGGAGAGTACACACCAGTCAACATACCGAGTGCCTTCTCAGAATGGCGCATAAATCCCCAAAATGGTGCCAATGAGGTAATACAAGCAGCAGCTTTTATATCGTCACTGAGAAAACAAGTGAAGTGCAATGGCAGACAGGCAGGTCCAACAAATAGTTGAGGGAGTTCAGTGGAGAAGAATACCTCAAAGGATAGATATAAGAAGAGAAGCTGAATCCCCACAGAGCAACGCACAGCGGGTGAAAGTTGATGAGTCAATAGGATTGATGAGTCATTAAACCTTCACAGGTTTGCATACAGAAGACCCAGATTTCTCCATCACTGTGAATGTCAGTTTTAAAATGATATGCAATCCTCGAAAAAGAGCGTGGCAGCTCAAGAGAAGTCCAAATATCTGTTTCCTTTTTTATTCTGTTCCCCCAATGCCTTTGCCTTTTCACTCCTCGTGTTTTGTTGTTGTTGTTGTTGGTGTTACTTAACTGGAAACTTAACAGCAAATGTAACCTTTCCCAAGCACAATTAAATGAATATACGAGTCTGTTACATAAGAAACAGAGCATGTGTGTGGTTGTGAAGCTCACCCTTCCTGTTCGCTTCATGCCAAGACTGATGCTATCACTTGCAGTGGTGAATATGATGATGTACAACTTATGAGGATTAAATAAGTTCTAACATTTCATGGAAAATATATTTTGTGTGACTTTTAATATCCTCATATAATATTGTTACGAATCTGGAAACCATGCGCACTCAACATTCAGGTCCCAAAGTTAGTTATGCCAGTGAGTACGTGTGAGACAGGTCCCTTTCCTTTTTGTCTAGTGGGAGACTCGAAAACGTGCGTTGTAACGTCTTTAGTTAGGTTATTACATCAGCCATCTACATCCCATACATCTACCATCCCATCTGCGCGACCCAACCAGCCCATCACGCTCCATCCCCACAGACGAACTCCTCTGGTAGAACGATTTTCTCAGGGCAGATCCTGTTACTCTCTGCGTGAGCGAGGCCACGTGGCCACAATAAATATTGAGGGCTACCGAGCAGGGGCCACGGCTCCGCCTCGGAAGGGTGCGGCCGTGGGCCGATGAGGGACCTCCAATGAGGGAGGGGATATATCCCGGGCAGTGCCACAAGAGGTGTGGAAAAAGGGGAGTGGTGTGGACGGAAGGTCGTGTGTCGTTGTCAGTGTCGTTATCGTTGGTGGGTTGCGCGAGAGTTCACAGGAGGTCTACGTTGCTGTACGAAGGGGTTTTTGCTGTCACGAGGGTTGAGCAGAGGGCCATCGAGGCGGTGAACGTGTCTCTGCTGGCCCTCTACAAAGAAGGACAGAGCGACCCTGACCCCCCCTCCGTGGTCCCAGATTATTCACCACCTGAACTGCGCCACGAGTCTCGAGTCCCCCACGTGTGACTGGGTATCAGACCAACGACCTTTGTCAGGTGCCGCATCGCAGAGCACGCCCTCCCTCCGACGGTCAGGTACCCACCAAACTCTGACCACCAGCTTGTCTTTCTCCACATCTGCTAGGATCCAATAAAGACTCTGGGTTTTCTTTTCATTTGTGTGTGTCTGCATGTGGGCCCATTTTGTAAGTAGAACTGCATCAGTGTTTTTGCCCATTGTAAATACTTGCATTGAATATTCACTTTAAGTCTCGCCTCTCTTGTCTTTTATTTACTGTAAATAAATTTATTAGAAATGTTCTCAGTTCGTTTTCGTCCTTTCTTTATTTGGTCCAGCATGGTCCAGGCCTGAGTTCAGACGGGGTTTCATCCCCAATAATCCGAGCCGGCACGGCTTTGGCAGTTTCCGCTCGGCTGAAACCAAGCCGGGGTTGGTAATCAGTATTTGGAACTCTACCGCAGTCGGTAGAGTGACCCGGTTCGAGAAAGACGTGCCGAGGGCATGAATCCCCGGTAGCCAAGACTGCATGGTTACTGAGGTACTTTGGCTCGAGACAAATAACCCTACGCCACGCGGTCGAGATATTGGTGTTTCACGGTCGATTAATCGACCTGCCGGCTTCGGAGTTATCCAGAGCGATGGCCTATAATTCCGGGGAGTCTGGTGGGAGACGGCGTAAACTTCCCCACCTAGCGGTTGTTCTCGCAACTGACCCCCGGCCCACAACAATATTTATTCATCTTATTTTCCTCCTTGCGCCATTACATGCACAGTGTTGCCGAGGTACTTTCTTTGGCTAGGTTGCTGGGGCTTACAATCTGGACAGATCACTAATCCGACACAGGATACTCGACTGAAACTGCAGAAATTTGTAATTTGTTCATGGTGTGAGCAACAGCTCACCTACTCTTCGTGCAGGACAATGTGGGATATTTGACGTCCACCAACGAGTGCTTGCAAATGGGACACCCAGTTTAACATCCATCCAAGGGACGGAGAAAACGTTGAAGAATCTAACTGCATGCAAAATACCAGGATGGCAATTCATAGCTGGTTCGAGATTTGAACCCATGCCAGACAGCTCAGAGGCAAGTCTGCATAAGGCCTACTGCTCTTCTGTAGCAATAAGATTCTTTTTACTTCTTATTGCCTCCAAAGCCAGTCGCCGACTGGGCATCCTCTGTCATATAACGTCCTCCCTTGGCACACCTGAACTCCTCTCCACCTACAAGGCCTTCATCCACAGCTTGATGGAGTAATGCTCTCCCCTCTGGGATGCCTCCCCTGCCTCCCATCTTTCTCAGCTTGACACTGTGGAAACCAAGACCTTTAAGATTATTGGAATCACTCACGTTAATGCTGAGTCCATGGGCTTATCACTTCACCATCGCAGACAGGTCGGAGGTCTCTCTGTCTTCCACTGCCTCCTTTCTGGTGTTGCAACCTCTGCTCTTTCCGTGCTTTGTCCCCTTCACCCCAGGTTTCTGCATGGCACGGTCCACCATCAACCTCCTTCTGGTGAAACTACTGAAATCCAAGATCACTGCTCACCTCCACTCATTTGTTCCTCTTTGTTCCCATCTGTGGAATCAACTTCCACGTCCTCTTCAATCTCATTCTTAACTCCAGATCTTCAAGACGGTTGTTCGCCACCATCTCAGATCGTCCCAATTCCATGATCTTTTCTACCGTCGTTAACCCCACTCAAATCTCCCCTCCTTCTAATTTTCCAGTTTCCCCTTGTTGGAGTTTCCCTCTGTATCTATCTTGTGCACTCCATGCTTACATGTTTTGTGCCCTGTTTTTATCCGTTATGTCTTGATTCGTTGAGTGTACTCACTCTTGCACGAGCCTCTCCTATGTTTACAAAACAACAAACAAAACACAAACCACAATCTTTTCTCCAATCATTAACCCTCTTTAAATCTCTCCTTGGTTGCAAGTTCCCATCTTGGTTTTGTTCATCTACACTTTACTGTTCATTCATTGCATTGTTCACCTGTTTCCACAATCATATGAAGAACCCTTTTCCTTCTGTTCCATTCTTCCAACAGACAAGTTTTGAATACAAAATAAAATAAATAGCTCACAGTGATATCCAATCATCTTTTCCAATCAGCTTTACTTACGTTAATTGCATATTCTGGGGTCATTTACCTCCTGGTCTTGAGTTGGTTGGTGTCTTGATTGCCAGGCAACTCCTTCTTCTTTTATCTTCGGTGATGTATTTGTGCATTTGAAATGCAAATGAAGTGTTGGTTTCCTGGTGTGATTAAACTCATGTATTTTTAAGTAATACGAACTTGTAAAACCTTTATCACAAATGGAACACTTGTTGGGATTTTCACCCATGTGAGTCAGTTCATGTTTCTTTAAGCAATACGCAGACGTGAAGGCTTTGTTGCAAAAAGAGCATTTGAGTGGCTTTTCTCTCTTGTGAATCATTTTATGTTTCTTTAAGTAAGATGACAATGTGAAGCATTTGTTACAATGAAAACAGAAATGTTCCTTTGCATCCTCATGAATATTTTCATGGGTCTTCAAATCTGCTGATGTTTTGAAAGTCTTTTCACAAACAGAACATTTGTTCAGCTTTTCTTCCCTGTGAATGAAATCATGTCGTCTTAAGTCATATGAGGATATAAAGGATTTTTCACAAACAGAACATTTGTGTGGCTTTTCATCCCTGTGAATCAAATCATGTCTCTTCAGTTCGTATGACGATATAAAAGACTTTTGACAAACAGAACATTTGTGTGGCTTCTCTCCCTTGTGAATCATCTCATGCTTCTTTAAGGGGGATGGGGACATGAAAGATTTTTTGCAAACAGAACATTTGTGTGGCTTCTCTCCCCTGTGAATCAAATCATGTCTCTTTAGTTTGGATGTGGATATAAAGGATTTTTGACAAATAGAACATTTGTGCGGCTTTTCTCCTTTATGAGTGAAATCATGTCTCTTTAGTTCGGATCTGCAGATGAAGGATTTTTGGCAAAGAGAACATTTGTGTGGCTTTTCCCCACTGTGAACGAAATCATGTCTCTTTAGGTCGTATGACGATATAAAGGATTTTTTACAAAGAGAACATTTGTACGGCTTTTCCCCACTGTGATTCATCTCGTGTTTCTTCAGGTGGCATGGAAATGAAAATGATTTTTTACAAACAGAACATTTGTGTGGCTTTTCTTCCCTGTGAATCATCACGTGTTTTTCGAGGAAGGATGGGAACACAAACGATTTTTCACAAACAGAACATTTGTGTGTCTTTTCTCCCCTGTGAACGAAATCATGTCTCTTTAGGTCGTATGAGGATATGAAGGATTTTTTACAAACAGAACATTTGTGTGGCTTTTCTCCACTATGAGTCCTCTCATGTATCTTGAGATAGGATGGAGATCTGAAGGATTTGTCACAGACAGAACATTTGTGTGACTGTTCTCCACTGTGAAGCAAATCATGTCTCTTTAATTTGGATGAGGATATGAAGGATTTTTCACAAACAGAACATTGGTGTGGCTTTTCTTCTTTGTGAATGAATTCATGTCTGTTTAGTTCAGACCTGCATATGAAGGATTTTTCACACACAGAACATTTGTGTGGCTTTTCCCCACTGTGAACAAAATCATGTCTCTTAAGTTCGTATGAGGATGTGAAGGATTTTTTACAAACAGAACATTTGTGTGGCTTTTCCTTGCTGTGTTTCATCTCATGCTTCTTCAGGTGGCACGGGAATGTAAAGGATTTTTGACAAAGAGAACATTTGTGCGGTTTTTCTCTCCTGTGATTAATCTCGTGTTTCTTGAGGTGGGATGGAAATATAAACGATTTTTCACAAACAGAACATTTGTGCGGCTTTTCGCCACTGTGAACAAAATCATGTCTGTTTAGATTGGAGGAAGATGTGAAGGACTTTTTACAAACGGGACATTTGTGTGGCTTTTCTCCCCTGTGAATCATCTCATGTATTTTGAGGTAAGATGAAGATTTAAAGGATTTCTCACAAACAAAACATTTGTGCAGTTTTTCCCCACTGTGAATCAAATCATGTCTCTTTAGTTCAGATGAGGATGTGAAGGATTTTTGACAAACAGAACACTTGTGCGGCTTTTCTCCTTTGTGAATGAAATAATGTCTATTTAGATCGTATGAGGACATGAAGGATTTCTGACAAAGAGAACATTTGTGTGGTTTTTCTCCCTTGTGAATGAATTCATGCATCTTTAGTTCGGATGAGCAAATGAAGGATTTTTGACAAACAGAACATTTGTGCGGCTTTTCTCCTTTGTGAATGAAATGATGTCGATTTAGATCATACGAGGATATGAAGGATTTTTGACAAAGAGAGCATTTGTAGGGCTTTTCTCCCCTGTGAACAAATTCATGTCTCTTTAGGTCGTATGAGGACATAAAAGATTTTCGACAAACACAACATTTGTGCGGCTTTTCTGCTGTGTGAATCCTATCATGCTTCTTTAAGTGTGTTGGGGACAGAAAAGATTTTTTGCAAACAGAACATTTGTGTGGCCGTTGTGTCAAATGAATTATTCCATGTGTCCTTAATGCAAATGAAGTAGTG
This sequence comes from Eptatretus burgeri, assembly GCF_056783735.1. Taxonomy (NCBI): domain Eukaryota; kingdom Metazoa; phylum Chordata; class Myxini; order Myxiniformes; family Myxinidae; genus Eptatretus; species Eptatretus burgeri. The sequence continues at coordinate 46,245,878 of NC_140977.1, read as the reverse complement.
AATGCTTTACTACAAAAGGTACACTTGTGCGGCTTTTCTCCAGTGTGAATCATTTCATGTCTGCTTTCCAGAGTTGAAGATTGAAATGCTCTTTCACAGAAAGAACACCTGTCTGGTTTATTTCCCGTGTTAATCATCTCATGCAGGCTTAGAAAGGAAGAAGTTGTAAAGGATTTTTCACAAAGAGAACACTTATTATTGAGCTTTTCATCACTTTGCGTGGTCTCCTGCATCTTTACAGCAGATGCACAACTTGTGAAGGCTTTTTCAAAAACAGCGCCTTGTTGTCCATTCTCACCAATGCCATTCATTTCACATTTCTTCAGAGCAAATGAGGTTCTCCTTCTCTTGTCCTTGTTATTTTGTAATATCTCGGTGCATGAAAACGGCCGAGCCCGACTTGAACACAAGTTTACAGGATACTCCACAGATGTCTCTGCAACATAAGAAAGAAAACGAAGACAAAAACACATGTGTTTATAAAAATTATCCCATTTACTATTCTTTGCAGTACAATTTCAATACTGTTGTCTCACAGAAAAAGTAGAATGCATTACCTTCGTTATGAATGCACATTACTGAATAATGCTATTCTACAACTTCTTCTTCTTCTTCTTCTTCTTCTTCTTCTTGTGTATGGCAGCTTAGCTGGTGGGGAGATATCATTTTGTTGGGGCACAACTATGCCCCTGATGCTATGTCCCTATACCAGTACACTGATACTCAATGCTCCAATCTCAGAAGGATGACAGGCTGAGTCACCCCCACCTGGTGTTAATTCAGTGGCCAACGGGGCTCACACTCAGGGCCCTAAGATCCCAAGCCAGCCACCCTAACCACCAAGCCAACTCCAGGCTTACTCTACAACTGATTACATAAAATATAACAAAATATTGTTGTTTTTTTCTCAATCCTCACATAAGTTTATTGTTGTCCTCTTAATACAGGTTTATTTAAAACAAATGAGTATTTCCTTTAATGTCAAGAATGCACACAAATAAAAAGTCACAAGAAAAATTGCAATCAGAGATTGCAGACCCTTGCCAGGATTTGTTTTGTGTGGTGTGTTGTGGCGTTTATGTACTGATTAGTTATGTAATTAATAATAGACATGATTAGAACTACCACTTTATAAATGCTGGCAGTGATGACTGGTTCAGCCATTTCAAAGATTTTTGAAGGTTTTTATTTTATTTTAAATAGTATGGCTGCTGAATCATGTGACCGATTGAATCATTAAAAAAAAATTTGTGGACCATTTTATCCCGAGATGACCCTCAAAAATTTTCATACTGATTGGATGTAGCGTTCTACATATGGAATTATGACATCATAATGAAGGCACATATGGTGTGATAAAAAAAAAAACATCACATTCCACATGAGAAGTACTTGCTATACGCCAAGTTTCAATTTTTTTCTTGGTGCTGTTTCAGAGATATAGAGGTCCAAATTTGTTTCCATTTTTTCCAACATGGCTGCCACACTACATGACCTATGACGTCATAATTAAGATAAAAACATTCTACATGACAAGTCGCACCAATGGTGAAACTTTCATCTCAATCCGACAAGCGATTGCGGAGAAAAACACAAAAGTTCTGTGCAGACAAACAAACAAACAAACAGACCCAAATGCAATACCCTCTCCTTCGGCGAGGGTGAAAAAGACATAAAATGTCATTGCCCTCGTTGTTTTAGTAATTTTGTTGAATGGAGTTGAAGGGCCAGTCCATATTTATATACAACTAAAATGACCGCCAGTCCACAAGTAAGCCATCTTGGATATGATCTCGAAAAGAAATGATGTGCGTATGTAAGCCACCATTCATTATGTGTGTACCAAGTTGGAACAACATCGGTAAATGCATGTCCGAGATATGGTTGCAGAAGTACACATGCACGGACACAAAAATCGAGACCAAATCCATAAGCCTCCATTTCGGACGAAGTCCAACGGGGGCTAATAGTATTTGAAAAAAAGGTTTATTGTAACCCTGCTCCCCACTCTCACACAAAAAGATAAATATGAAAGGAAAGAATGTACAGGACTGGCTGCAAAACACATCTGAGATTCGTCAGAACACAGATTAATTTGCAGCCCACACCCGTTTTTCTGTGCATTTGGAGATCTGAACCCGAAAGACAAATATTAAGAGGATACTGAATAATATAAATATACCGAATTACTCAGTAGACACACCCATCCTTTTCCCCTCAATCCCTTGCGCTCCCCTTGCCCACACACTCCTCCGCTTTCCTTCCACACACCCTTTTGTCCATTTCCCTGCAACCTCTCAATTAGAGTTCTGGTACATAAAAATATTTAACATTGAAGTAAATGAAAAAAGTGTGAAAAATTATTGACCCACTTCTAAATCAACAGGACTAAAATTAATTCAATACAACTGTCTATAAACAAAACTTTTAACCAAAGTAGATAACACCAACATCATGAATGATATAATCTTTTCCTTCTCCATCAGTTTCTTCATTATCACTTTCTCGTTGAAGCCCACTCACCGGTATTGATGTTGAAGTTGTTTTTGAGATGAGTACAGGTATCCCCTGCTTAACGAATGTTCGTATAGCAAAGGTTCGCTACAACGAATGGTTTCATTTATGGCTATCTCCCGCTTAACAAGGGTCTTCATTCGCTGCAACGAAGGAGCAATCACAGTGTCTAGTGATTGTGCAACGGCACTTACTTCCTGTGGTGATGATACATAAGATAGGTTTTTCCACTGATTAACTTTTCAATGGGGTGCTTAACTTTTCAGAATTAAAGGGTTAAAAATAACCATCAACTCCATCACCTCCCGCTACCTTCTCCTATGGAAACTTTGGTAAGTGTTACAACTAAATCAACATTTTTATTGTGTTAGTCATTATTATTTAGTAAAAAATAATATTATAATGTCACTTGCAACAAAAAACATCGTTATACCAAGCATATAGTTTTCTTATAGACTGAAAAAAATTACGGTTGGGAAACTGTAATTTTCCTAGAAGAAATCAGTCTACCATTTGGCCATATTTGATCAGATCGCAAAATAAAGTTAGGTGCAAGTGTATGCCATTGTGTACTGTGCTTGTGCCATGTTTGAACAAAATCAGACCGTGCATGTCCGAGAAATGGTTGGGGACCCGTTTAAGTAATAAAATGGCCTCAAGTCGGCCATCTTGGATCTGATCTCGAAAAAAAATGACATGTGTGTGTAAGCCATCATTCATTTTATCAATGTGCCAAGTTTGAACAAGATCGGTAAATGTATGTCCGAGAAATGGTTAATGACGTGTTTGATACAGGGATTTTTTTAACAACTAAAATGGCCGCCAGTACCAGTCTTTGAGTCTCCAATATGTGACGTATTACACTGGCTTTTTATAAATGTCTGAAATTCTGGTCATGTTCCAGCTGAGTGGAAAAATGGCCTAATAATCCCCATCGACAAAGGAAAAGGCCCCCGCTCTAACTGCAGTAGCTCTCGCCCGATCACCTTGCCATCAGTCCCTGGGAAGGTTTTTGCTCATGTTCTCTTGGATCGTATTCACCCCCTCCTGCTACAACATAGATGCCCCCAGCAATCGGGCTTCACTCCAAACAGGTCTACAACGGATGCCATACTATCCCTTCGTATTCTTGCAGAACTTCATCGGGAATTTCAGCGTCCATTAAATCAAGGCCGCATTTGACTCTGTTGACCGAACATCCCAATGAAAGGTGCTGAGAGGCAATTGAGTTCCATCATCACTTCTGAACCTGATCTGGAATGTCCATGAACATACAACAGCCCACGTCAGAGTGGGCACTGACTTATCATCACCTTTCCCCCACGTCTTCTGGAGTTTGTCAGGGTTGTGTCTTTGCTTCCTCCCTCTTCTGCTGCGCCATGGACTGGATAATGCTCAGTGTACAGACCAGCTTGGAATTAATTCCAGTGGAGAAATCATCACCATTCTAATCTCTGCAGATGATGCTGCCCTATTTGTCAAAGACCCTATTTTCTCGCTGGATGTGTTCAACCACTTTTAATCGGTTGCCAAAAGGCTAGGCCTTAAGCCCTCACTACAAAAAACTAAAGTACAGAATGTTGCCATTGGTCCTTCTCCCCTGCCAGTACCTATCTCTGGTGTAGTTGTGGAGTTAGTGGACCAGTTCACGTACCTGGACTCCAACATTGATTCATCTGGATACTGTAGCCCTGATGTACAGAGACTAATCGGCATGGCTGGCTCTGTCATGGGTAAACTAGACACTGTCTGGAAACAGCTGGAAACAACAGATTTGTTAATTTACAATCAAAGCTCCGCATTTACAGAACATGCGTCCAACCTGTTCTCCTCGATAGTTGTGAGACATGGACTCTTTTTAAAAAGGACCAACACACTTTACAAGCTTTCTACATGTGATGTCAAAGTCACATTCTTGGGGTACGATGGTATGACTAAGTTTCAAACAGGACTATCTGTGAGATCATTAGACGAGGCCTCATCCCACTCGATACTGCAAGGAGATGCTATTCTCTGTTTGGACATATCTGCCATTTAAATAAGCATGGACCGGCTCATATTTCCTTGCCATTTGCCACGAATCTTTCCCATGGTCACCGACCCGATCCAACCTGGCACCGTCCTCGAACACGCCAAAGACTGTCTTGGTTACGCCAGTGTGCCAACAAGTTTGGCCTTAGCCCACGTGAATGTTGGCAGAAGGTGGAAGACAAACATTTATGGGGGGTCGCTACATCCCCTAGTTGGGCATGCATAGTAGTAGTAGTAGTAGTAGTAGTAGTAGTAGTAGTAGTAGTAGTGTACCAGTCGGCCATCTTTTATCAGATCGCAAAATAAAGTGAAGTATACGTGTTTACCATCATGTACTGTGCTTGTGCCCAGTTGGAACAAAATCAGATCATGCATGTCAAAAATGGTTGGGGACACATTTAAGTAACAAAATGGCTGCTAGTCGGCCATCTTGGATCTGATCTCGAAAGAAAAATGACGTGTGTATGTAAGCCATCATTCATTATCCATGTGCCAAGTTTGCACATCAGTAAATGCATGGCGGAGAAATGGTTGAGGACGTGTTCAACATCGGGTTTTTCCAACTAAAATGGCTACCAGTCGCCCATCTTTGATCGCATTGCGAAACAAAATTATGTACATATGTATACCATCATGTGTTGTCTTTGCGCTAAATATGAATAAAATCGGTCACCAACTAGTGCTAGTAAATGGGACATCCGGTTTAACGTCCATTTGGGGGACGGAGTACCTTGAAGAATCGACCTGCATGGAAAATACCATGATGGCAGTTTTTAGCTGGGTCGAGATTTGAACCCAGGCTTGACAGCTCAGGCAAGTCTGCGTAAGGCCTACTGCTTTTCTATCACAATTGGATTTGTCACCTCTTATTTTCTCCCGATTCTCATGTTCCATTTTTCAGCTCTCCAACCCACCCAAACCCTGCAGGAGGCACACGTCTCTGAAACAACAAAATCGTTGTTGACTTTCCAAAACCAAGGCTGACTGCTCACTTCCACAAATTTTATCATCTTTCTTACTCCTCGGAAACCATCTTTTTGAGTTACTTTAACCCCACTCTTCCCTCCATAGTTTCGAGCCAGTAGCTCACAGCAAACCCTATGTATTCTTTCATCATAAACCACAATCTTGTCTCCAGCCATGAACCCTCTTTCAATCTTTCCTCCTTGTTTGCAGGTTCCCATCTTGGTTTTGCTCTTCTCCTCTTTTCTGTTCATTCATTTCATTATCCATCTGTTGCCATTATCCATTCATCCATTATCCATTATCCATTATCCATCCAATTCATCCATTATCCATCTCATCCACCATATTTAGTACATTTTTCCCCTTCATCCCATATTTCTAATAGCCAAGGTTTGAATACATTACTTTAACCTCCAGGTTGATCAGGTCACCTTTAGTATCCCACTGATAGGCCAGATCTCCATACGCACCTTGAATAAAATCTAATCGACTTGTTCTTGTCACTTAACCAACTCATCCACCAAGTTTTGTCATAACACGTCAAAAACTTTTTGAAATATTGTGCAATATATCGTTTTTGGTTCCATCTCTTAATTATGAAGAATCATTTCAAAATGTATTTTAAAAAATAGGAAGATCCAGATCTTCACCAAAATATAAACAATTTGTCCTTGTCACACACCAAACCTGTCCACCAAATCCTGTCCGAATCAATCAATACATTTTTGAGATATCCTGTTCATAGACAATCAAACAAACAACAAACAGACCAACAGGGATGAAAACATAATCTCCAACCACATTTGGTGGGGGAAGTAATAAGTACAGTAGCTCTGTTGAATTGTTGTTGAATCAGACCTAATCTGTTGAACTCTCTCATACATTATTTTTAACAACAAAAACGATCTTATAATGCTTCATCTTCCTCTCTCACACATGTGGTACTCTTTACTGTTTCACAATGCACTACTCTTCTGCTATTTTAACAGACTGCTCTCATTTCGAGCTCTCCTTCATTCCTTGCCTAAAAAATCCAACTATTACAGCGCTTCTTCTCTCCATGCTCTGAATTCGCCTTCATTGCACCCTTCAAGAATTGTGTTAAATCGCATCTCTGACCTAAAACTTTTAAAAACCACAGTTTGCCATGGATGCTCGCTTTCCATCAAACATTCTTTTTTTTCCAAATTCAGTGCCAACTCACCCCCCTCACCCCTCACTCTCACTCTCAAAGCAACCATCCCACTCTTCTCCCTCCAAGCCTCCCTCTCACCTCTCTCAAAAATCCCCCCTCACCTTTCTCCCACCTTTCATCCCCCTCACTCTTCCTTCTCAAAGTTGCCCCCCTCTCATCCACCAACCTGCCTCCCTCCACTGCCCTCTCACCTCCATCTCTTCACTCCACCTCCTCAAATCCTCAACTGCCTTCTTCCTTGTCTCTTGTCCCCCCTCTCCCCCAGCACCACAGAGCCTTTTCTCCTCATTCGGCCCCCTCCCCTCGCTGTTCTGCAATACCCCACACTCCTTCAGCAACCCTCCTTACCTGCCCCCTCGTCCCTTGTCCTACCCTTCCCCTCCCCCTCCCCCTCCTGCACCCAAAGCCTCCTCCCCTTCCTCTTCATTAAAAGTGTGGACCTCAAATATCCGGGGCCTTCGCTCAAACCTTTCAGATCTTTCCATACAGGTTGCCACTGACAAACCAGACATTATCTGCCTAATAGAAACTTTCCTCTCCCAAGACGTGTCTGACTCCCAAGTATCTCTCCCTGGCTACTCCCTCTTACGGTATGACAGACCTGAGCCTCGTCCTGGTGGAGGTGTTGCTCTCTTCATCAAAGACTCTATTCCTCACTCTCCATGCACTGCTCTCACTCCCCCACACCCCCAGGAATACCTCTGGCTTCGGCTTCCCCTCCACTCCCACCTCATGTTTATATGTGTACTGTACCGTCCACCGAACAGTGATGACTCCATCTACATCTCACTATCCGAAAACATGGACCATCTATCTTCTCATCCAAACTCTCTCTTCCTCTTATGTGGTGACTTCAATTGTCATCACACCAGTTGGCTAGGTGTGGGTACCTCTCTCACCTGCCATGGCACCTCAGCAAAAGCTTTCTACGACTCATTGGGACTGACTCAATCGGTCAACTTCCCGACCCGGATCTCAACCAATGGTACTCCATCTCTTCTGGATCTGATTTTGACAAATTTCCCTGACAATAACTGCTGCTCTTCCTTCGCTCCAATTGGTTCTTCTGACCACGTCCTTGTTAAAGTGGACATCTCTCTGGCTGTTATCAGAGAACCACCTCACCGCCGTCGAGTCTGGCATTTCACTCAAGCCGACTGGCAGGGTCTCCGAGCAGCCATCAAACTTACAGACTGGTCTCCTATCACTACTTTCTCAAACATCAACTCATCCTGGGAATTCTTTCAAAGAAACTTGCTCTCCCTCATGCACAGATTTATCCCCTCTCGTGTTCAGTTGTCTTACCCTTCCTCCCGCCCTTGGTTTACTGAAGCTTGTGGCGAGGCAGTTGTCCTGAAACAACTTGCCTTTGCCTCATGGAAAGCAAACCCAACTGAGGGCAATCTCAGTTCTTTCCACAAAGCTCGGAACAAGTGTGTATCTACCCTCAGGAGAGCCAGAAAACAACATCTTTCTCATCTCAAGTCTGAACTCTCAAACCTCTCTCCCTCCTCAAAATCCTGGTGGCGTTTAATCAAATCTGTTTCTGGTGTGTTCCCCCTCCATCCCTCCCTTACCTCAAATGGCCGCACTGCTGATTCCACACGTGATAAAGCTGAATGTCTAAACTCGGTGTTTGCAGCTAAATCTTGTGTCCTAAACCCATCACTATCTCTACCCACTTTACCCAGTCGCACCCAACTGTCCCTGGACTCTGTATCCTTTTCTCCTGACAAGGTGGAGAGCTTGCTTTCAAACCTCGAGTCAGATTCTGCAACCGGTCCAGACGGCATCAGCCCACGTGTCCTCAAAGCCTGCTCTTCTGCTCTTGCTCACCCTCTCTCTGTCCTATTCACCCTCTCATTTGCCCAAGGTCATCTGCCATCTGCTTGGAAATCTGCTAACATCACTGCCCTGCATAAAAAAGGTGCAAAAACAGATCCCTATAACTACAGACCAATCAGCCTTCTCCCAATCATCAGCAAGGTGATGGAATCCATCATCGCCTCAGATATGAAATCCTTCCTCTTCTCCAATGGCTTGATTTCCAATCATCAATTTGGTTTCAGACCAGGTCACTCTACCCTGGATATGCTGCTTCTGCTCTCCCATCAATGGATGGAGGTCCTCAATGCCAGACAGGAAATCCGAGCCGTATCCCTGGACATATCACGTGCTTTTGACACAGTCTGGCACCCTGCCCTACTCACCAAACTCTCTTCCCATGGTATTCAAGGCCATCTCCACTCATGGCTCGCAGACTTCCTCTCCTGTCGCAGTCAACGTGTGGCCCTAAATGGAGTTCTTTCATCCCCTCTTCCTGTGCAGGCTGGAGTTCCTCAAGGTAGCGTTCTGGGCCCTGTTCTTTTTCTGGTTTTCATCAATGATCTCTCAGACTCTCTGGAAAATCCTCTATTTCTCTTTGCCGACGACTCCACCCTCTGCCGTACCATCTGTCATCCCTCAGACCGGCAAGCAGCAGCTTCTTCACTCACTGCAGATCTGGATAAAATCACAAACTGGTCCAACATGTGGAACATGTCTTTCAATCCAGACAAATCTCACACTCTCACTATGTCTCTTCGAAAGGACCGTTTACAAAACCCCCCCATCCACTTTCTCAACAATCCTCTGGAAGAAGTCTTTTCTTTCAAGCTTCTAGGTCTCACTATCTGCCATGACCTTTCCTGGGAAAGTCACATTTCCAACCTCGCCTCAAAAGCCAGTCGCCGACTGGGAATCCTCCGTCGTGCTAAGTCCTTCCTCGGCCCTCTTGAGCTCCTGACCACTTACAAAGCTTTTGTCCGTAGCCTGATGGAGTACTGCTCTCCCCTCTGGGCTGGTGCTTCTGCCTCCCACCTTTCTCGGCTTCACGCTGTCGAAACCAGGGCATTTAAGATCATCGGCATCTCCCGCAATGAAGCTGAGTCTTTGGGCCTCTCACTCAATCACCGCAGGTTGGTCGGTGGTCTTTCTGTCTTCTACCGACTCCTCTCCAGCCTTGCCCCCCCTGCTCTCTCTGCGATTTGTCCCCACCACATTTCCACAGGGCGCTCAAGGTCCGCCAACAACCCCCTTCTGGTAAAACTACCAAAATCACGAATCACTGCTCATCTTCACTCTTTCATTCCTCTTTTTTCCTGCCTTTGGAATAAACTTCCTCACTCTATTCTTTCTCATTATTCCCTCCAGGCTTTCAAAACAGCTGTTCACCACCACCTCTTATCTTCCCCCATCCAAATCCTCGATCTTTTCTACCCCCGATAATCCACCCAAGCCCACTTCCTTCATTTCTCCTACTTTCCTTCCTGAAAGTCCCTGAAATGTCCATCTTCTCTTCGCCATGTTCCCCGTCCCATCCCCATCCCTCTCCCTTCCACAGTTCACCTAATGTGTCTGTTCCCCACTGTTTTGTCCCTTCCACTCCCGCCCCTCTTGTCTCATGCCTCCTTGCTGTGAGTTGTGTGTTAGCTCTCATACGAGCCTCGACCAAGGTATACAAAAAAAAAAAAAAAAAAAAAAAAAAAAAAAGCTCACAGTGATGTCCAATGATATTTTCCAATCAGCTTTATTTATGATAAATTATAATTCATTATGGGGTCATTTACCTCCTTGTATTGAGCAACTTGGTGTCTGGCTTTCTCGGCAACTACTTTGTCATTAATTTTGTGATGTATTTGTGCATTTGAGAAGCAAATGACATGATTTCCCAGTGTGATTAAACTCATGTATTTTTTTTTTAAGTACTGTAAAACAAAATTGTGAAAACTTCATCACAAACAGTACTCTTGTTGGGATTTTCACCTGTGTGAATCATTTCATGTTTCTTTGGGAAATACACAGATGTCAAGGCTTTATTGCAAAAAGAGCATTTGGATGGCTTTTCTTCCTTGTGAATAATTTCATGTTTCTTTCAGTAACATGACAATGTGAAGCATTTCTTGCAATGAGAACAGTTGTGTGCCTTTCCATATGAATATTTTCATGAGTATGTATATATATATATATATATATATATATATATATATATATATATATATATATATATATATATATATATATATATATATATATATATAGACGTAATTCATATATGCTGATGTGTGGAAAGTCTATTCACAAACAGAGCATCTGTTTGGCTTTTTTTCCTTGTGAACCAAATCATGTATATTTAGGTCATATGGGGATACGAAGGATTTTTCACAAACAGAACATTTGAGTGGCTTTTCTCCCCTGTGAATCATATCATGTATTGTGAGCTGGCATGGTAATGAAAAGGATTTTTTTTCAAAGAGAACATTTCTGTGGCCTTTCACCACGATGTTTCTTCTCATGTTTCTTTAGCTGGCATGGAAATGCAAATGATTTTTGACAAACAGAACATTTGTGTGGCTTTTCTCCCCTGTGAATCATCTCGTGTTTCTTGAGGTGGGATGGGAGTACAAAAGATTTTTGACAAACAGAACATTTGTGTGTCTTTTCTCCACTGTGAATGAAATCATGTCTCTTTAGGTCATATGAGGATATAAAGGATTTTTTACAAACAGAACATTTGTGTGGCGTTTCTCCACTGTGAGTCCTCTCATGTATCTTGAGATAGGATGGAGATCTGAAGGATTTGTCACAAACATAGCATTTGTATCGTGTTTCTCCAGTGTGAATCATCTCATGTATCTTGAGATAGAATGGAGATCTGAAGGATTTGTCACAGACAGAACATTTGTGTGACTGTTCTCCAATGTGAAGCAAATCATGTCTCTTTAATTTGGATGAGGATATGAAGGATTTTTCACAAACAGAACATTTGTGTGGCTTTTCTTCTTTGTGAATGAATTCATGTCTGTTTAGTTCAGACCTGCATCTGAAGGATTTTTCACAAACAGAACATTTGTGTGGCTTTTCCCCACTGTGAACAAAATCATGTCTCTTAAGTTCGTATGACGATGTGAAGGATTTTTTACAAACAGAACATTTATGTGGCTTTTCCTTGCTGTGTTTCATCTCATGCTTCTTCAGGTGGCACGGGAATGTAAAGGATTTTTGACAAAGAGAACATTTGTGCAGTTTTTCTCTCCTGTGATTAATCTCGTGTTTCTTGAGGTAGGATGGAAATATAAACGATTTTTCACAAACAGAACATTTGTGCGGCTTTTCGCCACTGTGAACAAAATCATGTCTGTTTAGATTGGAGGAAGATGTGAAGGATTTTTTACAAACGGGACATTTGTGTGGCTTTTCTCCCCTGTGAATCCTCTCATGTATCTTGAGATAGGATGGTGATCTGAACAATTTTTCGCAAACAGAACATTTGTGCGGTTTTTCTCCCTTGTGAATCAAAACGTGTCTCTTTCGTTCTGATGAGCAAATAAAGGATTTTTGACAAACAGAACATTTGTGTGGCTTTTCTCCTTTGTGAATGAAATAATGTCTATTTAGATCGTACAAGGACATGAAGGATTTTTGACAAAGAGAACATTTGTAGGGCTTTTCTCCCCTGTGAACAAAATCGTGTCTCCTTAGGTTGAAGGAGGACACGAAGGATTTTCGACAAACAGAACATTTGTGCGGCTTTTCTGCTGTGTGAATCCTCTCATGCTTCTTTAATTGTGTTGGGGACAGAAAAGATTTTTGACAAACAGAACATTTGTGTGGCTGTTGTGTCAAGTGAATCATTTCATGTGTCCTTAAAGCAAATGAAGTAGTGAATGCTTTACTACAAAAGGTACACTTGTGCGGCTTTTCTCCAGTGTGAATCATTTCATGTCTGCATTGCGAAGTTGAAGATTGAAATGCTCTTTCACAGAAAGAACATCTGTGTGGTTTATTTCCTGTGTTAATCATCTCATGTAGCCTTAGAAAGGAAGAAGTTGCAAAGGATTTTTCACAAAGAGAACACTTGGAGAGCTTTTCATCACTTTGAGTGGTCTCAGGCATCTTTAAGGCAGATGCACAACTTGTGAAGGCTTTTACAAAAACAGCGCCTTGTTGTCCATTCTCACCAATACGATTCATTTCACATTTCTTCAAAGCAAATGAGGTTCTCCTTCTCTTGTCCGTGTTATTTTGTAATATCTCGTTGCATGAAAACGGCCGAGCCCAACTTGAACACAAGTTTACTGGATACTCCACAGATGTCTCTGCAACATAAGAAAGAAAATGAAGACAAAAACACACTTGTGTTTATAAAAATTATCCCATCTTTTTACTATTCTTTGCAGTACAATTTCAATACTTTTGTCTCACAGAAAAAGTAGAATGCATTACCTTCGTTATGAATGCACATTACTGAATAATGCTATTCTACAACTTCTTCTTCTTCTTCTTGTGTATGGCAGCTTAGCTGCTGGGTAGATATCATTTTGTTGGAGCACAACTATGCCACTGAAGCTATGTCCCTATACCAGTACACTGATACTCAATGCCCCAATCTCAGAAGGATGATGGGCTGATTCAACCTCACCTGGTGTTAATGCAGGTTTGTTTAAAACAGATGAGTATTTCATTTAATGTCAAGAATGCACACAGATAAAAGGTCACAAGAAAAAGAACAATCAGAGATTGCAGACCCTCGCCAGGACTTGTTTTGTGGGTTATGTTGTGTGGTGTTTGTATAGTTTTGTGTGGTGTATTTTATGTGGCATTTGTGGACGGACGTTATGAAATTAATGATAGACATAATTAGTGTGCTGTATCACATGGTTGGGTTTTCATATATCATGACTCGCCCACTAGGGGTGGCAGTAATGTACATCCGAGCACGCAGTAAAGCGGAGTTACTGCTAACGCTCTCACTCTCCATGTTCCGCTGCACCTCGGACATTACAGTTGGCTGACGAGGATAGTTGGTAGACGAGTCAGGGCGCACGGACAGGTGCCCGTTTTCGTCAGAGATGACTTCGAATTGTTTTCGGAACAATTGGGGTGCTATTTCCACGCGAATGTGGTCGACGAGAGCAAGCAAAAGTCGATCTTGCTCGCCTCGCTATCGCTGAAACAGTATCGACTACTGAGTGATTTGGTGGCGCCGGACAAGCCCAGTGGGGACACGCTGTCGTTCCAGGACATTGTGCAGAAGATGAAAGCACACATGGCGCCGGAAAAGTCATTACAGCTGGCTCGATACCAGTTTGATCGCCTCGCGAAAGGTACGGGGGAGCGCGTCGCGGATTTCGTAGCGCGAGTGAAGCATTCTTCCGTGGCCTGCAAGTTCACGGCGGGGGAGCATCCAGCTCGGCTCAGAGATCGCTTTATTTCCGGTTTACAAGATGCAAAAATGGTTTCGGCGATTCTACGGCTGAAGGGTGAAGCCATTACATTCAACTCGGCGGTTGACACTGCTACAGCTGTCGAGCAGACTCTCAGAGATGTTCGGGCCATCACCGGCCACAGCATGCCAGATGGCCCGGGGGTCCACGTGGTGTTGCAAGTGCCCCGGGACGCACGCGCGACCTTCGGTGCGGGCCGGGGCCAGACGTCGCCGCGCGGCCGCACGAGCTGCGAGTTGACCCCACGGACGTGTTTGGGATGCGGAGGTCGACACCTGCGCCGTGTGTGCCCATTTAAAAACACCGTGTGCTTATATTATCGCAAGGTGGGTCATCTGAAGCGTGTGTGCCGAGGGGCGTTGGCCACAGTTAAGGTCATGGACGGCAATGTGCGGGGAAACCCCGGCGACCCGGGGCGGAACCTGCAGCTGATGATGAGCCTGTTTTCAATTGGTCCTGCGGCGGCACGCCCGATGACAGTGGAAATTGAAGTGAACAAAACATCGATCACGTTTCAGGTTGATACGGGAGCGGCTGTGTGGATCATCGGCGAACAGACCACGCGTAGACTCAACGGCCTGAAGCTTATCAGGTCAAACCTCACACTGTTCACGTACACCCGCAAGAGGATAACGCCCATCGGGATGGCAGACGTGTCTGTGGGGTACCAAGGCCAGGTCGCCACGCTTCCGTTGTACGTCGTGCGGGGGAGGGGACCGTCTCTCCTTGGCTGGGACTGGCTGACCCGCATCAGGCTAGACTGGGCCGCCGTTCACCTTGTGCAACCCGTGCCGAGCCGATGGGAGGATCAGTTGGATAAGATTCTTCAAAGACATCAAGGTTTGTTTTGCGACGACCTTGGGAAACTCAAGGAAGTGCAGGCAAAGCTCTTCCTGAAGGAGGGGGTAGTTCCTCGTTTTTGTAAACCACGACCGGTGCCGTATGCCCTGCGGGACAAGGTCAAGGGTGGACTGGATAGGCTGGGAGGCCTGTGGAGTGATCGAACGGGTGTTGTACTCAGATTGGGCCACCACGGTCGTCACAGTGCTGAAACAGAATGGAGACGTCCGATTGTGCGGGGACCTCAAGTCCACGGTTAACCCGGGGCTCAGCGTGGAGCAGTATCCACTGCCGTCAATAGATGAGATATATGCACGATTGGCGGGGAGTCAATACTTCACGAAGCTAGACCTGCGTGATGCATATTTTCACCTGGCGATGGATCACGGGAGTAGCGACCTTTTGACAATCAACACGTGTCAAGGGCTCTATCGATATACCCGGCTCTGTTTTGGGATTGCTTTGGCCCCGGCCTTGTGGCAGAAAGCCATGGATCAGGTTTGCATTGGCCTGCCCGCTCAAACCTACCTGGACGATGTGCTCATTGCGGGGAAAACGGCGGATGAGCACCTTGCGAACATTGCTCAAGTACTGACAAAGCTGGAAGCGTGCGGCCTGCGCTTGAACAGGGACAAGTGCGCGTTCTTCAAGCAGCGCTTGGAATACCTCGGGCACATCATCATGCCGGAGGGGCTGTTGAAAGGCCCTCGGAATGCAGAGGGAATTCAGCATATGCCACCGCCTCGCGACAAGACGCAGCTGCGCTCATTCATTGGTATGGCACAGTATTACCAAAGATTCGTGCGCGGGCTCAGCTCGCAGCTTGCGCCATTAATGCGGTTGCTCAGGAAGGACAAGCGCTGGGCCTGGGGGCATGTACACCAGGCGTCGTTCGACCGCGTCAAGCGGCTGCTCACAGAGGATACGGTCCTCGTGCACTACGAGCCTGCACGTCCGTTCTTATTGGCATGCGACAGCTCTGCATACGGCATTGGGGCAGTGCTCTCCCACAGGATGGACGATGGTTCCGAGCGGCCTGTTTGTTTTGCATCCCGGACCCTGTCCACAGCAGAGCTGGAATATGCCCAGGTCGAGTGCGAGGCTCTCAGCCTCGTCTGGGGTCTGCGGAGGTTTCATCAATACCTGCTGGGGCGGCATTTCACTTTGCAGATGGATCACAAACCACTTCAATTCATCCTGAGACCCGAACGTGGGGTACCGGTGGTGGCGGCCACGCGAATACAGCGGTGGTGTCTATTTCTTGCTGCTTACAGCTACGATATTCAGTTCCGAAGCACCAAGAAGCATGCTAATTGCGACGGGCTCTCGTGCTTGCCTTGCGCGGAGGGTCCAGCTTCATCTGAATCGGCCGACCGGGTTGATGTGTTTGCACTGAGCCAGGTCCAAAGCGGGCCGATCACGGCCAAACAGGTCGCGGTGGAATCGGCTCATGATCCAGTGCTCGCCCGTGTCGTTCAAGCGATTTATACGGGGAATTGTAGCAATCTACCTTCAACACCGGCATTTCAGCCTTTCGCATTGCGCACATCGGAGCTGTCGTTGGTCCAACGGTGCATTATGTGGGGAATGAGAGCGGTGATTCCACCGAAGTTCAGGCAGCAGTGTTTGGAGGAACTACAGGTCAGTCACCTTGGCGTCGTGTAGACCAAGAGTCTTGCTCGTAGCCTGTTGTGGTGGCCGGGGTTGGACAAAGACATTGAGCAGATGGTTAAGCATTGCACCACGTGTCAAACAGATGCTGATAACCCGCGTCGAGCTTCGGGACTGTGGCCGACCCTAGCCAGGGCCTGGCAGAGGGTCCATGTGGATTTTGCGGGGCCGGTTAATGGCAAAATGTTTTTGATTGTGATCGATGCGTTCTCTAAATGGCCGGAGGTTGTAGTAATGCAGCATACATCGGCAAACATTACGGTAGAAAAACTGTGGACGAACTTTGCTAATAAAGCGATACCCGAGATTCTGGTCTCTGATAACGGTCCGCAGTTCATCGCAGGTACATTTGATGAGTTTTTGCGTCAAAATGGTATTCGACATCTTAGGTCCGCACCGTATCATCCTGCGACGAACGGGCAGGCGGAATCATTTGTTAAAATGTTGAAACGGGCTTTGCGAAGGGGGGGGGGGGGGATGTTGCACCTGTGCGGGCTGTGGTCGATATCTTTTTGCTCCAATACAGGAACGCTATTCATCCTGCCACGAGCAATTCTCCTGCCATTCGTCTCTATGGACGGGCATTGCGGTCCAGACTGGATTTGCTGCGACCTGGAGGGTCGGTGATTGGGGCAGTGTCGCGCCCGACGCTGCTGCGCGGTTTTGATGTGGGACAGCGGGTAAATGGTGTGCGATTATTTCCACGGTTCCAAATGGGTGCCGGCTGTGGTCTCTGTGGTACTGGGGCCGGCGAATTGCATGGTGCGGACTGATGGTGGGGAGGTGTGGAAGCAGCACGTGGACCAAATGCATGATCGCTGTTCAGTGTCACCCCCCTCCCCCCCTGTGCCGAGCGACGTGGGGCCCCCACCTGTGATGTCGCCGTGGCCAGGCGTTGTATCGCCAAGGCCGGACGTGCCGACGCCCGCGGGGTGTTCCCCTTATTCAGTCCTGCCCAAGGACGACGAGCAAGCTTGTCGGCCGGGGGCGGTTGTTGTTGCGGATGGGGCAAGTCCAGCGAGGGTGTCACCTCGACCAGGCCGGGAGGCGTCTGAGCCTGGGCCGTCTGGCAGCGCTGCTCGCCCAAGGTGGGTCAGAAAACGGCCGCGGTACTTGGAGGATTTTGAATGTTGATTGGTTTTGTTTGGTCATGTTATAATTGTCATTTCATCATTGGAATTGTCATTTTACGAGGGGAGAAGTGTGCTGTATCACGTGGTTGGGTTTTCATATATCGTGACTCGCCCGCTAGGGGTGGCAGTAATGTACATCCGAGCACGCAATAAAGCGGAGTTACTGCTAACGCTCTCACTCTCCATGTTCCGCTGCACCTCGGACATTACAATTAGAACTGCCACTTTATAAATGCTGGCAGTGATGACTGGTTTAGCCATTTCTAAGAAGAATTTTAAAGGTAAAAAAAAAATAAAAAAAAATATATGTCTGCTGAATCACGTGACCAATGACGTAATCAATAATTTTTGAGGACAATTTTATCCCTGGATGACCCTCAAAAATTTTCATACTGAACAGATGTAGCGTTCTACATATGCAGTTACGATGTCATAATGAAGGCACCTATGATGTCATTTTTTTTTTAAATCACACTCATTCCCCATGAGGAGTACTTGCTATGTGCCAAGTTTCAATTTTTTCAACCTTCTCTTCCATGGGTTTCTTACCCTCCACCCCTTCCTTCCCCATTGCTTTCCAATACATAGCTTTTCTAGTCAGATACCCCTCTTGTTTTCTCATTATATGTCCTACCAATCACCATCTTTGTTCTTTGAAAATCTTTAGAATTCTCTTTAAAGGCCATGATAGAAGATCGTCAGTTTACATTCCATTTCCTTGCTAAATTTTTTTCCAGTTTTCTTCCATTTCCCATGTACCATATAATAACACCGATTTGACATTGGAAATTAATAATTTAATCTTAGTTTTTAACTGAAAGTTTTCCGGAATTCCAAATCCTTACGTGTGCGTGTGCGTGTGCGTGTGCGTGTGCGTGTGCGTGTGTGTGTGCGTGTGTGTGTGTGTGTGTGTGTTGCTTATTTGACGCACTACTATAGTTCTGGGCCGATTCCATCCAGACTTGCTACATAGGATCAGCATGACCCCAGTCAGTGCTTAGGAGTATTTTTATATTTTCCCATGGTCTTGGGAGGGAGGGGGAGGCATGCAAATTCTCCCTGGAAATGTGCATCATGTGTTGTCACTTCAGGTGGGAGAGGGTATTACAAGTCCTCACCCTTTACACAGTACAGTATTCTTGTCCCCACGTTTTCCAGTGCAATTAGGTGTTTTGAATTGCACAGCGATAGGTATTTTTAATTACACGTTTGAAGAACAACCCCCCCCCCACCCTGCACCCTTTCCCCCACCCCTTCAGGCAGCTCCCATAGGGAGTGGGTGCTTCTTGTGTTTAATATAGAGTTGAACATTGTTTGAGCTTTTCTTGAACAGAAAAAGGCAATGAAAGTACAATATAAACTAGTTATTTTATAATTACAATTACACTTCCACAAACCTTTGCAACTGAATGAATACTCAGTGGCATCAAAGACAATATTGACATCAATCAGTTTGGTAACCAGGCAAGTTATTCCACTTCACACTGCCTTGTTAAGTCGATGAATAATTTATACGAGCATGCTGATAAACAACTAAGTCACAGGTGGTTGTAACAGATTTTTCTGAAGCTTTTGATCTGATAAATCACAATGTGGTTGTAACAAAGTTGATACAAATGGGTGTCAAGCCTGCCGTAATTCCTTGGATAAGTAGTTTCTTAGATATAAGAGCTCATTGTGTTCGGTACAAGGGGACCTTATCTGTTAATCAAACCTTCAGTCGAGGGGTACTTCAGGGGAAACAAATTAGGCCCCTTTTTTTTTCTGGCTCAAATTAATGATGCAATGACTCAGCTTAATGCCTGCCTGTGCTCATATCCTAGCCCTCAAGTATGTTGATAACATAACACTGATTGAGAATTCAATGGGCAGGCAACTCGAAATGACACTACAATCTGCTTTGAATATTTTTACTCAATGGGAAATTAAAAATAACATGAAGTCGAATACTGATAATTGTGCCGTTATGGAAGTTTGCTTCATGAAAGAACCTCCACCGAGGCCTCTATTTACTATCCAAATTACTGGACGACAGAAGGTAAATCATCTGAAAATATTAGGTATTGTTATCTCATCTAATTTGAAGTGGAACCTTCACATTCGCAATATTGTCACAATGGCAAATGGAAAGTTGTTTATGTTGAAGATGCTCAAAAAGTTTAACTTGGCCATGGAAGAGTTGCTTATCATTTATAAAGGTGGTTACATCATTTTTAGAGTATGCTGTTCCAGTTTGGAATGGTGGCCTCACAATCTGCCAAAGTAACGAATTGGAACAGGTTCAGAAAAGGGCTCTCTGAATCATTCGAGGACAATTACACAGTGATTATGACCAGGCCCTTCAGTTTTGTGATATTCCAACCTTGAAACAACGCAGGTTTGAAATTTGTCTGAGATTCGCAAGCAAACTGCGAACATCTAATGAGTTTAGTCATTGGCTTCCAGACCTCAGGCAGGATAGGACACAATAAACAGTCTCTCAGAAATTCATCTCAACTTTCAAAAATTACATGTAAAACCCAAAGGTACAAAAACAGTGCCATACCATACTTTGCTAAAATTCTGAATGAATAATGTACATTCTACTCCCCCTTTTACTTTAATATATATATATATATATATATATATATATATATATATATATATATATATATATATATATATATATATATATATATATATATATATATAGATATATATCGTCGACCGAGAATTAACAGGATCTATCTGACATTTCATTCAAATTTAGAAGAAGTCCATGTAGAAGGGCAACAGAGGAAACTAAGTAAGATTATTTTATGTTACCTTTATATGTACCTGTTATGCAGCACACGATATGAAAATAAAATGTTATGAGATAGTGGCAATTCCACTTTGAATTTTTGATTTCATTTTTCTCAAACTTTAAAAAAGTGTAGTTGGACCCTGTTAATTCTCGGTCGACTATATATATATATATATATATATATATATATATATATATATATATATATATATATATATATATATATATATATATATATATATATATATATATATATTATATTGGGTCACAGAAATAGGTGACCCTTATTGTCAGTAATTCTGTTTGTTTGGATGTTTGTTCGTTTGTCATCAGCATAATTGGTAGTAAACATGGGCCGATCTTGACCAAACTCGGGTGGTAGGTACATCTTATGACCTAGTGCTTTGGAAATTGTGATGGTTGCTAGGGACGCTTTGGTTCCCTAGCATCAGCCAAAAAACCTTCAAAATCGGTACCGTTCACACGAAATCAATTCCGAAAGCCATTATCCCACGTCGGCTTATGAAATTTGGCATGCATCATCTACAGGTGATGCTGGACCATATATATTCCGGTTTTTGTGATATATGGAATAGTTTACCCGCAGCGCCCCCTACAAATGGGGTATGCCCGAAAATTGGTGAAAATTGAAGGCCCCCGAGCGACCAGGTGAGTGCATCGATCCGAATGAAACTTTGCAGGTTCATAGCACGCAATGAGTACTACAACTTTGCCTCAGGAAATATTGACCGATATTGCTTAGGTCAGGGGTCAAAGGGCAAAAATCGATAATATGCGAGAGCTGGAGGTGCCCTCGCGCCAAATGCTACTCCAAGGGTTATGGTCAGATGGTCATGAAAATTCACACTAATCATATGGAATGCATTGTGCACAAACGATCGAGCCGGATTTTCGATTTATATCTTTGTTCACCCACAGCACCCCCTCAAACTTTTGGGATTTCCTTTATCAAACCGCATTTTCGGTTCTTTTCATTCAAATTGATACCGAGTAGTTATCAGTAGATGGAACTCGATGAGATTTGGTATGCATAATTTTAAGGTGATTCTCTATCCCCTATATGACATCCATTTTTTCCTATATCTTATAGTTTCCAAATGGTAATCCTCTCAACTTGGGTGTCCGAGGGCCATTGAGCATTCTCGCTGAAAATTCAAAGTACACTAGCTCCAAGACAGTTGAACCGAATCTAATGAATCTTTACATGCTTATAGACCGTAATGAGACTACAACTTTGCTCATTTGCATAATGACCTATCTCAAGTAGGTTAGGGGTCAAAGGTCAATAAGTGCATTTTTCGGGCGAAATTACCATTCAAGGCACCCTTGCTCCTACACAGATTAACCGATACGAATGAAAGTTCATAGGTACATAGTACTCAATGAGTACTACAACTTTGCTTCAGGACATATTGACCTATCTCGGCTAGGTCAGGGGTCAAAAGTCAATGAGTGCATTTTTCGGGCAAAATGACCGTTCAAATCCCCCTTGCTCCTACACGGGTTAACCGATACGAATGAAAGTTCATAGGTACATATTACTCAATGGGTACAACAACTTTGCTTCAGGACATATTTACCTATCTCGGCTAAGTCAGGGGTCAAAGGTCAATGAGTGCATTGTTCGGGCAAAATGACCATTCAAAGCCCCCTTGCTCATACACGGGTTAACCGATTTGATTGCAATTTCGTAAGTACTTAGTACTAGATTAACTCAGATCAGGGGTCAAAGGTCATCGGATGCTCAGCGACCCATGGCCGCCTACCGGCTTGTGTGTGTGTGTGTGTGTATATATATATATATATATATATATATATATATATATATATATATATATATATATATACATATATACACATACAGTAAGTCCTCGCTTTTCGCAAGGGTTGCGTTCCTGGAAAACCTTATGATAAGCGAAACTGTGTTAAACAAAACACATTTTCCCATAGAAACAAATGTGTTAAAGGGGGGATGTGTTTTTGGCTCGAAATTTTTTGGACATAAACACAAATAAACAAAACACACTCCTCGAGTAGTGGCGACTTACCCCGAGGCTGGAGGAACGGAGTTGATTGCGGTGGACAAGTCACACTTGCGGAGTGGCAGAATCGTCCCCCTCTTCACTTGACACTGTGCTGTCACTTTCTTCACCAGTGGAAACGGTCTCTTGGCAGCTGGTTGAAGGAGCATCCTGGATGGTGGATGGAGTTGGTGCTGCATCTTTTGGCTTGAAAAATGCATGGAGAGTGGGCTGGATGGCTTTCTTTTTCTTTGCTGCATAAAGTTCCTTGTAGCAACAAAGGGCATCATTAACAACACGGCTAAAATCAGTGCTCCTTTTAAGATTTGGATCTTGCTCGATAACAAATTCTATGGCATTTTCAAACGAGCTGAGGATTTGGCTGAGGTTTTTCATGGTGAGATGCTTGGATGAAGGTGTCACAGCATCTTCTTCTTCCTCAAGAGCCCACTGCTGTTCCAACTCCATAAGATCTTCATTGCTTAAGGGTTCTGCATGAGACTCCAGTAAGTCATCCACGTCCTCTTCGTCAACTTCTTCAAAACCAGCCTCTTGCGCCAGGTCTACAATTTGCCTTGTAATCAACGGAACATCAGCAAACCCCGTGAAATTGTGGACACACTCAGGCCACACTTTCTTCCACACAGCGTTCATTGTGGAGGCACTCACCTCCGCCCATGAATCCTTAATGTTTTCCAAAGCCATTTTTATGTTGTATGTTCGCCAAAACTCCTTGATTGATAGCTTGTCCTTATCAGTTTTTTTGATAAGCTGCAGCATGGTATGCTTAACATAATAGGCTTTAAAAGCAGCAATAACTCCCTGATCCATAGGCTGTAAAAGTGAGGTAGTATTTGGTGGTAAAAATACTACCTGCACGTTTTCACACCAGTCTTCCATTTGCTGAGGATGGGCAGGAGCATTGTCTACAAGCAGCAAAGATTTGTTGTCAATGTTGTTCTCCTTGGAGTACTTCTCAACATGATTGGAGAAGTAATTGATCACGTAATCGTGGGTCAATGCCCCAGTCATCCAAGCCTTTGTATTTGACCGCCATATTACGGGAAGTTGTGGCTTGAGGCAACCCTTTAGCGCTCGTGGGTTTTCAGAAACGTAAACAAGAAGCGGCTTGAGTTTTACATCCCCTTCTGCATTTCCACCGAGTAATAAGGTCAGCCTGTCCTTTGCTGCTTTCAACCCTGGAGCAGTCTTTTCTTCTCGTGCGATGTATGTACGGGAGGGCATTCTTTTCCAAAACAATCCGGGTTCGTCAATATTGTAGACTTGCTTCGGTGAGTAACCCCCCTCCTCAATCATCTTCTTCAACTTTGCTGGAAACTCTGATGCGGCAGCATGGTCCGCACTTGCTGCCTCACCGCTACACTTCAGGTTGTGGAGGTTGGCGCGATGACAAAACCTCATGAACCAGCCTCGGCTAGCTGTGAAGGTCTCTGCGCCTTCACCCTTTCCTTCAGCTTCCTGTTTCTTCTTTAAATCGTTCCACAAACTACGCGCTTTTTCTTGTATCACAGCAAGAGATAAAGGCATGCGACGTTTAGTTTGATCTTCTATCCACACACATAATAAACGCTCCATGTTGTGCATGGCACCATCTCTCATTCTCGTTAGTGTCGTTGCACTCGAACTGGTCGCAATCTGTGATATTTTCTTTATCTTTGCCGAACTTTGAACGATCGAATGTACAATCGATGCAGCGATTGCTGACCCCTAGATCATGCCCATGAGCTCAGCAAGCTCTACAACAGCTCTGAGAAGTTCAAACACCTGTATTTAAATCTCCATCCAGGTAAGCTGACAACCCATCCCCTGCACAACTGAAGCCCATATGCCCAACATATTGGCTCAAACATTCCTCTGCTGTAAACTCTGTCTTGCAAAATTATGAAGGTGAGCTAGACATCCTACAGGACGCAACTAATAGCTTTGGGACAAACACTGTGTTTCGTGTTAACGGCATTCATAGCTTGTGGTGTTTCTCACACACTGTTTTTAATGAGCCAAAATGTGAAGCAATGGACAAAGTTAGTTGTGCCATAAGGCAGAGAAAGGTTATGACATTTGGCGAAAAGATAGAGTTGTTAGATCGGTTGGTTCGAGAAGAAAATGCGGCATCTGTACGGTCCACCATTGTGGGGTCAATGATTGTGGGTAGAATCTTCCCCATTGTACTCTTCCTCATTCTTAAACCTTCATTTTCCTTCCAACCTAATTCCCAAATGTTCATTTTCCAACTCCATATTCAAACCTTATTGCCAAACATTTAATTTCCGACACCCGGATTCGAACCCCCGTTCTCAAACACACATTCTCAAGCACAGCTCATGAAACAAATCAAGGCAGAGATTTATGACAGAGCAGGTTTTTAACACCGACAAGACGGGATTAATCTGGAAGACGATGCCATCTCGTACCTTGCTCTCCAAAGCAGGGAAGATGGTAGTTCAAGGTCAGGTGATTTAAGGATTGCGTTACCCTTCTCCATTGTGGGTTGTAGCAATGCTGCAGGCGCCGTCGTCGTAAGGCTCATGCTGCTTTTCCGTTCGCCGAATCGCCTTCCCGCTCACCTTTTCCACACTCACCTTTCCCTGCTCCACTCCACCCTTCCCCCACCCCCTCTAAAAGCATCAACCCAAGCTAAGTGTTGTGTTTTCCATTTACGGCGGAGTACGTAATATGTTTACCATCACCCAACTCACTGTGTTGTAATAAATTTAAAAGGTAAAAGACGTGTGTTTTTGTTTAACTTACACTCTATTTATTGTGTTTTCATGTTTATTTCAATGTTAGCTTGCTTTATGTATATATTTACATATTTATTTCAACAGTAAGGTGCATATTTCTGGCTACTGTCGATCCTCCTCGAAATTTTCTTGAATCCCAGGAACCGAACCCCCTTTTCCCATTGGCCTGCTCGTGGTTTCCACAATCGCAATTTCAATGACCGTGGAATTTTCCAGGAACCTTACCCCTGCATATTGGAGGGCCTAGTGTATTTTTGAAAGGTATGTGGTTTCTCTTTGCATGTTTCAACTGAAAATAAATTTGATAACACCCAATTTCTGAGCCGTTTGCTATAATAACATGTTTTCTAAATTACAGAGCCAAATATTTTTCTTCCCATCACACGATGATTGGCAGCTGTTGATAAAGAATTGTGCTTATGCACTTCTCCTTGAAACATCTATAATGCAGCATTGTTTTAATAATTTGTTGATTGAAATTCACCCTAAACAAGGGTTAAAGCCACGAGGTTTTTGGGTTGTATACAGTACGCACTGTAATCAGCATTCAACACTGTCTCCAATCGGACGATGCAGATGACCAACAAATGGCCGATATGTATGTATGTATGTATATATATATATATATATATATATATATATATATATATATATATATATATATATATATATATATATATATATATATATTGTTGTGGTTACCAGATTCGCAAACCACCATTCAGGTCCCTTAGGTGAGGTGTCTCGGTAAGTACATGTGTAGTTAGGCCCGAACCCGTTGTCTAGTGGGAATACATGTCATTTATGCGAGCTGCGACTCTTCAGGATAGCCGTTTTTCTTTTACTATCTTTATTTTGGACCAACCGCCATGATCACAACCACAACATCAACCACCGACCACAACCACCGCTTCACCACAACCGCCACGACCTTCACGTCACACCTCGCAACCGTAGCATCGCCACCGTTCTTGCCCCGCTGTGGGTACCGGTGTTGGATTCGTGCAGAGCGCACGTCGAACAGCGTGTACAAAATCACGGATTTTGTGCTTCAAAAACGGATCAAAAACGACACACGCCCACTTTTTGCCGTCCAATCGGTGAGCGAGGGACGATTTGGCCCCGCCTCCAGGACGATCGATATATGCAAATTTGTGGATCAAGAAGCCTTCACGCCCACTTTTTCTCGGGCCAATGGGGAGCGAGGTGAAAGGTCAAAGGGAGGGGGTCAAAGGCGAAGCTACGGGGGGATAAAAGGACCGTGTTCGTCAGTCAGAGGTGTGTGGAAGTCTGGAGCCCGAAGCCTGCAGTAGCTGGAGAAGCTGAAGAGAGTCGAACGGGAGAGTCCAAAGAAGAGTCCAGGGTGGAGAGTCCAGAGGCGGAGAGGCGGCAGCGGCGAAGGCAGACGAGGGGGTGCTCGCGACGGTGCCGGGAGCTGCACGCCCGAGGAAGGCCGGCAGCGCGACCTGGCCGAGGTGGAGACGCACACCAGGGATAATAAAGATCCTCTATACCCCGAGCATCAGCAACCCCCTCCTGTTTCCCCCCGCGCTGAGATAGTGCGACCAAGGGGGCCCCTTTCCCACCCCCTGCCAGACACTGTCCGCGAGGTCCGCGGAGTTGGGGCGCCATCGCCGCTCCGCGTCTCATCACCAGACGGGTAGGCGCGACCCGGTCTCGGCCTCAGGCCCGCCTCATTCTTGGGGATGTTCTTTTCCTTGGTTTTGGGTATGTGTTGTCGGCGCCGTCTGTGAGGTAGAATTGTATAAGTGTTGCCGTGTGCTCGGTAGTCGGTATTAGCTCTGCACTGTGTTTTCGCTTTTATATTTGCTTTTTGTGTAAATGGAATTGTGTTTTTTCTGTGTGCTTTTGGTGGAATTGAATGTGTGCTTCCCGTGTGCCGCGAATAAATGTGCTTTGTGTTGAACTGTTCTCCCGCTTCGCTTCGTCTTTTCCTCCATTGAATCCCCATCTTGCTTCACGTAAAGGGTTGGTAGTGGGCTGAATACGCCCGATAATTAATCGAACCGTCGAGGTCGACGATAACACCGCTCGGTTATTCTGATAAGTACGGAACGGGTCGCTTAAGTGGCCCGTGTCCAAAGTCGACCTGCGGCGAGGTGCGATCGCCCGGTCTACCCTCCGCGTGGGTACTTAGGTAGGTCGAATTCGGCGAGCAACCCTATCCCACGCGGGGGCTGATTGGCTCGATCGCGGTGAGACCGAAAGGTCCACCCGTGACTGGTTCCCGGCGTTAGTCCGAGAGGGTCACGACTGGATTGTCCGTCCGGTGGGCGACGTGCCGCGATTCGAGTTACGTGGCCGTCAGCACGCCGGCGGGCGCGAAAATCCGCAACACTGGTGTCAGGTCGTGCGATACAAATTCATCGCCCTCCTCGCGGCACTGGTATCGGAGAACAGGAAAACAGGCTCTCCTGTCTCCGGCTAAATTCACGGGAATCGGTCCAGGGGTGAGAGAAGCGACCCCCGATTCCCTCCAAATTACGAGCGAGCAAATTAACCCTTCACGAGAAGCAAGATGGCGTCTCAAGGCGAGCGGGAGCCGGGGGTATTAGAAATGGATGTAGAATGTGTAGGATCCATGGTCCAGGATGGAATCCCCGAGCAGGAAATGTTGATTGTGCAGGAACACGGACTCGCCCAACTGAACCCAGAACCTGAAATGGGTGCGGCAGCGGCCGCAGTGTATGACACCTCCCCCCCCCCTCTCCACCAAAACCCTTCCCCAACCCTTGCCGAAACGGCTCAGCTGAGTGCATCCAACATGGCCCAGCTATGCGCCATGCTGGCGGCAATGAACGAAAAGATGAATGCGAAAATGATCGAAAAAATGGATGCGAATACACAACAAATAAACGAAAAGATGGATACAAAAATAAACGGAATGGAAGCAAACATGAAGGAGGAAATGAAAAAGTTCCGGGGTGAGACGCAGAACATGGGCCGATGCCTGCAGGCGGGCATGAAGGCCGTGACAAAGGAAATAATAGTTGAGACAAGGGAGGTAAAGAGTGAAGAGTTGGCAGAGACACGGGAGATAGAAAAAATAGAGGAAAGACTACACGAGGAAGACGGGGTAAGTGACGCACACACACACACAGAGGTAGTGGAGGATAATGGGGGTGAGCTGGCGGACTGGGTGGAGACCCAGTGCGAGCAGCTGGATGGCCTCCTCCAGGAACGAGGGGAGGGAGTCTGCCCCCTTGAGGCGGATCACGACCAGGTGAGTTCGGTCGTGCTTTGCGAGGTTGAGGGGAGGAGTGCTGTGGACGGAAGCACGGAGAGCTTGGGGGGTATAGAGGCCCCGGAGAGCCTTGTGGGGACACAAATCCCCAGTGTGGTTGTCCCTGTGTGTGTGGTGCAAGGCGTGAGTGCGTCCCCGTGTGTGGAAGCGACCCCGTGTGTGAGTGGTGTGGTGGCGATGGTGCCGGAGTACGTGCTTCCCAGCACGCCGTGTGTGGATGAGGCACGGAGTGTGAGTGAGGCACCGCGGGTTAGTGCCCCCGCGTGTGTGGGTGAGGCACCGTGTGTGGAAGAGACCGCGTGTGTGAGTGTCGCCGTGTGTATGAGTGAGGTACCGCGGGTGAGTGCCCCCGCGTGTGTGGATGAGGCACGGAGTGCGAGTGAGGCACCGCGGGTGAGTGCCCCCGCACGCGTGAGTGAACGGCCGTGTGCAAGGTCGCTGTGTGCCAGGGAGACCGTGTGTGTGAGAGAGCGGTATGAGAGGGAGATGTCGGTTGGCATGCGGGAGCACGCAGCCGCGTCTCCCCGTGTGAATGTGATGGAGTGGACTGTGTGCGTCGTGACACGCAGGTATGCGTGTGTGGAATGGCGACGGAGACGGCGACAGAGGAGAGAAAGCCGAGTAGCGGCTGTGGTTGTTTCGGGGACCGTGCCGGGTTCACCCAGCAGTGAGCACGCGGTTCGTGCTGTGCAACGCACGAGACCGCCACGTGCTCGCTTGCGAGAGTGAAGTCCCGGTCCGGAAACGCACGCGGTGGATTTGCCGATCCCGCGGACGGACAAAGTTTAGGCAGGTAAACGGATTTGGACCGGACGGGTTCTCCACGCGATCGTGTGTGTTCAGCTCCAACGGGCAAGGCACATGTGTTCGCGTGGGGAACCCCCCGAGACGTGGGGCTTGTGTTTTTTTTGCGCACAGTGACGTCATGGCTGCACGTGTGGTTGGAATCCGGCAGGAGGGGTATCTCTGCCGGATGGTACCGTCCAAGGAGGGACGAGGAACACGTGCAGCTGCATGACGTCACGGGCAGGTGTAAAGTGCGCGAGCTCTGAGTTGCCGCGCAGGTGCTGCGCATGAAAAAAAAAAAAAAAAAGCCTCACTTTCGGGTGCACAGGATTCCTGGGCAAGGAGGGAAGACCCCCTTGATCCTGGGCACAGGATGGAAACTAGTTAGGGGGAAGGGTTAGCTTAGTTAGACCGACTTCATGGGGCAGGGGTAAGTCCTCATGGAGTCCGTGGAATGGATTAGGTAGAGGGATTTAGTGAGCTTTAGGTGGGGAAATAAAATAATTAATGGGATTATTTGGAGACATGGACAGACTTATGAATGTGTAGAGTTGACGTAGTTTAGCTACGTAGGTTAAATGGAACGTGCTGTAGTATAAGGGACGACGTGGGAGCACGAGTTAGTTAGGGGGTGCAGATAGAAGGATGGCAGAGTTCAGTGGTGTGTGTGTTGAAGAGTTGGTGAGTTGAGAGGTGAGTACATGATGAGTGAGTGAGGCCAGCGGGTCTGTGTGAGTGGAGCGAATGGGGAATGCATGGTGCGATGAGTGATTGGGGGGAGGAGTGACTCCCGCCCAAGGGACCCCGGGGTCAGTGTAGATTGAGTTAGCTGGGTTAGTCAAATTGAAAAATGGAGGTCGTTTTGTTGGTGGGAAAGTAGGCTCGAGACCCATTTGGAGGGGTGCAGGAGCCCTGTTGACGGGCTTGGGAGCGTGGCTGCGAAAGGTGAGTATCGCTGAGTGGGTACCCCGGGCACCAGGCTAGTCGGCCGTGGTAGGCCAAGGGCCCATGGGGGCCGGGATAGCGTAGTGGGCACGGGTGCGCCTGCTTGGTGCGGGGGCCCGGGGCGCCATTAGCCGCGTGGGCAGTGTTGTGGGCACGGGTGACCCTCGGAAAGGGGCCCGGGAGGCCGGCCTGCCACGTGTGCGTTTCAGGGGAGGTGCCATGGGGGGCACTCCCCGGTGTTAGGGAGCTGGTAGGCTCGGAGGCAGTGTAGTGCCCGGGGGTGCCATAGCGGGAGAATCGGCAGAGGGTCGTGCCTGCCAAAGGGAGCCACGTGTCCCAGCCAGGAGACCGTGTGAGGGCACGGAGAGAAAATTGGGGGGCGAGGCCCGAAATTGTGAGGACACCAACACAGGCGACGGGAATCTGGGTTGTTAGAACCAATAGTTTAAGCGAGAGGCGCTTGTTGAAAGCCCCGGGGTAGTTTAACAGTTAAATGGTTAGGGTAGATTAGGAGATGTACCCCTCCGCACCATCCATCCCCTCGCTCTCGTTGTGGGCCGCTGGACCCACTTTGGGTTAGATCGCCGAACTCTGGGGAGGCCATTCTGAGGCTTCGTTGGGCCTCGACACAGGACGCTAGCTCTCCCTTATTCCCCTCCGGGAAGGGAACGTAGGGGTTGGGAGTAGGCTAGGTGACAGGATAGGTTAGCCGAACAAGGACGATAAAGGGGGTTAGGGGACGATTTATAGTGGGGAAGTAAAAATAAAAACAACAAAAAAATAAGTTGGGGCTGAATTGGTTTTTCACAAATTAAGGGAGTGGGTATGTACAGTGACAGGCAAAGGCGATAGGTTGGGAGGGAGACAGGTAGGTAGGTCCGAGCCCGCCCTCCAAGTGGCCAGCACCACCGCACTCCCTCCACCAACCTCCACTGAACGGCAAGAGCTGGCCAACTTCATCGGCTGGCCGTGTTTTGCTTCAAGGCGGAGGCCGGCCAACTTCATCGGCAGCTGTTGTTTTGCTGCAAGGCCTGTGCCATCGGCTGGCCGTGTGTGCTGCAAGGCCTGTGCCGGCCAGTTCATCTGCTGGCTGTTTTTCTTCAAGGCCTGTGCCGGCCAGTTCATCTGCCGGCTGTGTTTGCCTGCAGCGGCCTTCTTCTGCGGGCTGTGTTTGCCTGATCACCTTTGCCATGCCATGCCCACTGCCCCTGTTCACCAGCCCCGTTCAATTTTTGCTTTGCCCCCCCTGTTCATTTCCATGTGCGCCAGGATCCGCAAGGCAACAGTTTGCAAGCTGCAAGAACTGCCCTGTTGGCAGCTACAACACGGGCCTGCAGTGGCGGCCCGTGCACCGTGTTTGCGTCCATCCATTCATGCATCCATTCGTTGTGCTCATTGCGTGTGCCGCTTGAGCTGGCACGGAGACTACGTTTGTGCCGCCCATGCACCGTTGTGGTTCACTGCGTTCAGTTCAAAAGGGAAGGCCTTGGACTGCGTGTGAGCAGCCAGCCACGTTCCCTGTCACTTGCATTGTTTGAGCCAGAGACTGCATGTGGGCAGCCTGGCTCCCTGCTAACTGCTTTTCTTTTGCAGAGTTCAATGATCCTGGGCCATGGTTTAGTGTAAAATTTGTAAGTTAAGGTTAAGATGTACTGTAAATATGAGTGCGCCCCCGGCATGTCTGTCTAGCGCCGGCAATTTTATTTAAGTCGTCCGTGTGAGTGAGTTTGTTTAGGTAGTTACGCAGCCCTCAGGTTATTTATTTTGGGGACACGAATACCATGAATGTCGCACTCAGGGATCCGTAGGTAAAATGTACTAGGGGAAAACTACACATGATGGCACACGAAAATTTGACGACTCGGGACGAGTCTGTAAAAAGGGGAGGGGGTAGTGTTGTGGTTACCAGATTCGCAAACCACCATTCAGGTCCCTTAGGTGAGGTATCTCGGTAAGTACATGTGTAGTTAGGCCCGAACCCGTTGTCTAGTGGGAATACATGTCATTTATGCGAGCTGCGACTCTTCAGGATAGCCGTTTTTCTTTTACTATCTTTATTTTGGACCAACCGCCATGATCACAACCACAACATCAACCACCGACCACAACCACCGCTTCACCACAACCGCCACGACCTTCACGTCACACCTCGCAACCGTAGCATCGCCACCGTTCTTGCCCCGCTGTGGGTACCGGTGTTGGATTCGTGCAGAGCGCGCGTCGAACAGCGTGTACAAAACCACGGATTTTGTGCTTCAAAAATGGATCAAAAACGACACACGCCCACTTTTTGCCGTCCAATCGGTGAGCGAGGGACGATTTGGCCCCGCCTCCAGGACGATCGATATATGCAAATTTGTGGATCAAGAAGCCTTCACGCCCACTTTTTCTCGGGCCAATGGGGAGCGAGGTGAAAGGTCAAAGGGAGGGGGTCAAAGGCGAAGCTACGGGGGGATAAAAGGACCGTGTTCGTCAGTCAGAGGTGTGTGGAAGTCTGGAGCCCGAAGCCTGCAGTGGCTGGAGAAGCTGAAGAGAGTCGAACGGGAGAGTCCAAAGAAGAGTCCAGGGTGGAGAGTCCAGAAGCGGAGAGGCGGCAGCGGCGAAGGCAGACGAGGGGGTGCTCGCGACGGTGCCGGGAGCTGCACGCCCGAGGAAGGCCGGCAGCGCGACCTGGCCGAGGTGGAGACGCACACCAGGGATAATAAAGATCCTCTATACCCCGAGCATCAGCAACCCCCTCCTGTTTCCCCCCGCGCTGAGATAGTGCGACCAAGGGGGCCCCTTTCCCACCCCCTGCCAGACACTGTCCGCGAGGTCCGCGGAGTTGGGGCGCCATCGCCGCTCCGCGTCTCATCACCAGACGGGTAGGTGCGACCCGGTCTCGGCCTCAGGCTCGCCTCATTCTTGGGGATGTTCTTTTCCTTGGTTTTGGGTATGTGTTGTCGGCGCCGTCTGTGAGGTAGAATTGTATAAGTGTTGCCGTGTGCTCGGTAGTCGGTATTAGCTCTGCACTGTGTTTTCGCTTTTATATTTGCTTTTTGTGTAAATGGAATTGTGTTTTTTCTGTGTGCTTTTGGTGGAATTGAATGTGTGCTTCCCGTGTGCCGCGAATAAATGTGCTTTGTGTTGAACTGTTCTCCCGCTTCGCTTCGTCTTTTCCTCCATTGAATCCCCATCTTGCTTCACGTAAAGGGTTGGTAGTGGGCTGAATACGCCCGATAATTAATCGAACCGTCGAGGTCGACGATAACACCGCTCGGTTATTCTGATAAGTACGGAACGGGTCGCTTAAGTGGCCCGTGTCCAAAGTCGACCTGCGGCGAGGTGCGATCGCCCGGTCTACCCTCCGCGTGGGTACTTAGGTAGGTCGAATTCGGCGAGCAACCCTATCCCACGCGGGGGCTGATTGGCTCGATCGCGGTGAGACCGAAAGGTCTACCCGTGACTGGTTCCCGGCGTTAGTCCGAGAGGGTCACGACTGGATTGTCCGTCCGGTGGGCGACGTGCCGCGATTCGAGTTACGTGGCCGTCAGCACGCCGGCGGGCGCGAAAATCCGCAACAATATATATATATATATATATATATATGTCGTTGCGGACCCGGGGTCGGAGCGAGGAGACCACGGGGGGGGGGGGGGGGGGAGGGAACTACCTCGGGTTGCCACTCGACTCTACGGAATTGTAGGCAGTCACACACGGATAACTCCATAACACAGCATGTCACTAATCGACCCTGAATGCCAATAACTCAACCACATGACTTAGGGTCCTCCATCTAATGTAGGGGTTCTTCAACACCAAAGCCTGGTGTTGGCGCAGTGGTAAGGGCAGTGGCTTGGGACCCAAGAGGTCCTGAGTTCAAGCCCCGTTGGGACACTGAATTAATATATGTATGTATATGTATATATAATGTGTATATATATATATATATATATATATATATATATATATATATATATATATATATATATATATATATATACATATATATATATATGTGTGTATATATGTATGTATATATATATATATATATATATATATATATATATATATATATATATATACCAAGTCGAAAACACCAGGGGGTTGACTCAGCCTGCCATCCTTCTGAGGTCGGCAAAATGAGCACCAGTTGTACTGGGCCCGGTGTATGCCCCGGTTAGAATAGGTGTACCATATCCCTGTGTGTCGTAAGAGGCGACCAGGGTTGCGTCAGGAAGGGCATTCGGCGTAAAAACCTATGCCAAATCATTATGCAGACAACAAAACGAATTTCCATACCGGATCGGTCGAGGCCCGGGTTACCAACGACCGCCACCGGTACCGGTGGTCAGCAGGGTACCAGTGGAAATTGTGCTACTGCTGGGCGAAGGAGGAGAAGGAGACGGGGAAGGCGAGTCCGGAGGCAGTGGGAGAGGGGGAAGGGTAGAAGTGTGGAGGTGAGAGTTGGAACTCTGAATGTTGGGACGATGACTGGCAAAGGGCGAGAGTTGGCTGATATGATGGAGAGAAGAAAGGTGGACATACTGTGTGTACAAGAGACCAAGTGGATGGGGAGTAAGGCGAGGAGCATTGGAGGTGGTTTCAAACTGTTCTACCATGGTGTGGATGGGAGGAGAAATGGTGTCGGGATAATCCTGAAGGAAGATCATGTCAAGAGGGTATTGGAGGTGAGGAGGGTGTCTGACCGAGTGATGAGTGTGAAGTTGGAAATTGAAGGGGTGATGATGAATGTCATCAGTGCATATGCCCCACATATGGGGTGTGAGATGGAGTATAAAGAAGATTTCTGGAGTGAGTTAGATGAAGTGGTGGAGAGTGTATCCAAGGATGAAAGAGTGGTGATTGGAGCAGATTTCAATGGACATGTTGGGGAAGGGAATAAAGAGGATGAGGAGGTGATGGGGAGGTACGGTCTCAACAAGAGAAATGTGGAAGGGCAAATGGTGGTAGAGTTTGCAAAAAGAATGCAAATGGCAGTGGTAAACACGTATTTCAAGAAGAAGGAGGAACACAGGGTGACATACAAGAGTGGAGGAAAGTGCACACAGGTGGATTACATCTTAAGTAGGAGATGCAACCTGAAAGAGATTAGTGACTGTAAGGTTGTGGCAGGGGAGAGTGTAGCTCGACAGCATCGATTGGTGGTCTGTAGGATGACTTTAGAGGTGAGGTTGAGGAAGAGAGTGAGGGCTGAACCAAGGACCAGATGGTGGAAGCTGAAGGAGGAAGACTGTTGCGTGAAATTTAGGGAGGAGGTGAGACAGGCGTTGGATGGTGGTAAAGATGGGTGGGACGATTGGGCAATGACAGCAGAAGTTGTGAGGGAGATAGCTAGGAAGGTACTTGGTGTGACTTCTGGATAGAGGAAGGAAGATAAGGAGACTTGGTGGTGGAACGAGGAAGTACAGGAAAGTATAAGGAAGAAGGGGTTGGCGAAAAAGAAGTGGGATAGTCAGAGAGATGAAGAAAGTCGGCAGGAGTACAAGGAGTGGCGTCGAAAAGCAAAAAGAGAGGTGGCTAAGGCCAAGGAAAAGGCATATGACGAGCTGTATGAGAAGTTGGATACAAAAGAAGGGGAAAAGGATTTATACCGATTGGCAAGACAGAGGGACCGAGCTGGGAAGGATGTGCTGCAGGTTAGGGTGATAAAGGACGCAAATGGGAATGTGCTGACGAGCGAGGAGAGTGTGTTGAGAAGGTGGATGGAGTACTTTGAGGAGCTGATGAATGAAGAAAATGAGAGAGAGAGAAGGTTGGAAGAGGTGGAGATAGTGAATCTGGAAGTGGCGTGGATCAGTAAGGATGAAGTGAGGACTGCTATGAAGAAGATGAAAAGTGGAAAGGCGGTTGGCCCAGATGGTATACCAGTGGAGGCATGGAAGTGCTTTGGAGAGATGGCAGTGGGGTTGTTAACCAGATTGTTTAATAAAGTCTTGGAAAGTGAGAGGATGCCGGAGGAGTGGAGATTAAGTGTACTGGTTCCGATTTTCAAGAACAAGGGTGATGTGCAGAGCTGTGGAAATTACAGAGGGATAAAGTTGTTAAGCCACACCATGAAGTTGTGGGAAAGAGTAGTGGAAGCTCGGTTGAGAGGAGAGGTGATGATCTGTGAGCAGCAATATGGGTTTATGCCAGGAAAGAGCACCACTGATGCGATGTTTGCTTTGAGAATGTTGATGGAGAAGTATAGGGAAGGCCAGAAAGAGTTACATTGTGTGTTTGTGGATTTAGAGAAAGCTTATGATAGGGTGCCAAGAGAGGAGTTGTGGTATTGTATGAGGAAGTCGGGAGTGTTGGAGAAGTATGTGAGGATCGTGCAGGATATGTATGAGGACAGTGTGACAGTGGTGAGGTGTGCGGTAGGAATGACGGACCGGTTTAAGGTTAAAGTGGGATTGCACCAAGGATCGACTCTGAGCCCTTTCCTGTTTGCAATGGTGATGGACAGGTTGACGGACGAGATCAGACTGGAGTCTCCATGGACCATGATGTTCGCGGATGACATCATGATCTGTAGGGAGAGTAGGGAGCAGGCTGAATCGAGCCTTGAGAGGTGGAGGTACGCACTGGAGAGAAGGGGAATGTTAGTCAGTAGGAGTAAGACGGAGTACATGTGCGTAAATGAGAGGGAGGGTGGTGGTATGGTGCAGTTGCAAGGAGTTGAGGTGGGGAAGGTGGATTGGTTTAAATACTTGGGATCAACTGTCCAAAGTAACGGAGAGTGTGGGAGAGAAGTGAAAAAGAGAGTGCAGGCAGGATGGAGTGGGTGGAGAAGAGTTGCAGGAGTGATTTGTGACAGAAGGGTAGCTGCACGAGTGAAGGGGAAAGTATACAAGACGGTAGTGAGACCAGCTATGTTGTATGGTTTGGAGGCGGTGGCGCTAACAAAAAGACAGGAAGCAGAGCTGGAGGTGGCAGAGTTAAAGATGCTGCGATTCTCGTTGGGAGTGACGAGGATGGACAGGATAAGAAATGAGTGTATTAGAGGGACAGCGCAGGTAGGACGGTTTGGAGACAAAGTGAGAGAGGCGAGATTGAGATGGTTTGGACATGTGCACAGGAGGGAAACGGAGTATATCGGGAGAAGGATGTTG
The DNA here is from genome assembly GCF_056783735.1 of Eptatretus burgeri. NCBI lineage: Eukaryota > Metazoa > Chordata > Myxini > Myxiniformes > Myxinidae > Eptatretus > Eptatretus burgeri. The sequence goes on along the minus strand of NC_140977.1, from coordinate 46,208,581 downwards.
AAGATGGAGCCGCCAGGCAGGAGGAGAAGAGGAAGGCCAAAGAAGAGGTTCATGGATGCGGTGAGGGCGGACATGCGGGTGGTTGGAGTGTCAATGGAAGATGTGGAGGATAGAGCGAAATGGAGACAGCTGGTCCACTGTGGCGACCCCTAACGGGAGCAAGCCGAAAGAGGAAGAAGAAGATCTAATGTAGGGGTTCTTAACCTGTGGTCCATGGACCCCTTCGGGGTCCGTGAATGGGCTTCAGGGGATCCGTGAACCAGGCGCATAAAAAATTATTTAAAATTTATTTTCGCTAGCTTTTTGTAAAAAGTTTTATTTTTTTTCTATGTACAGGATGTTATGTACTTATTCTTGCTTAATGAAGACGAGTACTAACCGGGAGGCGACGATGGTTCGCGGGTATGATTGAGGAAGCCCTCCCGTAAAAACCTATCTCGAAGGTTACTTCTGCTCAGATGACTTTAAAGTTCAAACGTGGATACGTAATCCTTTCCTTGCTGATAAAAACTGTGTTACTGATGCAGACCTTGCCAAAGATGACGTCATAGACCTGAGGATAAAGGAAATGATACGACATAAGTTAAACTCGAAGAGTCTTGGAGAATTTTGGTGTTCCTTGACACAAGCCTATCCTCGTCTGGCAAAGCGAGCTATGGGAGCTCTGATTCCATTTGCAACTACATATCTTTGAGAGTCAGGATTTTCAGCACTTGTTACCATCAAAACGAAAAGTAGAAATCGATTGGATGTCAAACATGACATGCGTGTTGCCTTGTCAAAGACCACTCCACAATTTCATCTTCATATTGCAGCCAAACAACAACAGCCTTCTCACTGAAATGTACTTTTGAACAGAATTGATGTTTATTTTTTGTTTAATTTGCACAATTTGGATATATTTCATTTTATTCAGGAAATAGTCATTGATTTTTGCATGAAAAAAGTGATATATTCTTTGTGAAGATTGTTTTTTTTATTCTGATTATGACGGTACGTGAAGGAAATAATTTTCCTTTGCTATAAAATTTATTCATTGTATGCAAAATTTTGTGCTTGTGTGCTTATGTGCATTTTTCTGGGGAGGGGTCTGTAGCTTTCACCAGATTCTCAACGGGGTCCATGACTCAAAAAAGTTGAGAAACACTTGTCTAATGGAACCCAGTTACCTAAAATGGTCACATGATCCAATTACCAGGGGACACACCCTCGGTATGGATTGTTCAAACCGGATCACCTTACCGGATCAGATGCAGCCAAGCGTAACTGCCAAGGAAACAGATCATTGGGGGATAACGTCCCGGCTAAGCTTGGATACAGACCATGCTGGACCAATGAAGGAAAAGATGAAAACGAGCTGGGAACATTTCTATATAAAGCATTTATTTACAATTAGCGAGGAATGGTATGTGGCAGAGCAAATGGGGTTTATTATTATCATGTACAGCAGGAACAGCAAGGAATTTGTGGGGTGCAACAAAAGGCAAGCTATTTACAAAAGCAGACACAGAGCAGACTTATCCCGTTATATCTTGTACGATTTTAATTTAAGCTACAACAGGTGCCATCACATACACACGCAGACCAAATGAAGATTAGTTAGCCAGAAGGAAGGAGAGCAGATGATAACTAACAGCCTCTCAATACCTGGCGCGGTCGGCCAACCTCGCAACCCAGTAAACTTTGGGGGACGCTCCGCTTGAGCGATCCCACCTTAAGAGTCGACGCATTATCTCTTGCTTGATCACTTTGGCGGGGCTCGTGGAAATGTGTGCTCTGCACTGGTCCAGAAGAATGTCTGTCGCACACCAACCCCAAATGTAGATGCAGCGACAGGCAGACGAGGTGCAGTGAAGAGAGGGTGGAGCAGAGAAGCAAAGAAGTGGGCGTGGAAAACAGGCGGAGACAGTGCGAGGCAGGCAGGTGAGAGGGAGGAGAGAGAGGGCGGACGGCTTCGTGATCTGCCTTTTATAAGCCCTGGGCGAAAAGGGGGGGGGGGGTCGATGACCCGAAGCGACATGCCGTCATCCAAATTGTGCCCTTCCATTGGATCCTGGCCCTGCTCTGCCAGGCTCCTGGGGCCGGAAGCGGCCTCATTCACACACCCGGTGTGACACAGCCCGCACCTGCACCAAACTCCCGGGACGTGTTCTGGCAACTGGACGAGTTATGTCGGTCCCGCATGCCCGTTCAGGGCACCCCCGGAGAGCTGCGGTTGGTGCTGTTAACGTGCTTGGCCCATGCCCGTGTCACGCGGTCTGAGTGGCCTGGGCCACGCAGCACGCCGTTTGGTGGCAAATTGCATTGATGCGGAGGTGCGTGGAGATTTTTCCTGTGTGCAGGAGATGTTGGTGGTCGAGGTGGTGAGCAAGGTGAGACACCATTGTAAATCGATGCGCAGATTTGAATGAAAGGGCGTGCCACGCGCGTGCTGGGGAACGTCCTCATCATTGTGATTTTCACAGGCGGCCGCCTGGGTGCGGTGCCTGCTTCAATTTGTATCATGGATAAAAGGAAAGGGTTGGAATGAAAATCAGGATTGAATGGAAGATAGAGATATAATTATACCTAGCTATAAGACCCACACAATGCACTTTGTCCCATTAATCCATTAGACATGAGGGGAAGGTCTAACTGTACGAAGACTTACGAGATAACTGCCTGTGGATCTCTGTATGTTGGGTGTCGTTGCCTTAGAGGCATGCGGTTTTGCAGAACCGCAACAATATATAAAAATCGACCAGTACAAACTACAACTCCTAACTGGAACATGCACATGCAGGTTCCCAAACAAACACGAAAGCGAAGATATACAACAATACATTGCCAAATTGGCACAGGAATTCTACAGGGTCGATTTTTTAAAGGTCATCGACAATGCGTCAGGAAACTTGAAGGAACACTTTATCTCCACCGACATGATAGAATACAAGGACTTGAGCTTAACACTGCTCACTGGAACACAGCCTGGAATCGTGCAGCATTATCCAGGAATAACCGAGTCCCTGGAACAGGAACTTGGGTTTTTCCGGAAGCAATTTTACCGGGTCTACTGTGGAAGAATCACGGGAGATTTTCTGCCGCATGTTTTTTCAAGTGGAAAGACTTATTTGACTTCGTCTCCCCATCAAGTTCACGTGAGGCAGAGCAGTCGTTTAGTGCACTAATTTGTACATCATCTATTCAATTTGAAGTTTGACATAAAATTTCAAATTGGTCACTATTTCAGAGATCACATAATATTAATTAAAAAGGCAATCATCTTCCAATAGCTACTTCAAGATAAATTTTCCAGAAAATATAGCACAAGCCTCCATGAAGTGCTCAGAATCATGGATTTTCCAGGGCCTGCCTGAGAGCCCCAGACCCCATGCTGTGTTGGCTTTGAGGAACACACTCACTGGTTCACCGCCCCCCCCCCCCTTTACTCTTCCACAATGTTTTAAGCAAAATTAAACGAAACAAAGAGAGTGAGTTATAAAACATTCATTTGGTTAAAAACACTTGGGAATGATTCAGAGTTTCATTCATCACTCACCTTCTGCTGAGAGGGAATCTTCACCCGGCTCTTCCTTCACACAAATGACGTCCAACATCGGAGGAGCGTTACTAGGGAAACCTCCGGGTTTCACTCGACCCGTTTCATCTGTGGAGAAATGGACGGACGTCAGGGCCGTGGATGGTTTAAAATGCCGAGTACATCTTGTGGGAATTTAAATAGTATCCTCGTTCATAAAATTTGACTTCCAGTTCCGGGTTTTGCGGAAACGGCTGGTTCTCTCAGGGGTCTCTGCCGACTTTCTCAAAGTTAAGTTTCCGGGCGTTATTTGTCACGTTTTGACTTTAATTTGTTTCCTACATGTTTACTGTGTATACCTAATTCAGTATGCCTGGTGTTGGCTTAATGGTTAGGGTGGTGGGCTTTGGATCCTCAGGTCCTGAGTTCAAATCCTGCTCAGCAATTGAATTAACACCAGGTGGGGTTAACTCAGCCTGTCATCCTTCTGAGGTCAGCATAATGAGTGCCAGCAATCTGGTATACTGTGTCGGAGTGGCGACCCGTCCAGGATTGTGCCCAATAGCCAAGGACACTGCTTAAGCAGCACCAACGCTCTGCACAGTGTATGGTCCCAATCTCCAAATCTCCTAGTTCAGTGTTGTTTCAAAATTTGTGCTATTTTGCGAGTTTTTGTCGATATTGTCATATCGGGTTTCCTTGAGGCCTACCCATCTTTTCCATCTCGGTTCATGTGTTTCTCTACCTCTTCTTCTTCCTGTTACTTTTCCTCGACCCACCAGTTTCCCTCTGCATTTGCCGATCCAAATTCACCACACACCTCCACGATTTTTCTTCAACCTTTCCTTTACCAAACCCTATTACAATCCTTATCAAAAAAAAAAAAAAATCATTTCTAACTATACACCTCCCGTAACGACGTGTTTCTATTGGAATTGTTTCTCCCTTCTACGTTTGCCGATCCAAATTCACCATTCACCTCATGATTTTTCTTCAACCTTTCCTTTACCTAATCCTATGATGAGGATGAGGATGAGGAAGAAGAAGAAATAAAAACCGTTTTTTAATGTTTCAACTTCTTCTTTCACGTGTGGTTCTCGTTACTGTATCATAATTCACGACACTTTTTCTATTTCAACAGACTACTCTCAATTCGACCTTTCCTTCATCTCGTGTCTATAAGGTCCAACTGTGACAATGTTTCTTTTCTCCATTCTCTTTATTCACCTGTATTGCATCCCTCACATAATGTCTTCCGTCGCATCTCTGACCATTTTTTTTTTTTAACCCAGTTTGCAATGCATGTTCATGTTCCATCAATCGTCCTTTTTTTAAATCTTAAAATAGACTTAAATCTACCTCCTCCTAACCCTTCACCTGTTATCCCTTCTCCTTACCCCTCCCATCTTGCCCCTCATTCTACATCCTCTCGAAGCACCTCCTCACTGTCTTTTGCTTCAATATCAGCTACTCCTCTGTCATCCCAAAGTGTGTGGTGCTCTAAGATCTGTGAACTCCATTTTAACCTAACAGACATCTCACTCTCTCAATCACTACACTTGTCAACACCACAAACATGCTCCTTCTTTCCTCTCAACTCACCTTCCCCTCTTCCCAAACCCTCAAATCTTGTTCCTCCACCAACTCACTCCCTTCTTCACTATACCACCATCGACTCATCTTTCCCCTCTCCCCACCTCTCCCATCGCCCCCTGCTCCTTGGCCAAGCCTGCTCTTATCGCTTCCCTTCCCTCTCACAGCAACCTTCACATTCTTCCCACTCTAAGCTTCCCTCTCACCTTTCTCAAAAACTCCCCCCTCACCCTTCTCCCTCAATTCTCCCTCCAATCACCCCCCCCCTCACATGCACAAAGCCTCCTCCTTCTCCTTCCCTCTTTCCTCCATCTCATCACTCCACCTCCTCCAATCTCTAACTGCCTTCTGCCCCCACTCTTATTACTCCCCAGCAACACCCAGCCTTTTCTCCTCCTCATCTGGCCCTCTCCCCTCGCTCTACTGCAATGGCACACTCTCTTTCAACAACTCTCCTGACATTCCCTCATCCTCCCCTGCCCCTCCCCTCCCCTGCACCAAAAGCCTCCTCCCTTCCCTCCTGCTCAACAGTGTGGACCTCAAACATCCGGGGCCTTTGCTCAAACCTGACAGATCTTTCCATTCAGGTTGCCACTGACAAAGCAGACATAATCTGCTTAACAGAAACTTTCCTCCTTCAAGACATCTCTGACTCCTAAGTATCTCTCACTGGTTACTCCCTCCTCTGGTATGACAGACCTGAGCCTCATTCTGATGGAAGAGTTGCTCTCTTCATCAAAGACACGATTCCTCACTCTCCAGCAACTGCCCTCACTCCCCCAAACCCACAGGAATACCTCTGGTGACAGCTTCCCCTCCACTCCCACAAGTTTATATGTGTGCTGTACAGTCCACCAAACAGTGATGACTCCATTTACACCTCGTTCGCTGAAAACATGGACCAACTTCTATCCTCTCATCCTAACTCTCTTTTCCTCATATGGGGTGACTTCAATTGTCATCATGCCAGTTGGATGTGTGCAGGTACCTCCCTCACCTGCCATGGCACTTCAGCAAAAGACTTCTGCGACTCATTGGGACTGACTCAATCGGTCAACTTCCCGACCCAGATCTCAACCAACAGTACTTCATCTTTTCTGGATCTGATTTTCACAAATTTCCCTGAAAATATCTGCTGTTCTTCCTCCGTTCCAATTGGTTAATCTGACAACATGCTTGTCAAAGTCGACATATCTCTGGCTGTTATTAGAGAACCACCGAAGCACCGTCGAGTCTGGCATTTCACTCAAGCCGACTGGCAAGGTCTTCAAGCAGCCAACAAACTTCCAAACTGTCTCCCATCGCTACTTTCGCCAACATCAACTTGTCCAGGAATTCTTTCAAAGAAACTTGCGCTCTCTAATGCACAGATTTATCCCCTCTTGTCTGCAATTGTCCTACCCTTCCTCCCGCCAATGGTACACTGAAGGTTGTGACAAGGCAGTTGTCCTGAAACAACTTGCCCTTGCCTCATGGAAAGCAAATCTAACTGAAGGCAATATCAGTTCCTTCCACAAAGCTCATAACAAGTGTGTGTCTACCCTCAGGAGAGCCAGAACACAAGATCTTTCTAATCTCAAGTCTGAACTCTCAAACCTGTCTCCCTCCCCCAAATCCTGGTGGCATCAAATCAAATCTGTTTCTGGTGAATGTTCCCCCTCCATCCAATCCCTTACCTCAAATGGCCGCACAGCTGATGCTGCACGTGAAAAGGCTGAATGCCTAAACTCCGTGTTTGCACCTAAATATTGTGTCTGAAACCCATCGCATTCTGTACCCACCTTATCCAGTCGCACCCAGCTGTCCCTGGACTCTGTGCCCTTTTCTTCTGACAAGGTGGAGAGCTTGCTGTCAAACCTCACCTCAGATTCTGCAAGCGGTCCAGACGGCATCAGCCCACGTGTCCTAAAAACCTGCTCTTCTACTCTTGCTCTCCCTCTCTCTGTTCCATTCACCCTCTCATTTGCTCAAGGTCATCTGCCATCTGCTTGGAAATCAGCAAACATTACTGCCCTGCATAAAAAGGTGCAAAAACAGATCCCTGCAACTACAGACCCATCAGCCTTCTCCCAATCATCAGCAAGGTTATGGAATCCATCATCGCTGCAGACATGAAATCCTTCCTCTTCTCCAATGGCTTGATTTCCGATCATCAATTTGGTTTCAGACCAGGTCACTCGACACTGGATATGCTGCTTCTGCTCTCCCAACAATGGATGGAGGTACTCAATGCCAGACATGAAATCAGAGCCATATCCCTAGATATATCGCGTGCTTTTGACACGGTCTGGCACCCTGCCCTGCTCACCAAACTCTCTTCCTATGGTATCCAAGGCCATCTCCACTCATGGCTCGCAGACTTCCTCTCCTGTAGCAGTCAACGTGTGGCCTAAAATGGAGTTCTTTCGTCCCCTCTTCCTGTCCAGGCTGGAGTTCCTCAAGGTAGGTTCTGTTCTTTTTCTGGTTTTCATCAATGATCTCTCTGACTCTCTGGAAAATACTCTTTATTTCTTTGCTGATGACTCCATCCTCTGCCGTATCATCTGTCATCCCTCAGATCGGCAAGCAGGAACTTCTTCGCTCACTGCAGATCTGGGTAAAATCACAAACTGGTCCAAAACGTGGAACATGTTTTTCAATCCGGACAAATCTCACACTCTCACTATTTCTCTCCGAAAGGACCATCTGGACCCGCCCCCCCCAATCAACTTTCTCAACAATCCACCTGAAGAAGTCCTTTCATTCAAAATTCTGGGTCTCACTATCTGCCATGATCTTTCCTGGGAAAGCGACATTTCCAAAGCGGCCTCCTTCGCCAGTCGCCGACTGAGAATCCTCCATCGTACAGTCTTTCCTCGGCCCACCTGAGCCCCTGACCACATAAAAAGATTTTGTCCACAGCCTGATGGAGTACTGCTCTCCCCTCTGGGCTGGTGCACCCACCTCTCACCTTTCTCGGCTTCACGCTGTGGAAACCAAGGCATTTCGGATCATTGGTATCTCCGGCAATGAGGCTGTTTTTGGGTCTCTCAATCTCTCACTGCAGGCAGGTCGGTGGTCTTTCTGTCTTCTACCATCTCCTCTCCAGTCTCGCTCACCCTGCTCTGTCTGCGAGATGTGCCCCCCCCCCCCCGCACCAAATATTTCCACAGGGCGTTCAAGGTCTGCCAGCAACCCCCTTCTGGTAAAACTACCAAAATCAAGAAACACTGCTCACTTTCACTCTTTCATTCCTCTTTTTTCCTGCCTTTGGAATAAACTCCCACACTCTGCAATCCCACTCTTCCCTCCAGGTCTTCAAAACAGCTGTTCACCACCACCTCTCTTCCCCCATACAAACGATGTTTTCTACCCCCGTTAATCCACTCCAAACCCACCTCCTTCAAATTCCCTGCTTTCCTTCCTGAAAGTTCCCTGTCGTGTAAGGTCCTGAAAGTCCCTGAAATGTCCATCTTGTTTACCCCGTGTACCCCGTCCACAGATCTCAGATCTCCTAATGTCTCTGTTCCCCACTGTTTGTCCTTCCCTCTCCCGCCCCTCTTGTCTCATACCCCCCCCACCTTGTTGCGCATTCTGTGTGTTTGCTCCCACACGAGAATCGACAAGGTATACAAAAATATATATACTGAAACGCAAAATAAACTTACCACTTGCTTGAAATGTAATAAAATTGTAACAGTTCAAAATATAACAAACCAACAATTGCTAATTGAAACATTGACATTTTATTGATGACATGTCAAGTTTTTGACCAAGATACACCATCTCATTAGTTTGTTCTACAGTACAGAACAGCACAGGGTGCAATGTCAGTCCCCTTTCAATAGCGTGTGTGGCCACCATTGTTTTGGATACAGGCAGTGAACCGTCGGCGAATACTGCCTACCAGTCTTAGGATGGATTGCTGCTGGATTCTGTTCCACTCAGTCCTCAATGTCTGAAGCCATCTGACTTCGGACCATCTGCCTGTCCTGCCTTGCAGTGGTGACTCTTGGCCTCCCTGATCGAGGTCTGTCATCTGCAGAGTTGTGGAGGGTGTCTCTGTCCACCAGGGCCGATATCGTCTGGTGTGAACAGCCAAGGCGACGTGCCACCTCACGGTAGCTCAATCCGCCTTGCAGTATGCCCATGGCACACTGCCGTTGATCTCTTGACAATCGTGGCATGTTGATTGAAATGCCCATTTTGCACTGGCCTTTTTAAAGCCAATATCAAGACATCACGTGCAGCTCATTAAAATCATCCTGTACTCCTTGGCTAATCACTGACAGTCAAAACGGCTGTTCAACAGCTGTGCTATGAAGTGACCATTGAAGGTTCAAGTGACCATCCGTGACCGTTTTGTCTGACAGTGAGGACACTATTGTCCACAAATAAGTTCACACATTTACTACACGCAGTGTTATTGTTGATATTTGATGGTTTAAAAGGTGGCAAGTTTCTTTTGCGTTTCAGTATATATGTATATTTAAAGTTAATTTAAATTCTGTGAACAAATGGTTCAATGTAGTGCTGGACTCACCTTGTGAAGAACAATTCTCCCCAAGTTCAAGTTTCACCTTCAGCTCCTCATTTAAATCTATAACAACATCAATGGAGTCAGAAACCAAATTCACCACAACCCGTCAGGTCATTCCCATCATCCAGCATTGTTATATTATCTTCAACTTGTACATTGTTATTATAGATTGTTACCTTGTGAGGGAAAAACACCTGTAGGTTCAGGTTCCACCTTCACCACCACTATCGGATCTGTGGAGAAACAAAACCCGTTTTAAACAAAGATCACACTCGGAGATTTTACTTTAAAACAAACTCGTGTTAAACTCTTCCTTTATTTACTCTCCGAGATATTCATCAACGTGGTTTGTCCATCATGAGAGAACCCCGTACCGGGTTCCAGGTCCGTCCCGTCCCCTCCATCACGAAGGTTCTGAACGTCCAGGATCCTGAACCCGCAGATCCCAGCAGCTCCTCCCGGACCCCCTCTGGTCCCTCCATCGGAGCCCGACTTGGAGTCCGAGTAGTTGGGATCGTGAGCGCAGCTCGGGGGGTCTCGGTCCATGACCATCGGTACGGAATTATCAAACTGCTTCAGCCGGTTTGTGTTCATCTCTTCCTAGTTTCAAAATAAGGAAATTTCTTTCATTCCAGTGGCTATGAAAATAATTCAGGCGAACTATTTACTGTTGTTATACCCATGTCACTTCCCCAAATGAACATATTCTGTCGACTGTATCAAACACTCTTGTTTCACTTTCACGAAGCAAGAAGTGAAAAGGAAGGAGGGAGGATGTACAAGCCGAGCTCAAATATACACCGAGAAAGACATCCCCCAGAAAAACCTCATTTACGTCTTTGCGGACAAAATAGTTCACAAAGGAGACCAATATGTGTAATAAGTGATAACATGCCGCCCACAAAGGAACCGAAACGCCATCACAGCAAATTCGTTTGAGGTATTTATTTATCATGAACGCAAATCTGGGATATAATTTAACTCCTTATCGTTTTTTTCTCCAGAAATGTTTTTCTGTTCTCTTTTTCTCTAATCTTTCCAAAATTCCTTTCGAACTTGCCCTCTCCAATGCCACTTGCCGTCCTCCTTTCTCTTCCCGTTCATTCTTAAAACAACTCTCGTGCGTCGGTATAATAAGTGTACGTTCTCTGTTCTCGTTGTCTGGTTGTTGGTTGGTGCTTAAATTTATACATTATAAGGACAAATTACTCAAGGAACTTCCACACAAGAAGACTTTCGGCCCATCTTGCCTGCGCTCGATCGACATCACATGATTGATTAATTCAATCCATCAATTGATGAACTAAATTTGACTGGAGGGAAGAGGGGAAGGAGTCGCGATGAGGATGGTGGGGGGAGGTGTCGCGATGAGGATGGTGGGGGGAGGAGTCGCGATGAGGCTGGTGGGGGAGGTGTCGCGATGAGGATGGTGGGGGTAGGAGTCGCGATGAGGCTGGTGGGGGGAGGTGTCGCGATGAGGATGGTGGGGGAGGTGTCGCGATGAGGCTGGTGGGGGAGGAGTCGCGATGAGGATGGTGGGGGGAGGAGTCGCGATGAGGCTGGTGGGGGGAGGAGTCACGGTGAGGCTGGTGGGGGGAGGAGTCGCGATGATGGTGGGGGAGGAGTCGCGATGAGGCTGGTGGGGGGAGGAGTCGCGATGAGGCTGGTGGGGGGAGGAGTCACGGTGAGGGTGGTGGGGGAGGAGTCGCGATGAGGATGGTGGGGGAGGAGTCGCGATGAGGCTGGTGGGGGGAGGAGTCGCGATGAGGATGGTGGGGGGAGGAATCGCGATGAGGCTGGTGGGGGAGGAATCGCGATGAGGCTGGTGGGGGGAGGTGTCGCGATGAGGATGGTGGGGGAGGAGTCGCGGTGAGGCTGGTGGGGGAGGAGTCGCGATGAGGATGGTGGTGGGGGGGGGTTGCGGTGAGGATTGTGGGGGAGGAGTCGCGATGAGGATGGTGGTGGGGGGAGTTGCGGTGAGGTTTGTGGGGGGAGGAGTCGCAATGAGGCTGGCGGGGGGAGGAGTTGCGTTGAGGAAGGTGGGGTGAGGAGTCACGGTGAGTCTATATATAATACATATATACGTATAGATACATATACATCTATCTATAATTCCAGCAGTGTGTGTGTGTGTGTGTGTGTGTGTGTGTGTGTGTGTGTGTGTGTGTGTGTGTGTGTGTGTGTGTGTGTGTGTGTGTGTGTGTGTGTGTGTGTCTGCGACCGCCGTTTCTCGACGACCGCCAGTCCGATCTGATTGAAACTTGCCAGGAATATTGCTGGGGACCCGCGGATGTGTTTTCAAGGTTTGATATTAATCGGACAAGCGGTTCCCAAGTTACGGCCATTTATCTGTCCACCAATGACAAGACACGGTGCTATGACATCACAAATGACGTCACAATTAATGTTTATTTATTTTTTATTACTTTTTTGCACGATTGACGGTCCGATCTGATTGAAACTTGCCATGAATATTGCTGGGGACCCGCGGATGTGCCTTTTCGAGGTTTGATATTAATTGGACGAGCGGTTCCCAAGTTACGGCCATTTATCTGTCGGCCAATATCTGCGAGAGAGGGGGACGGGAGATGGGGGATGACAGTGGGGGCAAGAGAGAGGCGAGAGAGGAGGGGGGAGAGAGGAACGGCGAGAATAGGGGGAGAGAGGGGGAGAGAGAGAGGGGAGGAGAAAGAGGGGGGCGAGAGAGAGAGAGAGAGAGACAGAGAGAGAGAGAGAGAGAGAGAGAGAGAGAGAGAGAGGCGAGGCGAGAGAGGGCTGCACATCCTGGCACTCACCTACGGGCCCGTACTAGTATATACAAACATATATATATATATATATATATATATATATATATATATATATAAAAATATATAGATATCTTCTTCTTCCTCTTTCGGCTGCTCCCGTTAGGGGTCGCCACAGCGGATCATCCGTATGATCCGCATAGTGATTTGGCACATGTTTTACGCCGGATGCCCTTCCTGACGCAACCCTGGTCGCCTCTTACGACACAAGAATATATGTATATATGTATATATATATATATATATATATATATATATATATATATATATATATATATATATATATATATATATATATATATATATTGTTGTGGTTGACGAAATTCGCAAACCACCATTCAGGTCCCTTAGGTGAGATATCTCTGTAAGTATATGTGTAGTTAGGCCCAAACCCGTTGTTTCGAGGGAATAAATGTCATTCATTCGGGCTGCGACCCCTCTAGATAGCCGGTTTTCTTTTACTATCTTTATTTTGGACCAGCCGCCATTACTACCATTACTACCACCACCAACCACGTCTCAACAGCCATCACACAACAACCACCAACCGCAACGCCGCTTCACAACAACAGCCACGACCTTTACCGTCACAACTCGCCCTCGCAACCATCGCATCACCACCATTCCCGCGCCGCTTGTGGGCACCGATACTGGACTCGTGCAGGGCGCGCACCGAGCAGCTGGTGCAGAGGCACAGCCTTTCTGAAGAAAACGGATCACAAACGACTCACGCCCACTTCTGTTCCGTCCTATCGGCGAGCGTGGGGCGATTTGGCCCCGCCTCCAGGTGCGTCAGAGTGTGGTCGCTATATGCAGATTCACGGATCAAAAAGCATTCACGCCCACTTTTCATCTGTCCAATGGGGAGCCAGCGGAGGTAAAGGGTCGAAGGTGAAAGAGCGAAGCCACGGGGGGGCTATAAAGGGACGCGTTCGCTCGCCGAAAAGGAGTAGTAGGAGTGAGTTCGGAGTTGAGTTGGGAAGAAGAAGAAGCAGTAGTAGTCAGTCAAGTTGAGTTCGGAGTTGAGTTGGGAAGAGCCAGTCAAGAGAGGAGTCGGAGAAGGCAGTTGGACGGAGCTGTGGAGAGTTGGAGAGGTGGCGGCGGCGAAGGCAGTCGAGGGGGTGCTCGTGTCAGAGTCGGGGAGCTGCGGAGAGGAGAGGCCGGCAACGCGACCGAGGTCGTGGTGGAGACGCTCGTCGCGAGACCCGAGCCAGGGAGATATCCTCCTTCCCCCGAGCATCAACAACCCCCTCCTGTTTCCCCCCGCGCTGAGATAGTGCGAGAAGGGGGCCCCGTTCCCACCCCATTCCAGACACTGTCCGCGAGGCCCGCGGAGTCGGGGCGCCACCGCCATTTTGCGGCTCATCATCAGACGGGTAGGCCCGACGCGGTCTCGGCCCCAGGCCCGTCTGCCCCCATCATCCTTGAGGGTGGTCCTTTTCTTTTGCTTTGAGTATATGTGTTGTCGGCGCCGTCTGTGAAGTAAAACTGTATAAGTGTTGCCGTGTGCTCGGTAGTCGGTGGTAGATCTGCATTGTGTTTTGCTTTTACATTTGCTTTTTGTGCATTATTGTGTGTTTCTTCTTCTTTTACATTTGCTTTTGGTGTATAATTGTATATGTGTGCTATCCGTGTGCCGTCGCGAAATAAATGTGCTCTATGTTGAACTGTTTTCCCGTTTCGCTTCGTCTTTTCCTTTATTGAATCTCCATCTTACTTCACGTAAAGGGTTGGTCGTGGGCTAAAACGCCCGATAATTAATCGAACCGTCCAGGTTGACGATAACACCGCTCGGTTATCCCGATAGTACGGAACGGGTCGCTTAAAGTGGCCCGTGTCCGAAGTCGACCTGCGGCGAGGTGCGATCGCCCGGTCTAACCTCCGTGTGGGTACTTAGGTAGGTCGAATTTGGCGAGCAACCCTATCCCACGCGGAGGCCGATTGGCACGATCGTGGTGAGGCCGAAAGGCCCACCCGTGACTAGTTCCCGGCGTTAGTCCGAGAGGGTCACGACGGGATTGTCCGACGGTGGGCGACGTGCCGCGATTCGAGTTACGTGGCGGTTCGCACGCCGGCGGGCGCGAATCCGCAACAATATATATATATATATATATATATATATATATATATATATATATATATATATATATATGTATACCGGGTGGAGTGGCGAGCGCCTGTAATCCGGCGACTCGGAGGCTTGGGTTGGAGGATCGCTTGAGGACGGGAACTCTGCGCTGGGCCACGCTATGAGAGGGTGTAGGGCAGCCCGGAATCGCCGAAAACCCAATCCTGATCCCTGTGTCGTAAGAGGCGACTAGGATTGCGTCAGGAAGGGCATCCGGCGTAAAAACTAAGCCAAATCACAATGCGGATCATACGGATGATCCGCTGTGGCGAGCCCAAACGGGAGCAGCCGAAAGAAGAAGATATCTATATACATACACAAGCCTGGTGTTGGCGTTGTGGTTAGGGTAGCGGCTTGGGATCCAAAAGGTCCTGAGTTCAAGCCCCGTTGGCCGCTTGAAGTAATACACACCAGGAGCTTCACTGAGCCTGTCATCCTTCCGAGGTCGGCGAAGTGAGTACCAGTGTACTGAGCCCGGTGTATGCCCCGATTTAAAATAGGTGTACCATATCCCTGTGTCGTAAGAGGAGACCAGGGTTGCATCAGGAAGGGCATCCGGCATAAAACCTGTGCCAAATCATTATGCGGATCATTACGGATGATCCGCTGTGGCGACCCCTAACGGGAGGAGCTGAAAGAAGAAGATATATATATATATATATATATATATATATATATATATATATATATATATATATATATATATATATATATATATATATATATGTATGTACAGACACACACACACACACACACACACACACACACACACATATATATATATATATATATATATATATATATCAATTATAATGCTAAGCTTGCACACCAAAAACTCGGCTCGCCGTCACAGGATCCCGATGAAATTGCTGTGGCACTTAGCGGACATGTTGACAATGTTTGGGAAGTCTTGGCGTTCCATAGTACCACTTGCATTTTGCACAATGCGTATTTTTGTCATTCCCCGTGTATGGTCTGTCGTCTGCTACCAGCTATGTTGTACTGCTATTCTGTGCATTCGCACGGGTATCACTCATGTATATATATATATACATACATGTGTATGTATATATATATATATATATATATATATATATATATATACATGTGTATGTATATATATATATATACATATATATATATATATATATATATATATATATATATATATATATATATATATATATATATATATATATATATATATATATATATATATATATATATATATATATATATATATATATATATATATATATGAGCCTGGTGTTGGCGCAGTAGTTAGGGCAGCGGCTTGGGATCCAAGAGGTCCTGGGTTCAAGCCCCGTTGAGCCACTGAATTAATACACCAGGGGGTTGACTCAGCCTGTCATCCTTCTGAGGTCGGCGAAATGAGTACCAGTAATACTGGGCCGGTGTATACCCCGGTTAAAAAATAGGTGTACCATATCCCTGTGTCGTAAGAGGCGACCAGGGTTGCGTCAGGAAGGGCATCCGGCGTAAAACATGTGCCAAATCACTATGCGGATCATACGGATGATCCGCTGTGGCGACCCCTAACGGGAGCAGCCGAAAGAAGAAGAAGAAGAAGATATATATATATATATATATATATACATACATGTGTGTATATATATATATATGTATATATATATATATATATATATATATATATATAT
Source organism: Eptatretus burgeri (assembly GCF_056783735.1). Taxonomy (NCBI): domain Eukaryota; kingdom Metazoa; phylum Chordata; class Myxini; order Myxiniformes; family Myxinidae; genus Eptatretus; species Eptatretus burgeri. Next base: position 46,192,338 of record NC_140977.1, on the reverse strand, counting down.
ATATATATATATATTGTTGCGGATTCGCGCCCGCCGGCGTGCGGACGGCCACGTAACTCGAATCGCGGCACGTCGCCCACCGGACGGACAATCCAGTCGTGACCCTCTCGGACTAACGCCGGGAACCAGTCACGGGTGGACCTTTCGGTCACACCGCGATCGAGCCAATCAGCCCCCGCGTGGGATAGGGTTGCTCGCCAAATTCGACCTACCTAAGTACCCACGCGGAGGGTAGACCGGGCGATCGCACCTCGCCGCAGGTCGACTTCGGACACGGGCCACTTAAGCGACCCGTTCCGTACTATCAGAATAACCGAGCGGTGTTATCGTCGACCTCGACGGTTCGATTAATTATCGGGCGTATTCAGCCCACTACCAACCCTTTACGTGAAGCAAGATGAGGGTTCAATGGGGGAAAAGACGAAGCGAAGCGGGAGAACAGTTCAACAATAAAGCACATTTATTCGCGACGAACGGAAAGCACACAAATACAATTCCACCAAATGCACACACAAAAAAAAGAAACACAATTCCATTTACACAAAAAGCAAACATAAAAGTGAAAACACAGTGCAGAGCTAATACCGACTACCGAGCACACGGCAACACTTATACAATTCTACTTCACAGACGGCGCCGACAACACATACCCAAAACCAAGGAAAAGAAATCCCCCAAGAATGGGGTAGGCCTGAGGCCGAGACCGGGTCGGGCCTACCCGTCTGGTGATGAGACGCGGAGCGGCGATGGCCCCGCAACCCGCGGGCCTCGTGGACAGTGCCTGGCAGGGGGTGGGAACGGGGCCCCCTTGGTCGCACTATCTCAGCGCGGGGGGAAACAGGAGGGGGTTGCTGATGCTCGGGGTATAGAGGATCTTTATTATATGCGACGAGCGTCTCCACCTCGGCCAGGTCGCGCTGTCGGCCTCCCTCGGGTGCAGCTTCCTGCACGACGCGAGCACCCCCTCGTCTGGTGTCGCCGCCTTTCCACCGCTCCGTCCCCTCCGTTCCGACTCCAACGCACACGACGAGCAGCTCCACCGCCCGCGAAGTCTTGACCCTCTGCTTCCGACTCTCCTCTTCTTGACTCTCCGACCCGTTCTGCTGACTCTCTCGTTCCCGTTCTGCTGACTCTCCTTTGCGACTCTCCGACCCTCGTTCTGCTGACTCTCTCGTTCTGACTCTGACTGACGAACACCGTCCTTTTATCCCCCCGTAACTTCGCCTTTGACCCCCTCCCTTTGACCTTTCACCTCGCTCCCCATTGGCCCGAGAAAAAGTGGGCGTGAAGGCTTTTTGATCCACAAATTTGCATATATCGATCGTTCTGGAGGCGGGGCCAAATCGCCCCTCGCTCACCGATTGGACGGCAAAAAGTGGGCGTGTGTCGTTTTTGATCCGTTTTTGAAGCAGAAAATCCGTGATTTTGTACACGCTGTTCAACGTGCGCCCTACACGAGTCCAGCATCGGTGCCCATGAGTGGCGCGAGATGACGGTGATGCGATGGTGGCGAGTTGTGACGGTAAAGGTCGTGGCGGTTGTGGTGAAGCGGCGTTGTGGTTGGTGGTTGTTGTTGTGGTTGTGATCATGGCGGTTGGTCCAAAATAAAGATAGTAAAAGAAAAACGGCTATCCTGAAGAGTCGCAGCACGTATAAATGACATGTATTCCCACTAGACAACGGGTTTGGGCCTAACTACACATGCACTTACCGAGATACCTCACCTCAGGGACCTGAATGGTGGTTTGCGAATCTGGTAACCACAACACTACCCCCTTCCCTCTTTACAGACTCGTCCCGAGTCGTCAAATTTTCGTGTGCCATCATGTGTAGTTTTCCCCTAGTACATTTTACCTACGGATCCCTGAGTGCGACATTCATGGTATTCGTGTCCCCAAAATAAATAACCTGAGGGCTGCGTAACTACCTAAACAAACTCACTCACACGGACGACTTAAATAAAATTGCCGGCGCTAAGACATACATGCCGGGGGCGCACTCATATTTACAGTACATCTTACCTTAACTTACAAATTTTACACTAAACCATGGCCCAGGATCATTGACTCTGCAAAAAGAAAGCAGTTAGCAGGGAGCCAGGCTGCCCACATGCAGTCTCTGGCTCAACCAATGCAGGTGACAGGGAACGTGGCTGGCTGCTCACACGCAGTCCAAGGCCTTCCCTTTTGAACTGAACTCAGTGAACCACAACGGTGCTTGGGCTGCACAACGCAGTCTCCGTGCCAGCTCAAGTGGCACACGCAATGAACACAACGAATGGATGCATGAACGGTTTGAACTGAATGCAGTGAACCACAACGGTGCATGGGCTGCACAAACGCAGTCTCCGTGCCAGCTCAAGTGGCACACGCAATGAGCACAACGAATGGATGCATGGACACAAACACGGTGCACGGGCCGCCACTGCAGGCCCGTGTTGTAGCTGCCAACAGGGCAGTTCTTGCAGCTTGCAAACTGTTGCCTTGATCCTGGCGCACATGGAAATGAACAGGGGGGGGCAAAGCAAAAATTGAACGGGGCTGGTGAACGTGGGCAGTGGGCATGGCATGGCAAAGGTGAGCAGGCAAACACAGCCCGCAGAAGAAGGCCGCTGCAGGCAAACATAGCGGGCAGATGAACTGGCCGGCACAGGCCTTGAAGTACCACAGCTGCAGACGAAGTGGCCGGCACAGGCCTTGCAGCAACACAACAGCTGCCGATGAAGTTGGCCGGCACAGGCCCCGCAAAAAAAAACAGCCAGCCGATTAAGTTGGCCAGCCTTTGCCGTTCAGTGGAGGTTGGTGGAGGGAGTGCGGTAGTGCTGGCCACTTGGAGGGCGGGCTCGGACCTACCTACCTGTCTCCCTCCCAACCTATCGCCTTTGCCTGTCACTGTACATACCCACTCCCTTAATTTGTCAAACCCCAATTTAGCCCCAACTTAATTTTTTTGTTGTTTTTATTTTTTACTTCCCCACTATAAATCGTCCCCTAACCCCCTTTATCGTCCTTGTTCGGCTAACCTATCCTGTCACCGAGCCTACTCCCAACCCCTACGTTCCCTTCCCGGAGGGGGATAAGGGAGAGCTAGCGTCCTGTGTCGAGGCCCAACGAAGCCTCAGAATGGCCTCCCCAGAGTTCGGCGATCTATAACCCAAAGTGGGTCCAGCGGCCCACAACGACAGCGAGGGGATGGATGGTGCGGAGGGGTACATCTCCTAATCTACCCTAACCATTTAACAGTTAAACTACCCCGGGGCTTTCAACAAGCGCCTCTCGCTTAAACTATTGGTTCCAACAACCCAGATTCCCGTCGCCTGTGTTGGTGTCCTCACAATTTCGGGCCTCGCCCCCCAATTTTCTCTCCGTGCCCTCACACGGTCTCCTGGCTGGGACACGTGGCTCCCTTTGGCAGGCACGACCCTCTGCCGATTCTCCCGCTATGGCACCCCCGGGCACTACACTGCCTCCGAGCCTACCAGCTCCCTAACACCGGGGAGTGCCCCCCATGGCACCTCCCCTGAAACGCACACGTGGCAGGCCGGCCTCCCGGGCCCCTTTCCGAGGGTCACCCGTGCCCACAACACTGCCCACGCGGCTAATGGCGCCCCGGGCCCCCGCACCAAGCAGGCGTACCCGTGCCCACTACTCTATCCCGGCCCCCCATGGGCCCATGGCCTACCGCGGCCGACTAGCCTGGTGCCCGGGGTACCCACTCAGCGATACTCACCTTTCGCAGCCACGCTCCCAAGCCCGTCAACAGGGCTCCTGCACCCCTCCAAATGGGTCTCGAGCCTACTTTCCCACCAACAACAAAACGACCTCCATTTTTCAATTTGACTAACCCCCTAACTCACTTTACTCTGACCCCGGGGTCCCTTGGGCGGGAGTCACTCCTCCCCCCAATCACTCATCGCACCATGCATTCCCCATTCACTCCATACACACAGACCCGCTGGCCTCACTCACTCACCAAGCACATGCTTCCACTTCACTCACCAACTCTTCAACACACACACCACTGAACTCTGCCATCCTCCTATCTACATCCCCTAACTAACTCGTGCTCCCACGTCGTCCCTTAAACTACAGCACGTTCCTTTTAACCTACGTAGCTAAACTACGTCCCCTCTACACATCCACAAGTCTGTCTCTGTCTCCAAATCATAAATTCATTTTATTTCCCAACCTAAAGCTCACTAAATCCCTCTACCTAATCCATTCCACGGACTCCATGAGGACTTACCCCTGCCCCATGAAGTCGGTCTAACTAAGCTAACCCTTCCCCCTAACTAGTTTCCATCCTGTGCCCAGGTAAGTGGGTCTTTCACCCCTTGCCCAGGAATCCTTTGCACCCGAAAGTGAGGCTTGCTTTTTTTTTTTTTTTTTCATTGCGCAGCACCTGCGCGGCAACTCAGAGCTCGCGCACTTTGCACCTGCCCGTGACGTCATGCAGCTGCACGTGTTCCTCGTCCCTCCTTGGACGGAACCATCCGGCAGAGATACCCCTCCTGCCGGATTCCAACCACACGTGCAGCCATGACGTCACCGTGCGCAAAAAAAAAAAGAAGCCCCACGTCTCGAGGGGTTCCCCACGCGAACACATGTGCTTTGCCCGTTGGAGCCTAACACACACGATCGCGTGGAGAACCCGTCCGGTCCAAATCCATTTACCTGCCTAAACTTTGTCCGTCCGCGGGATCGGCAAATCCACCGCGTGCGTTTCCGGACCGGGACTTCACTCTCGCAAGCGAGCACGTGGCGGTCTCGTGCGTTGCACAGCACGAACCGCGTGCTCGCGGCTGGGTGAACCCGGCACGGTCCGCGAAACAACCACAGCCGCGACTCGGCTTTCTCTCCTCTGTCGCCGTCTCCGTCTCCATTCGACCCACGCATACCTGCGTGTTTCGACGCACACAGTCCACTCCATCACATTCACACGGGGAGACGCGGCTGCGTGCTCCCGCATGCCGACCGACATCTCCCTTACATACCGCTCTCTCACACACACGGTCTCCCTTGCACACAGCGACCTTGCACACGGCCGTTCACTCACGCGTTCCTCACTACTCTCACACCGTGCCTCATCCACACACGCGGGGGCACTCAACCGCGGTGCCTCATTCACACACACGGCGACACTCACACACGGTGCCTCTTCCACACACCGTCCCTCACACACACGCGGGGGCACTCACCCGCGGTGCCTCACTCGCACTCCGTGCCTCATCCACACACGCGGGGGCACTCAACCGCGGTGCCTCATCCACACACCGTGCCTCACTCATACACGCGGCGACACTCACACACGCGGTCTCTTCCACACACGGTGCCTCACCCACACACGCGGGGGCACTAACCCGCGGTGCCTCACTCACACTCCGTGCCTCATCCACACACGGCGTGCTGGGAAGCACGCACTCTGGCACCATCGCCACCACACCACTCACACGTGGTGCCTCACTCATACTGGCCGTTTCACTCACACACACGGCCTCACTCACACACGGTGCCCCATCCACACCCGGCGTGCTGGGAAGCACGCACTCTGGCACCATCGCCACCACACCACTCACACACGGGGTCGCTTCCACACACGGTGCCGCACTCACACCTTGCACCACACACACAGGGACAACCACACTGGGGATTTGTGTCCCCACAAGGGTCTCCGGGGCCTCTACACCCCCCAAGCTCTCCGTGCACCCGTCCACAGCACTCGTCCCCTCAACCTCGCAAAGCACGACCGAACTCACCTGGTCGTGACTCGCCTCAAGGGGGAATACTCCCTCCCCTCGTTCCTGGAGGAGGCCATCCAGGTGCTCGCACCGGGTCCCAACACGCTCCGCGAGCTCAACCCCATTGTCCTCCACTACCTCCGTGTGTGCGTGCGCGTCACTTACCCCGTCTTCATCGTGTAGTCTTCCCTCTATCGTTCCCATCTCCCGTGTCTCTGCCAACTCTTCACCCTTTACCTCCTTTGTCTCAACTATTATTTCTGTTGTCGTCACCTCGTGTCTCGTCTCACACGTTTTGGTCTCCCCATTTAATTTTTCCCTTTCGGTCATCGTCACGACCCTCGCCCAACACGTTCCACGAATTATTTTTTCACCCGCCTCCACCGCGGGCCTGTCAGCCGTTGCACCCCCACCCAGCTCGTTTGCTCCCACACGTGAAGTCGCCATTCCCAGCTCCCTGGTCACGGCCTTCATGCCCGCCTGCAGGCATCGGCCCATGTTCTGCGTCTCACCCCGCAGCTCTTTCATGTTTGTTTCCATTCCGTTCATTTTTGTATCCATCTTTTCGTTTATTTGTTGTGTATTCGCATCCATCGTCGTTTTCACTTCATTCATTTGCTTGTTCATGTCTTTCATTTCGTTTTTCATTTCATTTGTGTTTGCATCCATTTTTTCGATCATTTTCGCATTCATCTTTTCGTTCATTGCCGCCAGCATGGCGCATAGCTGGGCCATGTTGGATGCACTCAGCTGAGCCGTTTCGGCAAGGGTTGGGGAAAGGTCTTGGTGGAGAGGGGGGGGGGGAGGTGTCATACACCGCGGCCGCTGCCGCACCCACCTCGGACCCTGGGTTCAGTTGGGCGAGTCCGTGTTCCTGCACAATCAACATTTCCTGCTCGGGGATTCCATCCTGGACCATGGACTCTACATTATTACACATATACATTTCTAATACCCCCGGCTCCCGCTCGCCTTGAGACGCCATCTTGCTTCTCGTGAAGGGTTAATTTGCTCGCTCGTAATTTGGAGGGAATCGGGGGTCGCTTCTCTCACCCCTGGACCGATTCCCGTAAATTTAGCCGGAGACAGGAGAGCCCGTTTTCCTGTTCTCCGATACCAGTGCCGCGAGGAGGGCGATGAATTTGTATCGCACGACCTGACACCAGTGTTGCGGATTCGCGCCCGCCGGCGTGCGGACGGCCACGTAACTCGAATCGCGGCACGTCGCCCACCGGACGGACAATCCAGTCGTGACCCTCTCGGACTAACGCCGGGAACCAGTCACGGGTGGACCTTTCGGTCACACCGCGATCGAGCCAATCAGCCCCCGCGTGGGATAGGGTTGCTCGCCAAATTCGACCTACCTAAGTACCCACGCGGAGGGTAGACCGGGCGATCGCACCTCGCCGCAGGTCGACTTCGGACACGGGCCACTTAAGCGACCCGTTCCGTACTATCAGAATAACCGAGCGGTGTTATCGTCGACCTCGACGGTTCGATTAATTATCGGGCGTATTCAGCCCACTACCAACCCTTTACGTGAAGCAAGATGAGGGTTCAATGGGGGAAAAGACGAAGCGAAGCGGGAGAACAGTTCAACAATAAAGCACATTTATTCGCGACGAACGGAAAGCACACAAATACAATTCCACCAAATGCACACACAAAAAAAAGAAAACACAATTCCATTTACACAAAAAGCAAACATAAAAGTGAAAACACAGTGCAGCGCTAATACCGACTACCGAGCACACGGCAACACTTATACAATTCTACTTCACAGACGGCGCCGACAACACATACCCAAAACCAAGGAAAAGAAATCCCCCAAGAATGGGGTAGGCCTGAGGCCGAGACCGGGTCGGGCCTACCCGTCTGGTGATGAGACGCGGAGCGGCGATGGCCCCGCAACCCGCGGGCCTCGTGGACAGTGCCTGGCAGGGGGTGGGAACGGGGCCCCCTTGGTCGCACTATCTCAGCGCGGGGGGAAACAGGAGGGGGTTGCTGATGCTCGGGGTATAGAGGATCTTTATTATATGCGACGAGCGTCTCCACCTCGGCCAGGTCGCGCTGTCGGCCTCCCTCGGGTGCAGCTTCCTGCACGACGCGAGCACCCCCTCGTCTGGTGTCGCCGCCTTTCCACCGCTCCGTCCCCTCCGTTCCGACTCCAACGCACACGACGAGCAGCTCCACCGCCCGCGAAGTGTTGACCCTCTGCTTCCGACTCTCCTCTTCTTGACTCTCCGACCCGTTCTGCTGACTCTCTCGTTCCCGTTCTGCTGACTCTCCTTTGCGACTCTCCGACCCTCGTTCTGCTGACTCTCTCGTTCTGACTCTGACTGACGAACACCGTCCTTTTATCCCCCCGTAACTTCGCCTTTGACCCCCTCCCTTTGACCTTTCACCTCGCTCCCCATTGGCCCGAGAAAAAGTGGGCGTGAAGGCTTTTTGATCCACAAATTTGCATATATCGATCGTTCTGGAGGCGGGGCCAAATCGCCCCTCGCTCACCGATTGGACGGCAAAAAGTGGGCGTGTGTCGTTTTTGATCCGTTTTTGAAGCAGAAAATCCGTGATTTTGTACACGCTGTTCAACGTGCGCCCTACACGAGTCCAGCATCGGTGCCCATGAGTGGCGCGAGATGACGGTGATGCGATGGTGGCGAGTTGTGACGGTAAAGGTCGTGGCGGTTGTGGTGAAGCGGCGTTGTGGTTGGTGGTTGTTGTTGTGGTTGTGATCATGGCGGTTGGTCCAAAATAAAGATAGTAAAAGAAAAACGGCTATCCTGAAGAGTCGCAGCACGTATAAATGACATGTATTCCCACTAGACAACGGGTTTGGGCCTAACTACACATGCACTTACCGAGATACCTCACCTAAGGGACCTGAATGGTGGTTTGCGAATCTGGTAACCACAACAATATATATATACATACATGTGTGTATATATATATATATATATATATATATATATATATATATATATATATATATATATATATATTGTTGCGGATTTCGCGCCCGCCGGCGTGCTGACGGCCACGTAACTCGAATCGCGGCACGTCGCCCACCGGACGGACAATCCAGTCGTGACCCTCTCGGACTAACGCCGGGAACCAGTCACGGGTGGACCTTTCGGTCTCACCGCGATCGAGCCAATCAGCCCCCGCGTGGGATAGGGTTGCTCGCCGACCCGACCTACCTAAGTACCCACGCGGAGGGTAGACCGGGCGATCGCACCTCGCCGCAGGTCGACTTCGGACACGGGCCACTTAAGCGACCCGTTCCGTACTATCAGAATAACCGAGCGGTGTTATCGTCGACCTCGACGGTCCGATTAATTATCGGGCGTATTCAGCCCACTACCAACCCTTTACGTGAAGCAAGATGAGGATTCAATAGAGGAAAAGACGAAGCGAAGCGGGAGAACAGTTCAATAATAAAGCACATTTATTCGCGACGAACGGAAAGCACACATATTCAATTCCACCAAAAGCACACAGAAAAGACACAATTCAATTTACACAAAAAGCAAATGTAAAAGCGAAAACACAATGCAGAGCTAATACCGACTACCGAGCACACGGCAACACTTATACAATTCTACTTCACAGACGGCGCGGACAACACATACCCAAAACCAAGGAAAAGAATACCCCCAAGAATGAGGCGGGCCTGAGGCCGAGACCGGGTCGCGCCTACCCGTCTGGTGATGAGACGCGGAGCGGCGATGGCGCCCCAACCCCGCGGGCCTCGCGGGCAGTGTCTGGTAGGGGGTGGGAAAGGGGCCCCCTTGGTCGCACTATCTCAGCTTGGGGGGGAAACAGGAGGGGGTTGCTGATGCTCGGGGTATAGAGGATCTTTATTATCCCGCGACGAGCGTCTCCACCTCGGCCAGGTCGCGCTGTCGGCCTCCCTCGGGTGCAGCTCCCTGCACGACGCGAGCACCCCCTCGTCTGGTGTCGCCGCCTTTCCACAGCTCGTCCCCTCCGTTCCGACTCCAACGCACACGACGAGCAGCTCCACCGCCCGCGAAGTCTTGACCCTGTGCTTCCGACTCTCCTACTCTCCGCCTCTGGACTCTCCGACTCTCCACTCTCCGCCTCTGGACTCTCCGACTCTCCACTCTCCGCCTCTACTGACTGACGAACACGGTCCTTTTATCCCCCCGTAGCTTCGCCTTTGACCCCCTCCCTTTGACCTTTCACCTCGCTCCCCATTGGCCCGAGAAAAAGTGGGCGTGAAGGGTTTTTGATCCACAAATTTGCATATATCGATCGTCCTGGAGGCGGGGCCAAATCGCCCCTCGCTCACCGATTGGACGGCAAAAAGTGGGCGTGTGTCGTTTTTGATCCGTTTTTGAAGCACAAAATCCGTGATTTTGTACACGCTGTTCGACGCGCGCCCTGCACGAGTCCAACACCGGTACCCACAGCGGGGCAAGAACGGTGGCGATGCTACGGTTGCGAGGTGTGACGTGAAGGTCGTGGCGGTTGTGGTGAAGCGGTGGTTGTGGTTGGTGGTTGATGTTGTGGTTGTGGTGGTAATCATGGCGGTTGGTCCAAAATAAAGATAGTAAAAGAAAAACGGCTATCCTGAAGAGTCGCAGCTCGCATAAATGACATGTATTCCCACTAGACAACGGGTTTGGGCCTAACTACACATGTACTTACCGAGATACCTCACCTAAGGGGCCTGAATGGTGGTTTGCGAATTTGGTAACCACAACAATATATATATATATATATATATATATATATATATATATATATATATATATATATATATATATATATATATATATATATATATATATACATACATGTGTATGTATATATATATATTGTTACGGATTCGCGCCCGCCGGCGTGCTGACGGCCACGTAACTCGAATCGCGGCACGTCGCCCACCGGACGGACAATCCAGTCGTGACCCTCTCGGACTAACGCCGGGAACCAGTCACGGGTGGACCTTTCGGTCTCACCGCGATTGAGCCAATCGGCCCCCGTGTGGGATAGGGTTGCTCGCCAAATTCGACCTACCTAAGTACCCACACGGAGGGTAGACCGGGCGATCGCACCTCGCCGCAGGTCGACTTCGGACACGGGCCACTTAAGCGACCCGTTCCGTACTATCGGGATAACCGAGCGGTGTTATTCGTCGACCTCGACGGTTCGATTAATTATCGGGCGTATTCAGCCCACTACCAACCCTTTACGTGAAGCAAGATGAGGATTCAATGAAAGAAATGACGAAGCGAAGCGGGAAACAGTTCAACACAAAGCACATTTATTCGCGATGAACGGAAAGCACACATATTCAATTCCACCAAAAGCACATAGAAAAGGAAAAGAAACACAATGCAATTTTACACAAAAAGCAAATGTAAAAGCGACGACACAATGCAGAGCTAATACCGACTACCGAGCACACGGCAACACTTATACAATTCTACTTCACAGACGGCGCCGACAACACATACCCAAAACCAAGAAAAAGAACACCCTCAAGGATGAGGCGGGCCTGAGGCCGAGACCGGGTTGGGCCTACCCGTCTGGTGATGAGACGCGGAGCGGCGATGGTGCCTCAACTCCGCGGGCCTCGTGGACAGTGTCTGGTAGGGGGTGAGAAGGGGGCCCCCTTGGTCGCACTATCTCAGTGCGGGGGGAAACAGGAGGGGGTTGCTGATGCTCGGGGAAAGGAGGATTTCTACTCTGCCTCGAGTCCCGCGACGAGCGTCTCCACCTCGACCAGGTCGCGCCGTCGGCCTCCCTGGTGTGCAGCTCCCGGCACGACGCGAGCACCCCCTCGTCTGCCCTCGCCGCCTCTCCACAGCTCCGTCCTCTTCGCTCCGACTCCAACGCACACGACGACGACGACGACCAACTCCTTCTTGCTTCTTCTTCCCAACTCCACCGGCTGCGAAGTCTTAACTCCCCGGACTGACGAACGCGGTCGCTTATATAAGCCCCGTGGCTTCGCTCTCTCATCTTTGACCCCCTGCCTTCGACCTTTCACCTCGCTCCCCATTGGCCCGAGAAAAAGTGGGCGTGAATGCATTTTGATCCATAAATTTGCATATAGCGATCGCCCTCCAACGCCCTGGAGGCGGGGCCAAATCGCCCCTCGCTCACCGATTGGACGGAACAAAAGTGGGCGTGTGTCGTTTTTGATCCGTTTTTGGAGCTGAAAATCCGTGGTTTTGTACACGCTGTTCGGCGCGCGCCCTGCACGAGTCCAACACCGGTACCCACAAGCGGCGCAAGAACGGTGGCGATGCGACGGTTGCGAGGCGTGACGTGAAGCGGCGCCGCGGTGGGTGGTTGATGTTGTGGTTGGTGGTGGTAACAATGGCGGTTGGTCCAAAATAAAGATAGTAAAAGAAAAACGGCTATCCTGAAGAGTCGCAGCACGCATAAATGACATGTATTCCCACGAGACAACGGGTTTGGGCCTAACTACACATATACTTACCGAGATATCTCACCTAAGGGACCTGAATGGTGGTTTGCGAATTTGGTAACCACAACACTACCCCCTCCCCTTTTTACAGACTCGTCCCGAGTCGTCAAATTTTCGTGTGCCATCATGTGTAGTTGTCCCCTAGTACATTTTACCTACGGATCCCTGAGTGCGACATTCATGGTATTCGTGTCCCCAAAATAAATAACCTGAGGGCTGCGTAACTACCTAAACAAACTCACTCACACGGACGACTTAAATAAAATTGCCGGCGCGAGGACAGACATGCCGGGGGCGCACTCATATTTACAGTACATCTTAACCTTAACTTACAAATTTTACACTAAACCATGGCCCAGGATCACTGAACTCTGCAAAAAGAAAGCAGTTAGCAGGGAGCCAGGCTGCTCGCATGCAGTCTCTGGCTCAAAACAATGCAGGTGACAGGGAACGTGGCTGGCTGCTCACACGCAGTCCAAGGCCTTCCTTTTTGAACTGAACGCAGTGAACCACAACGGTGCATGGGCTGCACAAACGCAGTCTCCGTGCCAGCTCAAGTGGCACACGCAATGAGCGCAACGAATGGATGGATGAATGGTTGGACGCAAACACGGTGCACGGGCCGCCACTGCAGGCCCGTGCTGTAGCTGCCAACAGGGCAGTTCTTGCAGCTTGCAAACTGTTGCTTTGCGGATCCTGGCGCACATGGAAATGAACAGGGGGGGGGGGGCAAAGCAAAATTGAACGGGGCTGGTGAACATGGGCAGTGGGCATGGCATGGCAAAGGTGAGCAGGCAAACACAGCCCGCAGAAGAAGGCCGCTGCAGGCAAACACAGCCGGCAGATGAAGTGGCCGGCACAGGCCTTGAAGCAAAACACGGCCAGCTGATGGCACAGGCCTTGCAGCAAAACAACAGCTGCCGATGAAGTTGGCCGGCCTCCGCCTTGAAGCAAAACACGGCCAGCCGATGAAGTTGGCCAGCCTTTGCCGTTCAGTGGAGGTTGGTGGAGGGAGTGCGGTGGTGCTGGCCACTTGGAAGGCGGGCTCGGACCTACCTACCTGTCTCCCTCCCAACCTATCGCCTTTGCCTGTCACTGTACATACCCACTCCCTTAATTTGTCAAACCCCAATTTAGCCCCAACTTATTTTTTTGTTGTTTTTATTTTTACTTCCCCACTATAAATCGTCCCCTAACCCCCTTTATCGTCCTTGTTCGGCTAACCTATCCTGTCACCTAGCCTACTCCCAACCCCTACATTCCCTTCCCGGAGGGGAATAAGGGAGAGCTAAGGTCCTGTGTCGAGGCCCAACTCAAGCCTCAGAATGGCCTCCCCAGAGTTCGGCGATCTAACCCAAAGTGGGTCCAGCGGCCCACAACGACAGCGAGGGGATGGATGGTGCGGAGGGGTACATCTCCTAATCTACCCTAACCATTTAACTGTTAAACTACCCCGGGGCTTTCAACAAGCGCCTCTCGCTTAAACTATTGGTTCTGACAACCCAGATTCCCGTCGCCTGTGTTGGTGTCCTCACAATTTCGGGCCTCGCCCCCCAATTTTCTCTCCGTGCCCTCACACGGTCTCCTGGCTGGGACACGTGGCTCCCTCTGGCAGGCACGACCCTCTGCCGAATCTCCCGCTATGGCACCCCCAGGCACTACACTGCCTCCGAGCCTACCAGCTCCCTAACACCGGGGAGTGCCCCCCATGGCACCTCCCCTGAAACGCACACGTGGCAGGCTGGCTTCCCGGGCCCCTTTCCGAGGGTCACCCTTGCCCACAACACTGCCCACGCGGCTAATGGCGCCCCGGGCCCCCGCACCAAGCAGGCGCACCCGTGCTCACGACGCTATCCCGGCCCCCCATGGACCCTTGGCCTACCACGGCCGACTAGCCTGGTGCCCGGGGTACCCACTCAGCGATACTCACCTTTCGCAGCCACGCTCCCAAGCCCGTCAACAGGGCTCCTGCACCCCTCCAAATGGGTTTCGAGCCTACATTCCCACCAACAGCAAAACGACCTCCATTTTTCAATTTGACTAACCCAGCTAACTCACTTTACTCTGACCCCGGGGTCCCTTGGGCGGGAGTCACTCCTCCCCCCAATCACTCATCGCACCATGCATTCCCCATTCACTCCATTCACACAGACCCGCTGGCCTCACTCACTCATCATGTACTCACCTCACAACTCACCAACTCTTCAACACACTCACCGCTGAACTCTGCCATCCTCCTTACTACATCCCCTAACTAATTCGTGCTCCCACGTCGTCCCTTAAACTACAGCACGTTCCTTTTAACACTACGTAGCTAAACTACGTCCCCTCTACACATTCACAAGTCTGTCACTGTCTTCAAATAATCCCATTAATCAATTTCCCAACCTAAATCTCGCTTTCATCCCTCTAACTAATCCATTCCACGGACTCCATGAGGACTTACCCCTGCCCCATGAAGTCGGTCTAACTAAGCTAACCCTTCCCCCTAACTAGTTTCCATCCTGTGCCCAGGGCCAAGGGGGTCTTCCACCCCTTGCCCAGGAATCCTGTGCACCCGAAAGTGAGGCTTGTTTTTCCTTTTTTTTTTTTTTCATTTGCAGCACCAGCGCGGCAACTCGCGCACTTTGCACCTGCCCGTGACGTCATGCAGCTGCACGTGTTCCTCGTCCCTCCTTGGACGGTACTCTCCGGCAGGGATACCCCTCCTGCCGGATTCCAACCCCACGTGCAGCCATGGCGTCACCGTGTGCATAAAAAAAAAAACACAAGCCCCACGTCTCGAGGGGTTCCCCACGCGAACACATGTGCTTTGCCCGTTGGAGCGAAACACACACGATCGCGTGGAGAACCCGTCCGGTCCAAATCCGAAATCCTGCCTAAACTTTGTCCGTCCGCGGGATCGGCAAATCCACCGCGTGCGTTTCCGGACCAGGACTTCACTCTCGCAAGCGAGCACGTGGCGGTCTCGTGCGTTGCACAGCACGAACCTCGTGCTCGCGGCTGGGTGAACCCGGCACGGTCCCCGAAACAACTACAGCGGCTACTCGGCTTTCTTTCTTCTGTCGCCTTCGTCGTCGCCATTCAACCCACGCACACCTGCGTGTTACGACGCACACACTCCACTCCATCACATTCACACCGGGAGGCGCGGCTGCGTGCTCCCGCATGCCAACCGACATCTCCCTTACATACCGCTCTCTCACACACACGGTCTCCCTTGCACAAACCATACCACTCACACGTGGTGCTCCATTCACTCGCGCGGGGGCACTCACCCGCGGTTCCTCACTCACACACGGTGCCTCACCCCCACACGCGGGGGCACTCACCCGCGGTACCTCATCCACACACCGTGCCTCACTCACACACGCGGGGGCACTCACCCGCGGTGCCTCACTCATACAGGCCGTTTCACTCACACACACGGCCTCACTCACACACGGTGCCTCACCCACGCACGGCGTGCTGGGAAGCACGTACTCCGGCACAATCGCCACCTCACCACTCACACACGGGGTCGCTTCCACACACGGGGACGCACTCACACCTTGCACCACACACACAGGGACAACCACACTGGGGATTTGTGTCCCCACAAGGGTCTCCGGGGCCTCTATACCCCCCAAGCTCTCCGTGCACCTGTCGGCAGCACTCGTCCCCTCAACCTCGCAAAGCACGACCGAACTCACCTGGTCGTGACTCACCTCAAGGGGGCATACTCCCTCCCCTCGTTCCTGGAGGAGGCCAACCAGCTGCTCGCACTGGGTCCCGACACGCTCCGCGAGCTCACCCCCATTGTCCTCCACAACCTCCGTGTGTGTGTGTGCGTCACTTACCCCGTCCTCACCGTGCAGTCTCTCCTCTATTTTTTCTGTCTCCCGTGTCTCTATACATTTATAAGTTTCTGTTGTCGTCACCTCGTGTCTCGTCTCACACGTTTTGGTCTCCCCATTTAATTTTTCCCTTTTGGTCACCGTCGATTCTTCTGTCACGACCCTCGCCCAACACGCCCCCCGAATTATTTTTTTACCCGCCTCCACCGCGGGCCTGTCAGCCGTTGCACCCCCTTCCAGCTCGTTTGCTCCCACACGTGGAGTCGCCATTCCCAGCTCCCTGGTCACAACCTTCATGCCCGCCTGCAGGCATCGGCCCATGTTCTGCGTCTCACCCCGCAGCTTTTTCGTTTCTTCCTTCATTTGCTGTGTACTCGCATCGATCTTTTCGTTCATGCTTTTTATTTCGTTTATAAATTCAGTTGTGTTTGCATCCATGTTTTCGATTATTTGTTGTGTATTCGCATCCAGCTTTTGTGTATTCGCATCCATCCTCGCTGTCATTGCCGCCAGCATGGCGAATAGCTGGGCCATGTCGGGTGCGCTTGGGTGAGCTGTTTCGGCAGGGGTTGGGGAAGGGTTTTGGTGGAGAGGGGGAGGGGAGGTGTCATACACCGCGGCCGCTGCCGCACCCATTTCGGGCTCTGGGTTCAGTTGGGCGAGTTCGTTTTCCTGTACAACCAACATTTCCTGCACGGGGATTTCATCCTGGACCATGGATTCTACACATTCTACATCCATTTCTAATACCCCCGGCTCCCGCTCGCCTTGAGACGCCATCTTGCTTCTCGTGAAGGGTTAATTTGAATCGCTCGTAATTTGGAGGGAATCGGGGGTCGCTTCTCTCACCCCTGGACCGATTCCCGTGAATTTAGCTGGAGACAGGAGAGCCCGTTTTCCTGTTCTCCGATACCAGTGCCGCGAGGAGGGCGATGGGTTTGTATCGCACGACCTGACACCAGTGTTACGGATTCGCGCCCGCCGGCGTGCTGACGGCCACGTAACTCGAATCGCGGCACGTCGCCCACCGGACGGACAATCCAGTCGTGACCCTCTCGGACTAACGCCGGGAACCAGTCACGGGTGGACCTTTCGGTCTCACTGCGATCGAGCCAATCGGCCCCCGCGTGGGATAGGGTTGCTCGCCAAATTCGACCTACCTAAGTACCCACACGGAGGGTAGACCGGGCGATCGCACCTCGCCGCAGGTCGACTTCGGACACGGGCCACTTAAGCGACCCGTTCCGTACTATCGGGATAACCGAGCGGTGTTATTCGTCGACCTCGACGGTTCGATTAATTATCGGGCGTATTCAGCCCACTACCAACCCTTTACGTGAAGCAAGATGAGGATTCAATGAAAGAAATGACGAAGCGAAGCGGGAAACAGTTCAACACAAAGCACATTTATTCGCGATGAACGGAAAGCACACATATTCAATTCCACCAAAAGCACATAGAAAAGGAAAAGAAACACAATGCAATTTTACACAAAAAGCAAATGTAAAAGCGAAGACACAATGCAGAGCTAATACCGACTACCGAGCACACCGCAACACTTATACAATTCTACTTCACAGACGGCGCCGACAACACATACCCAAAACCAAGAAAAAGAGCACCCTCAAGGATGAGGCGGGCCTGAGGCCGAGACCGGGTCGGGCCTACCCGTCTGGTGATGAGACGCGGAGCGGCGATGGTGCCTCAACTCCGCGGGCCTCGCGGACAGTGTCTGGTAGGGGGTGGGAAGGGGGCCCCCTTGGTCGCACTATCTCAGCGCGGGGGGAAACAGGAGGGGGTTGCTGATGCTCGGGGAAAGGAGGATTTCTACTCTGCCTCGAGTCCCGCGACGAGCGTCTCCACCTCGACCAGGTCGCGCCGTCGGCCTCCCTGGTGTGCAGCTCCCGGCACGACGCGAGCACCCCCTCGTCTGCCCTCGCCGCCTCTCCACAGCTCCGTCCTCTTCGCTGCGACTCCAACGCACACGACGACGACGACGACGACCAACTCCTTCTTGCTTCTTCTTCCCAACTCCACCGGCTGCGAAGTCTTAACTCCCCGGACTGACGAACGCGGTCGCTTATATAAGCCCCATGGCTTCGCTCTCTCATCTTTGACCCCCTGCCTTCGACCTTTCACCTCGCTCCCCATTGGCCCGAGAAAAAGTGGGCGAGAATGCATTTTGATCCATAAATTTGCATATAGCGATCGCCCTCCAACGCCCTGGAGGCAGGGCGAAATCGCCCCTCGCTCACCGATTGGACGGAACAAAAGTGGGCGTGTGTCGTTTTTGATCCGTTTTTGGAGCTGAAAATCCGTGGTTTTGTACACGCTGTTCGGCGCGCGCCCTGCACGAGTCCAACACCGGTACCCACAAGCGGCGCAAGAACGGTGGCGATGCGACGGTTGCGAGGCGTGACGTGAAGCGGCGCCGCGGTGGGTGGTTGATGTTGTGGTTGGTGGTGGTAACAATGGCGGTTGGTCCAAAATAAAGATAGTAAAAGAAAAACGGCTATCCTGAAGAGTCGCAGCACGCATAAATGACATGTATTCCCACTAGACAACGGGTTTGGGCCTAACTACACATATACTTACCGAGATATCTCACCTAAGGGACCTGAATGGTGGTTTGCGAATTTGGTAGCCACAACAATATATATGTGTATATATATATATATATATATATATATATATATATATATATATATATATATATATATATATATGTACATATATATATATATATATACATATACATACATGTATATACATATACATACATGTATATACATATACATACATGTATATACATATACATACATGTGTATATATATATATATATATATATATATATATATATATATATATATATATATACATGTATCTATATATACATGTATCTATGTATACATATATCTATATATATATATATATATATATATATATATATATAGTGTTGTGGTTACCAAATTCGCAAACCACCATTCAGGTCCCTTAGGTGAGATATCTCCGTAAGTATATGTGTAGTTAGGCCCAAACCCGTTGTCTAGTGGGAATAAATGTTATTCATGCGTGCTGCGACTCTTCAGGATAGCCGTTTTTCTTTTACTATCTTTATTTTGGACCAATCGCCATTGTTACCACCACCAACCACAACATCAACCACCCACCGCGGCGCCGCTTCACGTCACACTTCGCAACCGTCGCATCGCCACCGTTCTTGCGCCGCTTGTGGGTACCGGTGTTGGACTCGTGCAGGGCGCGCGCCGAACAGCGTGTACAAAACCACGGATTTTCCGCTCAAAAAACGGATCAAAAACGACACACGCCCACTTTTGTTCCGTCCAATCGGTGAGCGAGGGGCGATTTGGCCCCGCCTCCAGGGCGTTGGAGGGCGATCGCTATATGCAAATTTATGGATCAAAATGCATTCACGCCCACTTTTTCTCGGGCCAATGGGGAGCGAGGTGAAAGGTCGAAGGCAGGGGGTCAAAGATGAGAGAGCGAAGCCACGGGGCTTATATAAGCGACCGCGTTCGTCAGTAGAGAGAGTTAAGACTTCGCAGTCGGTGGAGTTGGGAAGAAGAAGCAAGAAGGAGTTGGTCGTCGTCGTCGTGTGCGTTGGAGTCGGAGCGAAGGGGACGGAGCTGTGGAGAGGCGGCGAGGGCAGACGAGGGGGTGCTCGCGTCGTGCCGGGAGCTGCACACCAGGGAGGCCGACGGCTCGACCTGGTCGAGGTGGAGACGCTCGTCGCGGGACTCGAGGCAGAGTAGAAATCCTCCTTTCCCCCGAGCATCAGCAACCCCCTCCTGTTTCCCCCCCGCGCTGAGATAGTGCGACCAAGGGGGCCCCCTTCCCACCCCCTACCAGACACTGTCCGCGAGGCCCGCGGAGTTGAGGCACCATCGTCGCTCCGCGTCTCATCACCAGACGGGTAGGCCCGACCCGGTCTCGGCCTCAGGCCCGCCTCATCCTTGAGGGTATTCTTTTTCTTGGTTTTGGATATGTGTTGTCGGCGCCGTCTGTGAAGTAAAATTGTATAAGTGTTGCCGTGTGCTCGCGTAATCGGTATTAGATCTGCATTGTCGCATTTGCTTTTTGTGTAAAATTGCATTGTGTTTCTTTTCCTTTTCTATGTGCTTTTGGTGGAATTGAATATGTGTGCTTTCCGTTCATCGCGAATAAATGTGCTTTGTGTTGAACTGTTTCCCGCTTCGCTTCGTCATTTCTCTCATTGAATCCTCATCTTGCTTCACGTAAAGGGTTGGTAGTGGGCTGAATACGCCCGATAATTAATCGAACCGTCGAGGCCGACGATAACACCGCTCGGTTATCCCGATAGTACGGAACGGGTCGCTTAAGTGGCCCGTGTCCGAAGTCGACCTGCGGCGAGGTGCGATCGCCCGGTCTACCCTCCGTGTGGGTACTTAGGTAGGTCGAATTTGGCGAGCAACCCTATCCCACGCGGGGGCTGATTGGCTCGATCGCGGTGAGACCGAAAGGTCCACCCGTGACTGGTTCCCGGCGTTAGTCCGAGAGGGTCACGACTGGATTGTCCGTCCGGTGGGCGACGTGCCGCGATTCGAGTTACGTGGCCGTCAGCACGCCGGCGGGCGCGAATCCGTAACACTGGTGTCAGGTCGTGCGATACAAACCCATCGCCCTCCTCACGGCACTGGTAACGGAGAACGGGAAAACGGGCTGTCCTGTCTCCAGCTAAATTCACGGGAATCGGTCCAGGGGTGAGAGAAGCGACCCCCGATTCCCTCCAAATTACGAGCGATTCAAATTAACCCTTCAAGAGAAGCAAGATGGCGTCTCAAGGCGAGCGGGAGCCGGGGGTATTAGAAATGTATATGTGTAGTAATGTAGAGTCCATGGTCCAGGATGGAATCCCCGTGCAGGAAATGTTGATTGTGCAGGAACACGGACTCGCCCAACTGAACCCAGAGCCCGAAATAGGTGCGGCAGCGGCCGCGGTGTATGACACCTCCCCCCCCTCTCCACCAAAACCCTTCCCCAACCCTTGCCGAAACGACTCACCCAAGCGCACCCGACATGGCCCAGCTATTCGCCATGCTGGCGGAAATGACAGCGAAGATAAATGCGAACATGAACGAAAAGATGGATACATTCACAAGCGAAATGGAACGTATGAGAACTAGGGTGGAGACAAACATGAGGGAGGAAACGAGAAAGCTCCGGGGGGAGACGCAGAACATGGGCCGATGCCTGCAGGCGGGCATGAAGGCCGTCAGCAGGGAACTTAAAAGGGCGACTCCACGTGTAGGAGCGAACGAGCTGGGAGGGGGTGCAACGTTGACCGAAAGGGAAAAATTAAATGGGGAGACCAAAACGTGTGAGACGAGACACGAGGAGACAACAGAAACTTATAAATGTATAGAGACACGGGAGACAGAAAAAATAGAGGGAAGACAACACGATGAAGACGGGGTAAGTGACGCGCACACACACACGGAGGTAGTGGAGGATAATGGGGGTGAGCTGGCGGACTGGGTCGAGACCCAGTGCGAGCACCTGGATGGCCTCCTCCAGGAACGAGGGGAAGGAGTATGCCCCCTTGAGGCGAGTCACGACCAGGTGAGTTCGGTCGTGCTTTGCGAGGTTGAGAGGAGGAGTGCTGCGAACGGGTGCTTGGAGAGCTTGGGGGGTATAGAGGCCCCGGAGACCCTGATGGGGACACAAATCCCCAGTGTGGTTGTCCCTGTGTGTGTGGTGCAAGGCGTGAGTGCGTCCCTGTGTGTGGAAGCGACCCCGTGTGTGAGTGGTGTGGTGGCGATGGTGCCAGAGTACGTGCTTCCCAGCACGCCGAGTGTGGATGGGGCACCGCGGGTGAGTGCCCCCGCGTGTGTGGGTGAGGCACCGTGTGTGAGTGAGGCCGTGTGTGTGGATGAAACGGCCAGTGTGGATGAGGCACCGCGGGTGAGTGCCCCCGCGTGTGTGAGTGAGGCACGGAGTATGGATGAGACACCGCGGTTGAGTTCCCCCGCGTGTGTGGATGAGGCACCGCGGTTGAGTTCCCCCGCGTGTATGAGTGAGGCACGGTGTGTGGATGAGGCACAGCGGTTGAGTGCCCCCGTGTGTGTGAGTAGTATGGTTTGTGTGAGTAGTGAGGCACGCGTGAGTGAACGGCCGTATGCAAGGGAGACCGTGTGTGTGAGAGAGCGGTATGTAAGGGAGATGTCGGTGGGCATGCGGGAGCACGCAGCCGCGTCTCCCGGGGTGAATGTAATGGTGTGGAGTGTGAGCGTCGTAACACGCAGGTGTGCGTGGGTCGAATGGCGACGACGGCGACATGGGAGGAAAGAAAGCCGAGTAGCGGCTGTAGTTGTTTCGAGGACCGTGCCGGGTTCACCCAGCAGTGAGCACGAGGTCCGTGCTGTGCAACGCACGAGGCCCCCACGTGCTCGCTTGCGAGAGTGAAGTCCCGGTCCGGAAACGCACGCGGTGGATTTGCCGATCCCGCGGACGGACAAAGTTTAGGCAGGATAATGGATTTGGACCGGACGGGTTCTCCACGCGATCGTGTGTGTTAAGCTCCAACGGGCAAAGCACATGTGTTCATGTGGGGAACCCCTCGAGACGTGGGGCTTGTGTTTTTTTTTATGCGCACGGTGACGCCATGGCTGCACGTGGGGTTGGAATCCGGCAGGAGGGGTATCTCTGCCGGATGGTACCGTCCAAGGAGGGACGAGGAACACGTGCAGCTGCATGACGTCACGCGCAGGTGCAAAGTGCGCGAGTTGCCGCGCTGGTGATGCGCATGGAAAAAAAAAGAAAAAGAAAAAAAAAGCAAGCCTCACTTTCGGGTGCACAGGATTCCTGGGCAAGGGGTGGAAGACCCCCTTACCTGGACACAGGATGGAAACTAGTTAGGGGGAAGGGTTAGCTTAGTTAGACCGACTCCATGGGGCAGGGGTAAGTCCTCATGGAGTCCGTGGAATGGATTAGTTAGAGGGATTGTAGCCAGATTTAGGTTGGGAAAATGGAGAATGGGATTATTTGGAGACAGTGACAGACTTGTGGATGTGTAGTGGGGACGTAGCTTAGCTACGTAGTGTTAAAAGGAACGTGCTATAGTTTAAGGGACGACGTGGGAGCACGAGTTGGTTAGGGGATGCAGATAGAAGGATGGCAAGTTCAGCGGTGTGTGTGTTGAAGAGTTGGTGAGTTGTGAGGTGAGTACTTGGTGAGTGAGTGAGGCCAGCGGGTCTGTGTGTATGGAGCGAATGGGGAATGCATGGTGCGATGAGTGATTGGGGGGAGGAGTGACTCCCGCCCAAGGGACCCCGGGGTCAGTGTAGAGTGAGTTAGGGGGTTAGTCAAATTTACAAAATGGAGGTCGTTTTGTTGTTGGTGGGTGTGTAGGCTCGAAACCCGTTTGGAGGGGTGCAGGAGCCCTGTTGATGGGCTTGGGAGCGTGGCTGCGAAAGGTGAGTATCGCTGAGTGGGTACCCCGGGCACCAGGCTTGTCGGCCGTGGTAGGCCAAGGGCCCATGGGGGGCCGGGATAGCGTAGTGGGCACGGGTGCGCCTGCTTGGTGCGGGGGCCCGGGGCGCCATTAGCCGCGTGGGCAGTGTTGTGGGCATGGGTGACCCTCGGAAAGGGGCCCGGGGAGCCAGCCTGCCACGTGTGCGTTTCGGGGAGGTGCCATGGGGGGCACTCCCCGGTGTTAGGGAGCTGGTAGGCTCGGAGGCAGTGTAGTGCCCGGGGGTGCCATAGCGGGAGATTCGGCAGAGGGTCGTGCCTGCCAAAGGGAGCCACGTGTCCCAGCCATGAGACCGTGTGAGGGCACGGAGAGAAAATTGGGGGGTGAGGCCCGAAATTGTGAGAACACCAACACAGGCGACGGGAATCTGGGTTGTTAGAACCAATAGTTTAAGCGCGAGGCGCTTGTTGAAAGCCCCGGGGTAGTTTAGCAGTTAAATGGATAGGGTAGATTAGGAGATGTACCCCTCCGCACCATCCATCCCCTCGCTGTCGTTGTGGGCCGCTGGACCCACTTTGGTTATAGATCGCCGAACTCTGGGGAGGCCATTCTGAGGCTTCGTTGGGCCTCGACACAGGACGTTAGCTCTCCCTTATTCCCCTCCGGGAAGGGAACGTAGGGGTTGGGAGTAGGCTAGGTGACAGGATAGGTTAGCCGAACAAGGACAGTACGGGGGTTAGGGGACGATTTATAGTGGGAAAGTAAAAATAAAAAAATAAAAAAATAAGTTGGGGCTAAATTGGGGTTTGACAAATTAAGGGAGTGGGTATGTACAGTGACAGGCAAAGGCGATAGGTTGGGAGGGAGACAGGCAGGTAGGTCCGAGCCCGCCTTCCAAGTGGCCAGCACCACCGCACTCCCTCCACCAACCTCCACTGAACAGCAAAGGCTGGCCAACTTCATCGGCTGGCCGTGTTTTGCTTCAAGGCCTGTGCCGGCCCACTTCATCGGCAGCTGTTGTGTTGCTGCAAGGCCTGTGCCGGCCGGATCATCTGCAGCTGTGGTACTTCAAGGCCTGTGCCGGCCAGTTCATCTGCCGGCTGTGTTTGCCTGCAGCGGCCTTCTTCTGCGGACTGTGTTTGCCTGCTACCTTTGCCATGCCATGCCCACTGCCCCTGTTCACCAGCCCCGTTCAATTTTTGCTTTGCCCCCCCCTGTTCATTTCCATGTGCGCCAGGATCCGCAAGGCAACAGTTTGCAAGCTGCGAGAACTGCCCTGTTGGCAGCTACAACACGGGCCTGCAGTGGCGGCCCGTGCACCGTGTTTGTGTCCATCCATCTATCCGTTGTGTTCATTGCGTGTGCCACTTGAGCTGGCACGGAGACTGCATTTGTGCAGCCCATGCACCGTTGTGGTTCACTGAGTTCAATTCAAACCATCCATCCATCCATTCGTTGTGTTCATTGCGTGTGCCACTTGAGCTGGCACGGAGACTGCGTTTGTGCAGCCCATGCACCGTTGTGGTTCACTGCGTTCAGTTCAAAAAGGAAGGCCTTGGACTGCGTGTGAGCAGCCATCCACGTTCCCTGTCACCTGCATTGTTTTGAGCCAGAGACTGCATGCGAGCAGCCTGGCTCCCTGCTAACTGTTTTCTTTTGCAGAGTTCATTGATCCTGGGCCATGGTTTAGTGTAAAATTTGTAAGTTAAGGTTAAGATGTATTGTAAATATGAGTGCGCCCCCGGCATGTCTGTCCTAGCGCCGGCAATTTTATTTAAGTCGTCCGTGTGAGTGAGTTTGTTTAGGTAGTTACGCAGCCCTCAGGTTATTTATTTTGGGGACACGAATACCATGAATGTCGCACTCAGGGATCCGTAGGTAAAATGTACTAGGGGAAAACTACACATGATGGCACACGAAAATTTGACGACTCGGGACGAGTCTGTAAAAAGGGGAGGGGGTAGTGTTGTGGTTACCAAATTCGCAAACCACCATTCAGGTCCCTTTGGTGAGATATCTCGGTAAGTATATGTGTAGTTAGGCCCAAACCCGTTGTCTAGTGGGAATACATGTCATTTATGCGTGCTGCGACTCTTCAGGATAGCCGTTTTTCTTTTACTATCTTTATTTTGGACCAACCGCCATTGTTACCACCACCAACCACAACATCAACCACCCACCGCGGCGCCGCTTCACGTCACACCTCGCAACCGTCGCATCGCCACCGTTCTTGCGCCGCTTGTGGGTACCGGTGTTGGACTCGTGCAGGGCGCGCGCCGAACAGCGTGTACAAAACCACGGATTTTCCACTCCAAAAACGGATCAAAAACGACACACGCCCACTTTTGTTCCGTCCAATCGGTGAGCGAGGGGCGATTTGGCCCCGCCTCCAGGGCGTTGGAGGGCGATCGCTATATGCAAATTTATGGATCAAAATGCATTCACGCCCACTTTTTCTCGGGCCAATGGGGAGCGAGGTGAAAGGTCGAAGGCAGGGGGTCAAAGATGAGAGAGCGAAGCCACGGGGCTTATATAAGTGACCGCGTTCGTCAGTAGAGAGAGTTAAGACTTCGCAGTCGGTGGAGTTGGGAAGAAGAAGCAAGAAGGAGTTGGTCGTCGTCGTGTGCGTTGGAGTCGGAGCGAAGGGGACGGAGCTGTGGAGAGGCGGCGAGGGCAGACGAGGGGGTGCTCGCGTCGTGCCGGGAGCTGCACACCAGGGAGGCCGACGGCGCGACCTGGTCGAGGTGGAGACGCTCGGCGCGGGACTCGAGGCAGAGTAGAAATCCTCCTTTCCCCCGAGCATCAGCAACCCCCTCCTGTTTCCCCCCGCGCTGAGATAGTGCGACCAAGGGGGCCCCCTTCCCACCCCCTACCAGACACTGTCCGCGAGGCCCGCGGAGTTGAGGCACCATCGTCGCTCCGCGTCTCATCACCAGACGGGTAGGCCCGACCCGGTCTCGGCCTCAGGCCCGCCTCATCCTTGAGGGTATTCTTTTTCTTGGTTTTGGATATGTGTTGTCGGCGCCGTCTGTGAAGTAAAATTGTATAAGTGTTGCCGTGTGCTCGCGTAATCGGTATTAGATCTGCATTGTCGCATTTGCTTTTTGTGTAAAATTGCATTGTGTTTCTTTTCCTTTTCTATGTGCTTTTGCTGGAATTGAATATGTGTGCTTTCCGTTCATCGCGAATAAATGTGCTTTGTGTTGAACTGTTTCCCGCTTCGCTTCGTCATTTCTTTCATTGAATCCTCATCTTGCTTCACGTTAAGGGTTGGTAGTGGGCTGAATACGCCCGATAATTAATCGAACCGTCGAGGCCGACGATAACACCGCTCGGTTATCCCGATGGTACGGAACGGGTCGCTTAAGTGGCCCGTGTCCGAAGTCGACCTGCGGCGAGGTGCGATCGCCCGGTCTACCCTCCGTGTGGGTACTTAGGTAGGTCGAATTTGGCGAGCAACTCTATCCCACGCGGGGGCTGATTGGCTCGATCGCGGTGAGACCGAAAGGTCCACCCGTGACTGGTTCCCGGCGTTAGTCCGAGAGGGTCACGACTGGATTGTCCGTCCGGTGGGCGACGTTCCGCGATTCGAGTTACGTGGCCGTCAGCACGCCGGCGGGCGCGAATCCGTAACAATATATATATATATATATATATATATATATATATATATATATATACATATATATATATATATATATATATACATACATATATATACATACATATATATACATATATATATACATATATATATATATATATATATATATATATATATGTATATATATATATACACATGTATATATATATATATATACACATGTATATATATATATATATATATATATATATATATATATATATATATATATATATATATATATATATATATATATACATGTATATATATATATATATATATATATATATATATATATATATATATATATATATATATATATATATATATATATATATATATATATATATATATATATATATATATATATATATATATATATATATATATATATATATATATATATATATATATATATATATATACATGTACGTATATATATATGTATATATATACATGTATATATACATGTATATGTATATATATATATATATATATATATATATATATATATATATATATATATATATATATATATATATATATGTTGAGATCCAGGTGAGGTCCACAATGATTAAGATCAAGCTTTGTTCCCACCGATCTTGGTAGAGAAGGTTTTATTACACATCAGACATATGCATATGGAGACAACAGGCTTTGAACACAATAGTCCACCCAGCCTAATCCTCTGGTGAGCTGTCTTTCGGCACTGCCTTATATTCAGTTTACTGCGACCTCTGAATAACTGTGTGTCAAAGAGGATTTATTACCATTCATTAATTTATAGCATTCTCCTGTCAGTACTGCTGATAAGAGAGCACAGAAAGTGCAGAAACAACACCCTTGATTCCCTTAAATAATTTTCAAAGGTAGCCTCCTACATGTTGTTGGGCCTTAGCAGTTCTGGGCAGTGATTCAACAGATTCCAGGTTGCCCAGCTGCCCGATCAGCAAGGCCATTTCAAACAGTCAACAAGACCAGCTGTGTTGTAACAGTGCCAGCCCTTTGGCTGAAAAAAACAAGTTCCTTGACAGTGCACAGATAAACATTGGGAAGATTTATCCTTTCCCCATTTCCAATTAACTCAAGAGTTTTTACCAAACACTAGTAGACATGTTTGGTTGCTGTTAGAGTACATACTCTAACATACAATCCCCGACATTTCCCTCCTCTTGTTTCTTTGTAACATTTGCAAAAGAAACTACAAATGAAGAAATGGAGCACCCGCAGGCCGGCAGGTTAGCAGATAGCAACTCCCAGTGGGTGGGCCATCCTTATGTTTAGCTCCAAATGGTCCATGACGGTCGGGAGTTCCACCTGCGCCCCCTAGCCCAAAAGGGGGTTCCTACCCACTTTCCAACCGGTCCACTAACACCCCAAGTCTTCAACAAGGGAAATCGGGAAATATCGCAACATTTAAACATAGAATATAAGAAAGCCAAGCACTCCCAAAAGCTGTTCGTACAAGAATTGCTCATGGCTAAACAAGAATGAAGTTATACAGGAATATACGTTCCATTAAATATTTTATTACATATTGCCGCTTAATGAACTTCATGAACAACAAGTAAGGCAGTGTTAAAGTATATAAATGTAATGTTCTTTATGAACAAAGCAAAAAGATATTTGATAAACTGCAAGCCAGAGTATAATGAAGGCACAACTTGCCAGCAATTACCAACAAGGCAAATCAAATGGTATTTCTACCTAGCCCTTCAATTGGTGCAAGCAACGAAAGACATTCGTCCAATGTGAGTTGAAGCAATTGTTCATCACTTGGAGGAAGCCTGAGTAATGGATCGGCGACTACTGCAAGGTTACAATATGTTTCATTGTTCGTGGGTTGAGGTGACATGGGTGGGGTACATAGTATTGGAATGGGGGGGGGGGGTAGGTGTAAGTGCAGGGAGGTTTGAGGATGGCAGCAGTCCAGCAGTGTTCACCGGAGCCATCACCGTCTGTACTAGCTGGGTACTGGGCTTTGTTGTCCATCCTGAAAAACACTTTCCAATGGCCTTTTGGGCAATCACCTTGAAAAGCATCAGCAATATAAAGGCTGCCACGATGATTATCAGGATTGTTATAAAGAATCTTAAAACACTTCCTCCCCAACCCCCAAACAATCCATTTAACCAGCTACTCATGTTATCACTACTGTAGTCTTTATATTTGCTCGCCTTTTTTCTTATGTGACCCGCGAGGTCATTAATGTTTTCTGAATTATCTGGGATGTACGTACAACACTCTTTGCCAATTACAGCACATGTTCCCCCTTTCTCAGCTAGAATCATGTCTAAAGCTATTCTATTTTGCATTACAGTAGTCCTTAATGCGACCAGCTCCGCGCTAATTTTTTCAAACCCATCAGCGGTATCGTTCCCCATTATTTCCAATGTTGATGCCATGCTGATAAGTTCTCTTCCTGCCACCCAGGCCCCATATCGGGGGAAAATTATCATTGCTGCATATGCCCCACCTGATATAGCTCTCTTACGTCGTGTTTGATCTATCTCAGAGAATGGATCAGTGATCAAACGCATGTGCGGTACGACATAAGCAAGATAACATGAACCGCCCCATTTGTTTGGCAGCCATGGGTAGGCTCTATACCCACATACAAAATATGTGCCATTAGATGCAACCTTCGGGTATGTTCCATTGTCTCCCTTCCTCTTGTCTGGTAAGTCATTTATCTCTATTGATATATTACAAGTGGAGTTCCCTGCCTGAAATCTGGCATGAGGCTTTGTTCAAGTAAGGCAGATAAACCCCATACGCTTATATGTGATTCTGAAGTACGGAGGTCTTTTCTTTAAATTAAAAGGAGGGTACCACGCACCTGTAAAGTCTACACATGATGAGTTACCGGTTGTTTTAGTCAAATTAAAGTTGTTGTACCAAGCAGCACCACAATAGTCTATTTACTCAAATGGGATCACAGATAATGGCAAACCCGTTTGTGAGGAGTGTGGGAGATAAGCACACACCCAGCACTTAGTCTTATTACTCAATGTAACATATTTGTGTGACAAAAGTAAGAATGTATTTATCCCATGTACTCCCAACTCGTGTAAATGTTCAGTGTGGTTCCCAATTGCTCTTTTCCCCCTCTGTTGGATGGGTTGGATTGTCCAGTTATCAATTTGCCCTTCCACTTCCCAGCTTCCCATCCAGAAGGCAATTATAGCAACTAGGATTTGCTGTAATGGGTTCATTCTTGCACAACCTCCTCCTCTGTTGGGATGGCAAGTTTGCAGTGTGAAAAGTGTATCCAAGCAGGCTTACCTTCACACTTGAAAGTTCGTTGAGTAATCAGTAATACCTGGAAGAGTCTTCCCCAGGGCGCCGCTCCGCCAGAACACCTTGTTGGCTCCTCAGCTGGTGGGGGTCGGGTCAGGTTGTGGCCCCATATCGAGGTCCTCGGGGTCTTCCTCCCTGAGTTCGCTGTTAATTATTATGATGGCCTGGGTGAGGGGTGAGGCTTCACAGCATTTCTTTAGACAAATGGAAATGAGACGTTTGATCAGAAATACTCCAAAAATGATTCCCATGATGATTAGGATTGCTGCCCCTACCAGGCACAGTAACCAGTCTCCCCAGTCATGAAATATAGATCTCCACCCTGCATAACCCTCCTTGCGTTCCACTCGATCGCTAGTGAGAGCTTCAAGCCTTATAGGTGAAAACACCTATAAGTGAAATGTGTTCTTCTCCGGGAGGTTACTGTATTTTCACAAGATTTCACAACTGTACTCTAAAAGGGTTCTTCCGGGGCCCATGGAACTTGGGTAATTTGAGATGCGTGTTGACCCCATATGAATCCTATTTGTGCAAAGTGCCCCCGCTGGGTTTTGTCTTGCGTTTTGTTCTGCCAAGCCACTTCTGTCTTTTCTGCATTTTCTGATGTCCCCCCCTCCCAACAGGTTTTGTCATAGCATAAGACCATCGAATCGATTTTATTTCCTCGTTTCGTTCTATCAAATCATAAGTTTCCTCGGCTTGGACGCAAGACAGTTCTATGAGCTGCTGTGGCTGGATGGTTGTCAGCCCTCTGGAAATGAGTGGTGCGGTCTTGCCAGGTTCCTTTGAAAATATCTTTACCTTATCTAGTTCTTGGTTGTATGTTTTCCCCAACCTTGCGTATTCACCTGCTTCCATTCTTTCTCCAGCCGCTCCCTCCTATGTCGCTGTGGGGTTGGTACTGGTTCATTTCCGTGTCCCCCTTTGCCACGGAGGTGTATACGGTTTCTTTGGCTTGAGTGTGTTAGTGTATTACCTAGTGATAGGTCCCCCCCACAAAGGAGTAGTGTCAGTACCAGGAGTTGCATGTTGTGTCATCAAAGGTTCTGTCACTGTCTCCGTTACTACAAGGTTTACAGCATACCACTGCACTGAACACTGCAGTCAACTGCAACATAATGACACGTATTTGTGTAAAAGATTATTTTTAAATGATACCTCCGTACGAGGCTCCCACCATGACGAGAGCTTGCAGGACTGGAAGTTGCTCTGGGTGCGTGGTGAGTTGATGTGAAGGCCGAAGACCTTACTGTACACTACTGTAGATTTTGATCAGGCAAGCATACCTTCCATCCATCTCCTTGTCTGACGGCCAGTAAAGTGTTCTGGTGTTCGTTGCCCCATCTTGTGGTTCTTATCTTACCAACCGCCGAATAGCTGTAAATCGTTTCTCCTTTTACGTCGGGACCGAAATCCCTTTCAATCAGCCGCCTTAAGCCTCAAAACCCAATGAAGGCCTCTAACCTTCCCTCTCTATGGTACAGGATTCCAACCTGTTCCCTCCTTATTTCACACGGATATCTTTATCCTCTATTGATTTTGACGTCTTATTTCCCATATTTCCTTATTTCACTGATCCTTCCTAGAGTTTTCTTGGGCCGGGTTAGTGTTTTCCGCCTGGGGTGTTTCTTCACACTCCCAATGCACACTTCCCGCTCCCTCACCCTCCCAACGGAATCCTTTGGTTTGGGTCAGGGGTTTTCACACCTTTCCCTCCCCTCAATCTCCCGTTCGGATCCTGGCCCTGGCGTATTCTTGGGTCTCCCCCACGGTCTCCCAAAGGAGTGTCCTGGGGTTCCCCTCAACCTTCCAATGGGCCCTTACCTTCCCAGGTACCCCTTTCCGATGTGCAAAATAAACCTCCTTCTCCCCTGATTCGTTTTGTAAGGGCAAGGACAGATCTCAGAGAGCAGCGAGTATCCCCAGTGTGAGAAAGGAGGCAGCTTTCTTACTTTTTCCTTCAGCTGGCCGGCTCTTTCCTCCTTTGTCTCACCAGGGCTCTCGAGCTCCTCCTCAATCCGGCTTGCCCCTGCTCGCTGCGCCAATTGTTGAGATCCAGGTGAGGTCCACAATGATTAAGATCAAGCTTTGTTCCCACCGATCT
>NC_140977.1:46102305-46149805 GCF_056783735.1 Eptatretus burgeri | reverse complement strand
ACTACACTGCCTCCGAGCCTACCAGCTCCCTAAACACCGGGGAGTGCCCCCCATGGCACCTCCCCTGAAACGCACACATGGCAGGCTGGCTTCCCAGGCCCCTTTCCGAGGGTCACGCTTGCCCACAACACTGCCCACGCGGCTAATGGCGCCCCGGGCCCCCGCACCAAGCAGGCGCACCCGTGCCCACTACGCTATCCCGGCCCCACATGGGCCCTTGGCCTACCACGGCCGACTAGCCTGGTGCCCGGGGTACCCACTCAGCGATACTCACCTTTCGCAGCCACGCTCCCAGCCCGTCAACAGGGCTCCTGCACCCCTCCAAACGGGTTTCGAGCCTACACTCCCACCAACAACAAAACGACCTCCATTTTGTAAATTTGACTAACCCCCTAACTCACTCTACACTGACCCCGGGGGTCCCTTGGGCGGGAGTCACTCCTCCCCCCAATCACTCATCGCACCATGCATTCCCCATTCGCTCCACTCACACAGACCCGCTGGCCTCACTCACTCACCAAGCACATGCTTCCACTTCACTCACCAACTCTTCAACACACACACCACTGAACTCTGCCATCCTTCTAACTACCTCCCCAAACTAACTCGTGCTCCCACGTCGTCCCTTACACTATAGCACGTTCCTTTTAACACGACGTAGCTAAACTACGTCCCCTCTACACACTCACAAGTCTGTCACTGTCTTCTCAATCTATTCCCATTTTCCCATCCTAAATCTGGCTACAATCCCTCTAACTAATTCATTCCACGGACTCCATGAGGACTTACCCCTGCCCCATGAAGTCGGTCTAGCTAAGCTAACCCTTCCCCCTAACTAGTTTCCATCCTGTGCCCTGGTCAAGGGGGTCTTCCACCCCTTGCCCAGGAATCCTGTGCACCCAAAAGTGAGGCTTGCTTTTTTTTTTTTTTTTTTTTACATGCGCAGCACCAGCGCGGCAACTCACAGCTCGCGCACTTTGCACCTGCCCGTGACGTCATGCAGCTGCACGTGTTCCTCGTCCCTCCTTGGACGGTACCATCCGGCAGGGATACCCCTCCTGCCGTATTCCAACCCCACGTGCAGCCATGACGTCACCGTGCGCATAAAAAAAAAACACAAGCCCCACGTCTCGAGGGGTTCCCCACGCGAACACATGTGCTTTGCCCGTTGGAGCTTAACACACACGATCGCGTGGAGAACCCGTCCGGTCCAAATCCATAATCCTGCCTAAACTTTGTCCGTCCGCGGGATCGGCAAATCCACCGCTGGCGTTTCCGGACCGGGACTTCACTCTCGCAAGCGAGCACGTGGGGGCCTCGTGCGTTGCACAGCACGGACCTCGCGCGCGCTGCTGGGCGAACCCGGCACGGTCCCCGAAACAACTACAGCCGCTACTCGGCTTCCTTTCCTCACATGTCGCCGTCGTCGCCATTCGACACACGCACTCCCGCGTGTTACGACGCTAACACTCCACACCATTAAACTCACCCCGGGAGACGCGGCTGCATGTTCACACATGCCCACCGACATCTCCCTTACATACCGCTCTCTCACACACACGGTCTCCCTTGCATACGGCCGTTCACTCACGCATGCCATCTCCCTCGCACACGTGGCTCCACTCACTCGCGGCCTTTCACTCACTCGTGCCATTTCCCTCACAAAAACCACACCACTCACACGCGCGGGGGCACTCACCCGCGGTGCCTCATCCACACACCGCGCCTCACTCACACACGCGGGGACACTTATCCGCGGTGTCTCATCCACACACGGCGTGCTGGGAAGCACACACTCCGGCACACTCGCCACCACACCACTCACACACGGGGTCGCTTCCACACACGGGGACGCACTCACACCTTGCACCACACACACAGGGACAACTACACTGGGGATTCGTGTCCCCACAAGGGTCTCCGGGGCCTCTATACCCCCCCAAGCTCTCCGTGCACCTGTCCACAGCACTCCTCCCCTCGACCTCGCAAAGCACGACCGAACTCACCTGGTCGTGACTCCCCTCGTTCCTGGAGGAGGCCATCCCGCTGCTCGCACCGGGTCCCTGCACGGTCCGCGAGCTCACCCCCATTATCCTCCACTACCTCCGTGTGTGTGTGTGCGTCACTTACCCCGTCTTCATCGTGTAGTCTTCCCTCTATCGTTCCCATCTCCCGTGTCTCTGCCAACTCAGTCACCTCTTCACCCTTTACCTCCCTTGTCTCAACTATTATTTCCGTCTCTTCCCTTGTTATCTCCCTCGTGCACGTCTCCGTCACCCCAATTAGTTTGTCCCTCTCGGTTACCGTCACTTTTTCCGTCACGACCCTCGCCCAACACGCCCCCCGAATTATTTTGTCACCCGCCTCCACTGCGGGCCCGACAGCCGTTGCACCCCCTTCCAGCTCGTTCGCTCCCACACGTGGAGTCGCCATTTTTAGCTCCCTGGTCACTGCCTTCATGCCCGCCTGCAGGCTTCGGCCCATGTTCTGTGTCTCTCCCCGCAGCTCTTTCATTTCTTCCTTCATTTGCTTGTTCATTCCTTTCATTTCGTTTTTCATTTCATTTGTGTTTGTATCCATCTTTTCGTTTATTTGTTGTGTATTCGCATCCATCTTTTGTGTATTCGCATCCATCTTTTGTGTATTCGCATCCATCCTCGCTGTCATTGCCGCCAGCATGGCGAATAGCTGGGCCATGTCGGGTGCGCTTGGGTGAGCCGTTTCGGCAAAGATCGGGGGGTTTTGGCGGAGGGGGGGAAGGGAGGTGTCATACACCGCGGCCGCTGCCGCACCTTTTTCGGGCTCTGGGCTCAGTTGGGGGAGTTCATGTTCCTGCACAATCAACATTTCCTGCACGGGGATTTCATCCTGAGCCATGGATTCTACATTACTACACATATACATTTCTAATACCCCCGGCTCCCGCTCGCCTTGAGACGCCATCTTGCTTCTCGTAAAGGGTTAATTTCGCTCGCTCGTAATTTGGAGGGAATCGGGGGTCGCTCCTCTCACCCCTGGACCGATTCCCGTGAATTTAGCTGGAGACAGGAGAGCCCGTTTTCCCGTTCTCCGATACCAGTGCCGCGAGGAGGGCGATGAGTTTATATCGCATGACCTGACACCAGTGTTGCGGATTCGCGCCCGCCGGCGTGCGAACGGCCACGTAACTCGAATCGCGGCACGTCGCCCACCGGACGGACAATCCAGTCGTGACCCTCTCGGACTAACGCCGGGAACCAGTCACGGGTGGACCTTTCGGCCTCACCACGATCGTGCCAATCGGCCCCCGCGTGGGATAGGGTTGCTCGCCAAATTCGACCTACCTAAGTACCCACACGGAGGGTAGACCGGGCGATCGCACCTCGCCGCAGGTCGACTTCGGACACGGGCCACTTTAAGCGACCCGTTCCGTACTATCGGGATAACCGAGCGGTGTTATCGTCGGCCTCGACGGTTCGATTAATTATCGGGCGTATTCAGCCCACTACCAACCCTTTACGTGAAGTAAGATGGAGATTCAATGAAAGAAAAGACGAAGCGAAACGGGAAAACAGTTCAACATAATTCACATTTATTTCGCGATGGCACACGGAAAGCACACATATACAATTACACCAAAAGCAAATGTAAAAGGAGAAGAAACACACAATATTACACAAAAAGCAAATATAAAAGAAGAAGACAATGCAGAGCTATCCGACTACCGAGCATACGGCAACACTTATACAATTTTAGTTCACAGACGGCGCCGACAACACATATACCCAAAGCAAAAGAAAAGGACCACCCTCAAGGATGAGGCGGGCCTGGGGCCGAGACCGCGTCGGGCCTACCCGTCTGATGAGACGCAAAGTGGCGGTGGCGCCCCAACTCCGCGGGCCTCGCGGACAGTGTCTGGTAGGGGGTGGGAAAGGGGCCCCCTTGTCGCACTATCTCAGCGCGGGGGAAACAGGAGGGGGTTATTGATGCTCGGGGGGAAAGGAGGATATCTCCCTGTCTCGGGTCCCGCGACGAGCGTCTCCACCACGACCTCGGTCGCGCCGCCGGCCTCTCCCTCCGCAGCTCCCCGACTCCGACGCGAGCACCCCTCAACCGCCTTCGCCGCCTCCCCACAGCTTCGTCCGATCGCCCTCTCCGTCTCCTCTCTTGACTCGTCCCAACTCTTCACTGGCTCCACGAACTCCCAACTGCCTCGACTGACGAACGCGGCCCCTTATATGCCCCGTGGCTTCGCCCCTTCACCTTTGACCCTTTACCTCCGACCCTTCACCTCTAACTGGCTCCCCATTGGACCGAGGAAAAGTGGGCGTGAATGCTTTTTGATCCATGAATTTGCATATAGCGACCACACTCCAACGCCCTGGAGGCGGGGCCAAATCGCCCCACGCTCACCGATAGGACGGAACAGAAGTGGGCGTGAGTCGTTTTTGATCCGTTTTCTTCGGAAAGTCTGTGGTGTTTCTGAACACGCTGCTCGGTGCGCGCCCTGGATGAGTCCAGTATCGGTGCCCACAAGTGGCGCAAGAATGGTGGTGATACGATGGTGGCGAGTTGTGACGGTAAAGGTCGTGGCTGTTGTCGTGAAGCGGCGTTGTGGTTGGTGGTTGTTGTGTGATGGCTGTTGAGACGTGGTTGGTGGTGGTAGTAATGGCGGCTGGTCCAAAATAAAGATAGTAAAAGAAAAACGGCTATCTAAAAGGGTCGCAGCCCGCATGAATGACATTTATTCCCTCTAAACAACGGGTTTGGGCCTAACTACACATATACTTACAGAGATATCTCACCTAAGGGACCTGAATGGTGGTTTGTGAATTTCGTCAACCACAACAATATATATATATATATATATATATATATATATATATATATATATATATATATATCTATATCAAACTGATAAGCAATATTAAAGGTTTTCCTCCCAGATTCTGCTACACAATGCTCCCTTGAATCACTCAAGTATGACCTTACGTATCTCACACACAATGTCCCATGCAGGAATATATTTTAATCAACTGCAGGCGAGTGAATTGAGTTGGGAAGAAACAAAGGCTTTAAAGAAAAAGGTACAAATCCCAACATTCCCTCCAATTGTTACTTTTAAGAAACAATGTTTATTAAATCACAATCATCTTCTTAATTCAGGCCGGCAGATGACCCAGCTTCGCGGTGCAGAGAGACCACTCCCTGGGAGGAGTTCCATCCTTTGGGGCAGCTCCAGATGGTCTCCATGGCGGTCAAAAGCCCCCCCCCCCTGCACCCCTCTAACCCAGGGAGAAAGAGCTACCTGCCCCACTAACGATGGCATCACATGCCAACCCTCTGATTAACAAATCACTCAGTAAAATCTCCATCCAAAAACTTCTCATACTCAAGGTGTGAGTCTGACCTTGTACTTAACTGATGCACATCCATTTCCAGTTCCATTTTAACATTTATGCCAGAATCTGCAGCATCTTGGTCTGCATCCACATTTACATTGTCATCTTCCTTTCCGAACATTACATGCAAATCATCATTCTCAAGTTTAGCTGCTGCGATCAATTGGATAAGTTCCTCATCTTTAATCGCAGGTGCCTGGTGCACAAAGGTATATGTATTACAAGCAGGTGATACATAAGGAGCAAGGGTAGCAGGGAAATTGCCCCTTTTATTGGAAAGTCCCTTTCCCGAGCTCCAGCTAAAAGTGCCATCTCAGGTTCGGGTTTGGTTTCGTGCTTCTTGGGTGTTGATTTCAGATGCCATCCTGTAATGCACTTTCGCAAGCCAGCCATAATGGCTGCTTTGATTATAGACAATATAATGAATATTCCAATCAGCACAGCCATTCCTGTCAGCAGGAACCTGAGAATGGTTCCTCCCCAACCTCCAAACAATCCCTGCAACCATGCTCTGATCTTCCATCCTGGATTGTAATCATGATATTTTGCAGCCTCCTTTCTTAGTGCCCTGCTAGGACATGGATTTGCTCTGAATTATCGGGGATATACGTGCAACATTCCTTTCCAATCACATTCTGGTCTCTATGACATTCCCATAATGCCCTCACTATCTGTTATTGTCCCTACATCGTGCATCATCCTGTACACATATCAGGAATCCATATATATATATATTGTTATGCTTCTATCCTTGACTCGATTGCATGCTGCAACCCGGCCTTCAGCAATCCATGGCCTTTGACAGCCAGCGCCCCCTAAAGGGGAGTATGCGATACAGTGCAGGGGTTCAGTTCATTCTGCCATATTTTTATATTTTCATCGTGAGGCTCCAACCAACGTTGTCCATTGGAAATTGTTTCTAACTCTGCTAAATTCTCAATTATCTCTAACACGGGCCCCTTGCTATTATCCACAAGCCCGAAGTAAACTCGCACAAGTTCAAATTGTGCAATTTGAGATACCGCGGTAAAATTTCCTTTTTTACAAACTCATTAAAAACACACGATTGACCTCAACCTCGGATCACTGGTCTATGTCTCACTCTGCATTATGCCTGCGATAACTTGCCCACTCTCTCCAAAGGACATCGTGAGATCTTAAATGTTTATGAACAAATGCTATTAGACGGGGCATCCAATCAACGTCCATCCGAGGGGCAGAACACACGTTAATGCATCGCTTGTTTGCGAATTAAACAGCATGAGTAGTGAGGTACCATCTATATATTATGTATGCATTTCATCTATATATTATGTATGCAATGCTCACCTGCTTTCCACCAAAGCTCACCTGAACAAGGCTTGCCCCAAATGTGAAAACAAACCTAATTTTGAGTCATGACATGTCCCATCGATGCCCTGCACCAAAAAACTCACGAGACACGCATATGTCTGCTGCCAAATCCTTGACCACACTTCACTTGCACACCCGTTCCTGAAATGTGCTTTACCGCTTCATCTTTCACCAAGCGAAGCAAATACATATTTTCGCACACCTCTCACCAATTGACTACAAAGCATGGAGGTTCCAGAATGTGCTGACCTGAACACAAAACCTCCCAAGAGCGATCACACCGGGAGCTCCACAATCATCACCCGCCCGGTTCGCCAACCAGCATGGCGGCTCAAGCAAGACCATTCCACATTCTAACGTGCAATTTTAAAACACCTCTGAAAAATGCCTCTCACTGTGCAACCCTCCATTCACATAAAAATGCTTTTTACCATCGTGAGAGGTTTAAATCATTCTAAGCCCATTCACATTAACTCATTCCTCATTCAAACATGTCATGGTACAAAAAAAATTTCTCTTCCAAAACCAGTTTGTCCACTATTTCAAAGACGAGCTGCCTCCAGCTTCTTTTCCCCCTTATCAGGCAAATCTCGCACACAGCCTGACAAGCAGGCAAATTCATAGCAGGGTGTGTTCTTGCCTCTCGCCTCACTTTTTTCTGTAATTTAATTTTCCCACAAAGATGTTTTAATTTTCTCATGTCAAAACAATTTTGTCTGCAATCAAATTTCTCTCAAGTCCACTTATGCAAATTTCGCAAGCCAGCCATAATGGCTGCTTTGATTATACACAATATAATGAATATTCCAATCAGCACAGCCATTCCTGTCAGCAGGAACATTTCATCCCAGGTCAGAACAAGTTTGTGGGCTTGAAGACAAGCAGCCCAACCTTTACCCATCAGGCAAAGCACACACATTCCTTCACTCCACAGCAGGGTATCCTTTCCCCTGCCCCACTTTTCCGTTGTTTTCAGCTGCAGTGATCACGAGCAACCTTTGCTTTATTTTCAGGAATCGTCCACGGTTCATTTTTACATTCCAAAATTCTGTCACGCATTGATCTCAGTTCATGTTCTTTAAACAGTTGATATACCACTACAGCGGCTTGTGCATCTCACCCTTCTCTGCCTTGCGCTGCTGGTACTGCTGGCATACCTGGAACAATTTCTCACATGGGATAAGTAGGAATGGGGGGCACTGCTCCTTGAGTTATTTTACTTTCCCCCACACATCTATATATTACTAAAATTCTCATATTGTATGTATGTATCCATCCATCCATTGGGACCATACACTGTGCAGAGCGTCGGTGCTGCCGAAGCACTTTCCTTGGCTAGTGGGCACAATCCTGGACGGGTCGCCACTCCGACGCAGGATACTCGAATGACTCTATCATCCCCAGCAAGCTGGTACTCATTTTGCCGACCTCGGAAGGATGGCAGGCTGAGTCAACCTCCTGGTGAAGTAATTCAGCGAGGCTTGAACTCAGGACCCTTGGATCCCAAGCCGCCACCCTAACCACTGAGCCAACACCAGGCTTATGTATGTATGTTCCCGGAAAACAGCCAAAACGGTACACAATAGCGCAAAAGTCTTCGGCCCAGCTTACTCACCATTCTCCTGCGGTGTGCAGTATCAAGTTTCGTTAAAATCGGGCAACAAAAATATTATTTAAAAAATCAATTCCCGATTCAGTCAAGTCCTCTTCGGGAGAATTTGATCAATGTAAACAACGTCAGTGGTATAGTTCCCTGGAGCTATGTGGTTGTTGTTTTTCCTTGAAATTATTTATTTTAAAATCTCAAACATTTAGTATAGACAAAGAACGATTTATTTTTAAGCATAAAATAAACATCGCCATTTTGATCTAATACTTCCGTGTTCATTAATAAATAAAAGTGTTTTGAAGATTACGCACAATAATTTATTCGACTTTCTTTTCTCCGTTGTAGTTTCACATTAACGTGCAATATCAAGTTTTGTTCAAATCGGAAAACGAAAAAAAATATTAAAAAATCAATTCCCAATTCAGTTAAGTACTTGGGAGTATTTGATCAATTCAAACAACCTCAGCAGTATAGTTCTCTGGAGCTATCTTTTTCTGTTTTTTTTTATATTTTGAAATGATTTTTTTCATCATCCGCTGTCACAACGGGAGCCCAACGGGGTCACGGGTTGTCTAGTACATCATAAAAAGCTGATACTGTGCAGCTGACTGGGGAAGCCCCAGCAGTTGATATGCCAGAGGTTAGGGTGTCAATGGTACTGTATTGGTGTTTGAGTACTCCTGCCCCAGTGCTGCAGACACTGGGACAGATGATGAGCCATGTCCTGTTATCTGGCTAGGTGCCGGTGCTGATGCTCCTGCATCCTTAGCTTGCGGCTCTGCACCTTACCCGCCAAGGTCACTTGCTTGGCTGTGCTTGGTCTCTTAGTTGCTTCCTCTTGCCATAACCCAAACCCTGCCAGTTTACTGGCATTTGTTACATGGATAGTCTATGGCATCTTAGCAACTCTTCCCGCAGATTCTGCACTACTGGCAGGTCAAACGACCTGCCCTCTGGCCATGGTGAGCTATCCTTAACTGTCCATTCTGCCCAGCAATCATCTTGTTCCACTGCTACCACCCCATATAAGTTAAAAATCTGGTAAGCAGGGGTATCCCGAGGAGGTTTGTTCTTCTCCTCTAATTTTCCTGATCTATTTCCCATCACTATTGCTGAACCCTTCCTGGAGTTTTCTTGGGTCCGACTAGGCAGCCTCAGCCATATGCCCTCGGCCCTCAAACTGCCCTCTCCGGACCTTAAGACAGCTTACCCCTTGATAAACAATAAACAATTTTCTCCACACTTATCTTTACCAGTCCTTGGGCGAGGACAAGGGGCAGAAGCAGGGATGGACAAAACCTGAGGTGAGAAAGAGAGTATATAATTTAAACTCCCCAGCACAAAGGCTTACCTTATTCAAATTGGTCACCGTGGCTTTTTTCTTTGGTCACAAAGGGTCCATCCCCACCTCTCCTCCACCTCATCTCGCTGCGCCAATTGTTGAGGCGTCGATTACCATTTACTGAGGCATGAAGACGCCGATGTACTTGAGAGAAAATTCTTTATTGTCGAACAATATGTGCACACGGAAAACACACCCCAGGCACAACAATTTGCATTTGAGGAACCCGGAGAGTGCTCTGCCCTAATGGTCGAGTTACTCCCTCATATATATATATATATATATATATATATATATATATATATATATATATATATATATATATATATATATATATATATATATATATATATATATATAATATATACACACACGAGGTGTGTTCAAAAAGTATCCAACCTTAATTTTTCGTGCGTAAACAAATGAAGCTCGGGAGGCGTGGTTTGGTGCACGTATGTAGGTGATCCTAATCCGTATGCGTGAATATTTTCCCGTCTGCAGAAGCTGTCAGTCGCCGACAGACCGCCGATGAGTGAGGAAGTGTAAGTGAGCACCGTCGGATTTTCGTTTTTGACAAAATGGCGGAAAAACTTGAACAACGCTACTGCATCAAATTTTGTGTAAAGCTTGGCGATTCCCAAGTGGAAACGATCCGCAAGATTCAACAGGCCTTCGGGAACGAAGCAATGGGCACCACACAGATAAATGAAACGAGAACGGGCACTCAGTAGAGCGCATACCTTCGCCAACGCTACATTTTGCCCCCCCCCCCCAGAAACCGTTGATTGTGAGGGTATTTAATCCCATACCACATCTGCCATCTCATATGTGTTATGATGGCTTAAAAACATTAAATTTCCTGCTGTTTGACACTGATTCACGTACATTGTACAATTTCTGTATGAATTCCCTGACCTTTTTGGGTGTCGGTGTCAAGTCAATCTGATGACAACTGGTCACATTATAAGAAATTATTTTCTGGCATTTTAGGGGCATTTAGCACACACGAGTTTCTGTTTTTCTAAATAAGTTATTTATTGTGAACAAACAAACATTCATTGTACAAAAATGACGATTTTGACCTTATCATGACCTCGACCTTGACCTTTGTACTCTTAATTTTGTAATTGGTATTAGAGTGTGGGGAACAGAACAGTCAACATTTTGGTGTTGGTTTCATGCAAATCGGATAAGAATTGACCGTGTTATGACTAAAACCGCACATTTTGTAATGTTGTGACCCCCCCTGACCTTTGACTCCCAACCGCTAATAAGGGTTATTACGTCATTGTGTCATGTCACATATCACAAGATGGGGCATTGAATTCTGAACATTTTAGCATTAGTTGCATGCAAATTGGATACAAATTGACCGCGCCATGGTAAAAAGACGATTTTGACCTTTCATGACCTTGACCTTTGACCCGATCGCTCCCAAAATCTAATCAAATGGTCCTCGGATAATAACCAATCATCCCACCAAATTTGCTGCGATTCAGTTCAATACTTTTGGAGTTATGCAAATAACAAACAAACACACATTCACAAATAAATAAATAAATAAATAAATAAATACACAGCGATCAAAACATAACCTTCGCAACAAAGTTTGCGAAGGTAAAGAGTGGTACAACCGCTTCAAAGATGGTCGCACATCAGTGGAAAGTGAAGCACGTTCTGGTAGGCCCTCAACATCCCGAAATGAGACAGTCATTGACCAAGTGAGGACCCTGCTGATGCAGGATCGTCGAATCTCGATCAGAGAACTTGCAGACGAGGCGGGCATCAGCATTGGATCCGTTCATTCCATTATGACTGAGGATTTGGGCTTAAGGAGAATCTCAGCGAAGTTCGTGCCAAAGCTGCTAAACCAAGTTCCAGTCATCACAATGGAAGCATCCAACATCCCCGAGGACAAAAAAAAACATGGAAGGTCCGCAGCAATGTCAAAGTCATGCTGACCGTCTTCTTTGACTCCAGTGGCGTGGTTCATTATGAGTACGCATCATACGGCACAACCATCACCAAAGAGTACTACCAAGAGGTACTGCGTCGCCTTCGTGACGCTGTGCGACGCAAACGGCCGGACCTGTGGGCAGCGGTCAATTGTCAGCTCCATCACAATAATGCACCCGCCCATTCTTCACATTTGATACAGAGTTTCCTGGCCAAACACAACACACCTGTGCTTCGTCAGGTTCCCTACTCTCCCGACATGGCTTCGTGTGACTTCTGGCTTTTCCCCAAGCTGAAAATGCCCCTGAAATGACCAGATTTCAGTCCAGAAAAGACATCATGCGGAATGCGACGGACCAGCTGCGCACCATCCCAAAAGAGGTGTTCCAGCGCTGCTTTCGACAGTGGCAAATGTAAAATTGAGACTATGAAAGATTGAGACTTACTGATTCAAGCACTTCTTCCCTTTCATATTTTCATTCCACTCAAAGTGTGAACCAACGAATATTTGTTCATGTTCTACTTTAGTGAATAACTTCATTTTCTTATAACATTCATTTCCATCGAGTATATTCACAAAGAATAACTTGGAACTTGGTTCTTGGTTTGTGTCTTTGTTGAGCAGAAAAATGATAAACTTCTCTTAATGCTCTTATTTGACCACCTCCTGAGCCACACATTATTTTTCATAAGCCACGCCCACTTTTCCTAAGCCCCACCTTCTTTTATGAGGACCACCTACTCTTACATCATTTCCAGTTAATCTCCGACTCACAAGGCTTGCCTGGGCTTGCCCAGGGAATTTCCAAAGGAAACCA
This sequence comes from Eptatretus burgeri, assembly GCF_056783735.1. Taxonomy (NCBI): domain Eukaryota; kingdom Metazoa; phylum Chordata; class Myxini; order Myxiniformes; family Myxinidae; genus Eptatretus; species Eptatretus burgeri. The sequence continues at coordinate 46,137,346 of NC_140977.1, read as the reverse complement.
CACCCACCAGTCTTTTTATATAAAGGCTTGAAACCCAGACTGAATTTAAACATATTTTTACTTTTACTGAGAATTGACTGCTGTGCTGACCTTGAGTGGGATGACTTTGGAGTTCCTTGGAGTTCTACTACTTGTATGGAACTAAACCCTCAATTTGATGAACTGGATTCAAGCCTCTTATCTATTGAGGTAAGATTTTCTTTTCCTATTTACAGAGTTTGATTTAAGCATATAATCATTTAATAATTAAATCACTTAATTCATAAATTAATATTTTCTCTCACAGGAAATTGTATCATAAATACAAAATTAAAATACTGCTTTTTCCACAACTTGAGGTTTGGTTGAAGACCTTGTGAGTGACCAAGACCCACAGAACAAGCTCTACCTTGATGACCCAGCCAAACAGTTATACCTTGGAGACCCGCAAAATCCTGAAAAAGAGTTTTACATCGATGGTACTCTGTGAGTTATCAAGACAATACCCACTGAACAAGTTATACCTTGATGAACCAGAATATAAGTTTTACCTCGGAGACTCACAAATAAAAAAAAAGTAAATGAGTTATCCTTGGTGGTTTTAAATATGAAACCTACCTTGGAGACCTCACAAATTTTGAAAAAAAAAAAAACAGTAAATGAGTTATCCTTGGTGGTTTTAAATATGAAACCTACCTCGGAGACCTCACAAATTTTGAAAAAAAAACAGTAAATGAGTTATCCTTGGTGGTTTTAAATATGAAACCTACCTCAGAGATCTCACAAATTTTGGAAAAAAATCAGTAAACGAGTTCTGCCTTGATGGTTTAACGAACTACCTTGGGGACTCGGGAAAAGGGTTCTGCCAACATGGTTCTAAATATGGAACCTACCTTGGAGACTCACAAATTTTGAAAAAAAAATCATAAAATGAGTTCCCTTAGAGACTTTATAAGTTGTTTTTGTTTTGGAGACTTGAAATGTGGTTTCTACCAAGAAGACTCTTAGGAATCGTGGTTCTTTGTTGGATGGTGCTTGATGAGAGCAATATCAAGAAAGTTCTGGGAAGAAAGTGCAGGAAAGTTCTTACTCCCCCTTTCCACTTCATCAAACCTAAAAGCCTTAAAAGACAGAATTGGAAGAAGAGAAAAAAAACATTAAAATATATATATATATATATATTGTTGAAATACGTATTAAAAAAAATTATGTTGGGCTGGGGTTTGGTTAGGGTTGGGATTTTGAATGTGAGGGTTAAGGTGGGTTTGGGGTTGGGATTTTGAACGTGAGGGTTAGGATGGGTTCAGGTGGGTTTGGGGTTGGGTTAGGGTTGGGTTGGAATTTTAAATGTGAGGGTGAGGGTGGGTTTGGGGTGGGTTAGTGTTTGGGGTTATGATTTTGAATGTGAGAGTTAGGGTGGGTTGGGGTTGGGGTTGGGTTAGAGTGGGTTGGGGTTGGGATTTTGAATGTGAGGGCTAGGGTTGGGTTCAGGTTAGGGTGGGTTAGGGATGGGTTGGGGTTGATTATGCTCCCTGTTATATTATATCTCACACACACACACACACACACACACACACACACACACACACACACACACACACACACACACACACACACACACACACACACACACACACACACGTTAAGCCTTGACTATGTAGTTGAGGATTCTGTGTTTGGGGTTCACAGATCTAAGAACGTCCCCCAATACACACACACAACAACAAACAAAAGTTAAGCCTTGACTGACGATTCAGTTGAGGATTCAGTGTTTGGGGTTCACAGATCAAAGAAAGTCCCCCTTGACACACAGAATATATATTTTTTAAATTCAACCTTCAGCAGATGCCACCTGTTATACACCTTGGACTTGGTCCTTGAGTGTACTTAAAGGTGTATCGTAGAGGGGAGTGAAGCGCCAACCTATTGCTCCCATGAGTATGATCTGCTTAGTTTTATCTTTTGTAATTCCTGTGAATAAAATAAACCTAAAATCTCTTCTCCCTTTAAATCACATAATTTGTAAGTCCAAGGAACTCTGCCGCCGACATCAACAATTTTTAAAAGTTCATTTGTCTATCGCTTGGTATAATCTTTTTCAAAATGAGATTTCCACCTGTATATTCGTACTATATCACCAACTTTGAACTTAGGCTTTCTGGCGTTAATCTCTTTTTCATATTTGAATTTTGTAAATGTTTCTGATGGTTTAAATTAAGTTGAGGTATGAATCATATCATTGTACTTATCTGCAATGTCCTGAATTAAAGATAACCATTGTTGAGAACCGAGTTGAGTGAATTTTTTTATATAGACTCTCCTTTAAAGTGCGATTAAAATGCTCAATAACAACTGCTTTTCCTTCATTAAAGGTGCTGTATAATATAATGTTGTTATTTTGAAGAAAATTCATAAATGTTTTGTTGTAGAACTCTGTACCCTAATCAGTCCACAATTTTTTAGGTTTTCTCTTGCTTTTATTGAATATCTGTTGGAAAGCTAACATAAGAGTATTACCTGATTTGTTTTTCAAAGGGACAACCCATGCATATCTACCCCTCAAATCAATAACAGTTAAAGCATACTTGTACCCCTTATCATCGAGTTAAATTAAATTAGCAGACCAGATATAATCAACTTCCTTGGAATAAACCTTCCTTCTATGAAACTTTGTGATTATTGGTTGATGTTATTCATCAGTGAATTGCTCTTCAATCTTAATGACATCATTTGAGCCTATAAGTTTTTTGAATCTCCAAGCCCAAGTTTCAATTTAGCACTGATCATCTTCTTCACGATGAACCTGTCAACTTTTTCTCTCAAGGTTGAATTTTGTATCAGAGACAAATTATACAACATTTCTCTATCGGTTTGATGAATTTCTTCCAACGTTTTGCCATTTCCATAATCAATATTGTGCCTCATGCACACTTCATCAACCCTATTGATAGGTTTGCTCCATGGTTTAGAATTGTCAGACTCATCTAATCTTTTATTCAAGTTTGTTCCCGGACCACAGAAAGAATACCCTGGTGGATGTAATTCCCTGGTATTCCAGTCATTGTAAATTTACTTCCTGATAAAAACTTTTGTGTATCTCCCCATCATTTGTGTTTGGTGATGAATTCACTCTTTTTTTGAGCCACACACCGAACATGTACCTTTTGTATAACCCCATTATTTTTACTTTTAACATACGAGATATTTGTACTCTTGGTCTTCTTTTTACATTTTAGACAATAACTAATTTATTCATGTGAAAAATTACGACAGAGTGCAAAAACCTTTTTCGTTTCCAACATGCACATTTGAATCTTAATTTTTAAAACATAAAGAATCCTTAGAAATGTCTTCACTCTCTCTTCCATTTATTTAAGAAAAAAAATGTAAAACTTTAATCAAAGTCAATTACACCAACATCATCAATAATATAATCTTTTCCTTCTCTCTTATTAATCTCCACTTTCTCATTTAAATCCTCTCCCTGAAACCGATGTTAAGAGTCTTGACGCATATATTTCTAATAGACTTGCCAATTCTTTGTTTTCCTCCTCGGTGCCTTGAGATTGATTTATTTTCTGTAATACCTTTGATCTCTTTATAATCTCATTGGTTTCCATATTTTTATATTTATTTATTCCCTCTCTTTCCTCCCTCTCCCTCTCCTCCTTCTCTCATGTCTCAGTTTCTTCAACTCCTTCCTCATCCCTCACTATCCTTGAACCACTTTCACCCTATGGAATATCATACATATATTCATCTGGATTACTTGATATTCCTGCATCCAAAATATTTTTTTTTACAACAGGAAAACAATAAAATTTCTTCTGATTTTCTAAAAGAGCCTTGTGTTTTCTTAACTTCAAAATTCTTTCATTATTTAACATTTTAGTTAAATCCAAAGTTGTTGGCTTATTAACATCAGTATAAAGCCAATCTTTTCTTGAAAATACCTCATTCTTATGTTGTAGAACATATTTATTAAAATACCGAATATCCTTTTCTTGAAGGTATGCTTGGACACAGAAATGATAATTTTCTTGAAGCCTTCTTGCTGTCATCTATGTGTCAGAAATATATAACAGATTAATATAATGACAGGAAATCCCCATCTTCCCATAGTTAAATCAGTTTGTATTCCCTTACTTATTATATATAATCCTTTTCTTTGTGTTTTCATGATATAAACTATGGCAAAATCATTATTGATTTTACCCTTATTAAATTATTTTATTTGTTGTTTGCTAATCGTGCTTCCACAAAACTCATTCTCGGCACCAAGTGGATAATATTCTTCCTTACGAGACTGATTTAATTGTTCCAGGTTTTCTAGGTTAATTTTAAATGACCAATTATACCCGAAATCAATCATATTATATCCCCATTATTCTATTCTCATATAAACGATACGCCCTTCTTTATAAAATTTTATTGTAATTGGAATTTTGAATTCTGTATGACCTGGAAATAAAATCAACACTTCTGTATCATTGGAATACACAGCCGTTTTATTTAATGATACATATTGTGATAAATCACTTAATCTCACCAAGTCATTCGCGTCAGTCGGGCTTGGATAATTTATTAATTTATAAGCATTTTTCATATTAATATATTTTGCTACACTATATTTCATCCAGTTACTATCCAGTTCTATATCCAGTGTGCTATACTATCCAGTTCTTGGGATACACCAAAGATAGAACCATCTTTACCAACATAAGTCATTTATATTAGATTAAAAATAATGTTATTAAAAAATTTATTTTTGTTGAGTTGAAATAACACATTTAGACATAATTGACCACAACAATTTAATTTAATTATTGGACTTGAAATGTTTGATAAACACCATTCTGTAAGAATTTTATTACTTCAGCAGGTGGTGGAAGACCAAAAGTATCAAAACTAGAGGGGGAATACTCGGTAGAGTGCAAAACCTCGGCCGCCAATACTGCTGGATCACTCAAGTGGACCTGATATCCTATTCATTCAATTTGACGTCAACAGTGCTCACAGAGTTATAGTTTGCAACTTTCCCTTTTACTTTTAACTTTTACATACTCAATTCATTCGTAAAAACTAGATTCCTTGAGACAGAAATTGATTTTACGTGGGTATATCCACCTGAAGTTCCAAAATCAGCCGCAATTATAATTTTGGCATGTTTTTTTGTTGGAAATCACTTATAACATGTGGAAATGCAAAAAAAAAAAATCGAAATTTTGTTGAAAAAAAAGTTGCAAAATTTTGTTTTTTTTTTCTTTTTTTTCTCTAACAATTTTTTTTTGGGGTTGGAAATAACTTAAAACATGTAGAAATGCAAAAAAAAATCAAATATTTTATCAAAATGGCCACCATAGTGGCCATATTGGACTTTGGACCAAGTCCAAAATCTAATGGCATGGTCCTTGGATCATACCTAATCCCCCCACCAAGTTTCGTCGAAATCCGTCGAGGAGTTTTTCCGTAATACTGTTCACAAACAAACAAACAAACAAACAGACAGGGGTGAAAACAGTAACCTCCGTCCATCTTCGATGGCGGAGGTTAATAATATTTGTCTTGACTATTAAAAAATACAAACCCAATGAGAACCGTTCCCATTCTTATCTTCAAAGTTCATAATGATATTCTTTGTATGTTTAGACATGTTTTTTAATTCATCTCTCATACAAATAACCACATTATGAATTTTTACCTTCTTACAATATTTGATAAGTTCTAAATTTGATGTATTCTTTCCAAATTCTTTAAACCACTCATCAATGCTCATTTATTTATTAGAAAGATATAATTCATTACCCCTTTTAGTTAATTTTACACCTGCTTGTGTGATAGAAGAAACCATATCTCCAACCAACAATCTCACTTTATCAGGCAGACTTTCAAGTTTTTCAGCAAAATCTACAATTGCACCACTTCCACTAATTTGTTTCTCCAACTCTTTGTTATGTCTTTCCAACTCTTTTTGAGCCCGGAGTTGAGCCTTCCTTTCATTGGCAGTTTTCAATGCTACTGAAATACCACCTGTCAATGCTCCAGCCGCACTGAAACCAGCAAATAAAGGAATTAGAAATGGGAGAAATCCTCCACACATCTCTCTTATTGAATATTTCTTAAACATTGGTTTTGACATTTTAATTTTGAGAGCCAGTATCGTTCAAGATTTTCACCTGTTCTCTTGTGAGCAAAACCAATTCTTACTGCTCCTTTTCTCTGAATTGTATTAACGTGAATCATGTAAGGCTTTTGATTTTGAATACAAGATGATAGTTTATGAAGATTGATTTGATGAACATATACCCCAGTTGGCACTTTACTACTCATTTATTGATCAAAAAAATTATGAGACTAATCATAACACCATTATCTGTATTAATCTGGAATTCTGTTTCTTCCAAAAGCAAACGATATGTTTCAACTTCTTCACTCTCTCCTCTTTCAATGTATAGGAAAGTATCCACTCGATTAGACTTTATAGTTTCCTTTTGAGCACTCAGGTCAATCACATAGATTGTATAGAGACTTTTAAATGCTGCATATCCAAAATGGGTTCTTTATTACCCCCCGCCAACCAACGAAGTTGGTGGGGGAAATAGAAATGGGTTCCGTCCGTCCGTCACATTTCGTTTCCGGAGCTTAACTACAAATCCCCTCATGATATATTTACGAAATTTGGTACACATATCAAGCAAGTGGTGAACTGGTGCCTTTTGATATTTTCTAATTGATAGGTCGCATGGTTTGGCAGCCATATTGGATTCAAGAAAATATTAAATAATGTTTTCTCTGGAATCACATAACCTTACGAAGTGAAAATTTGCAACTATCATCTTCCATCAGGTCTGCATACATAGTAAAAATTATGACATCACAAGTCACATGGTTTGGTGGCCATCTTGGATAGAAAAACACACCTCATCCGATTAACACGAACCTTCACACATGTATTCCACTGGAGGATTGGAGGCAGAATATAAATTTATAATGTCATCGGTCACATGGTTCGTCAGCCATCTTGGATTTAAAATTAATAAATTTTTTTAAATCTTCTTCTCCAGAACGGCTGGACAGATTGAGGCAAAATTTCACATACACTTTCCCCAAGACATCCTTTCAGAAGTTTGTTAATTTCTAATTGATAGGTCACATGGTTTGGCGGCCATATTGAATTTACACTAAAACCTTCAAACATCTTCTTTTGCAGAACGGCTGGTCAGATCAAGGGGAAACTTCACAGACATATTGCACACGCTTAGGGAATATAAGTTTGTTTATCCTCATTTACTATGGCGGGGGATATCGAAGACTTTGTCTTCAACGGATGCTAGATTTCAATTGCTTTCACGCACCTTTTGGCAACACTTGTATGCTTCAGAATAATCATTTTTTCCCAATTAATTTCCAATCTATCTCATGGATAACTTGTTCTATCTAGAGAAACACGAAGTTGTTTCACCTTCGCATTATCACTCAACGTATTATTCTTATCAGTAGCAGTATCACCATCTGGTTTTTTTTAAAAAATGAGCCACGGATACCGTGGATTTCCTTCCAGAACACCCAAATTCCACGTGAAAGTGGTTTGGTTCAGTTTAACGTGTTGGCATCTTCTTTTAAGGTATGATACATTGAGTGGTTTCTTTGAGTTAAGTCTTCTACTCAACATCTCTTCTGTTTTAAGATTAGGAGTATATTCACTTATATACCAACTAATTTCATCAATTAGAAATTTATTCTGAGCAGCAAAAGCATTAGCCACAACAAAAAGAAATCTATTTTCATTATCATTCCTTTGCAGTTGAAATCTAATTTTAAGACCATACAGAACATTATCATGACAACAAAATCCAAATATACCTTTAAGAGGAACTGCCACAGTAAAACTATTACCTGCTTTTGTATCATCATTATGCATTCCTTTTATTTGCCTATATCCAAGGTCTGTGTTTGTTCCCATTGCCATATAAGGAATAAAACCTTTGACAACTCCCTTTTCCATTATATCACTAAATGAATATTCTGTAAATTTCATCATTTCAGATGTTGCAGAGACATAATCAACTGCTTCAACTTCTTGTGTTCCAATATACAAACGAACACTATCAAACATTTTCCAGAAGAAATCATTTATGGGTGTTGCATTTGTGGTATTCGCAGCCTTAGTGAATGTAAATTTACACAACAAGAAACTTTCAGCTAAATTCAAATAAGTTTGTTGATTATTTATTTCAAAACTTTTTGTTCCATTTGTATTCCAGTCTGTTCCAGTTATGGCATTTAGCTTGAAGTAGTCTTCTTTTTTAAGGAAAGTTAGAGATGACAATGGTATCATCCAAATCATAGATACTATAAATTGCTTCCATACTTGTATTTATATAGGAAAAAAGATGTTAAAACTTTTGAAACCATGACTCAAGTATTTGAATTATTTTCTGTTGTTCTTGGGGAGACAACTGAGTTTTGCCTTTCTTAATTTATCTTATTGCTTGCAATTTATGAGATTCCTTTTGGGCATCTTTTATACACTTTATAGCACCCGCTACATTTCCCACAGCAGGAGTTGAACCAATTAGGTCTTTATGTTTAAGAATAGTTGAATCTATACCCATTAGAGTATCAATTATACCATCTCCTTTTTTTCTAAATTGATGTCCGACACCCCTTTGTCTCTTAGGTTTATAGTCTCCTCAACCAAGATACATACCTTCACCCTTGTAGTATGGGGAAAGGAACATCCCATCCCCTGTAATTATTTTACATTTTCCAAACTCATGTTTCCTCACAATAACCATTGTATTTATTTCTTGGAAAACTTCACATCGGTGAATTCTGATGGATATAATTTCTCCATTAAAATATATCATGCGATTATCTTGGTCGGTTATCCTAAACTTTACTCTGTATATGGTTTTTCCTGACACAGGTAGATATAAACCAGATTTTTGGGTTCCATATTGAATTTATAACCAATTGGGGTTGAGTATGCACTGAATGAAAATATTGTATTTGTTCTTATTCCATCATTATAAGCGCCATCAATCAAATCACATTGAATTAACACTGAATTTATGCCTGAGGATATTTGAACGACATTATCACTGTAAAACGTCCCATTAGTTTCAATCATTTTGAGGAGAAACCCAATAACTCTCGAAATGAATTATCAATTTTGAAATCAACCTTGTAGTTATTTTTAAGGTTAATCGTTGATTTTGAAGTATGTTTTTGAATATGTATAACAATATTTTTAGGTTCATCACCCTGTTCTTTCATGAGGCGAGCAATTTTGGAAGATATTTGAGAAATCTCATATGCTCCGGGTGAAACTGTTATCGTTTTGTATCCACTTCCCAGATTATAACTCAACTTGTCATTTTTCTCGGTGATATTAAACAAGGTATTATAAGTTTTGATGGACAATAAAGACGCCTCATATTCTTTTGTTGCGTCAAGCTGTAGTGGGTATGGGAATGAAGATGTGTGGTTTCTTGTTGTGAAATTAAAATTGAGGATTGTGCTTCTCATCTTCTTTAATATGGGATAAAATGTCTTTGTATTGACATATATTAATTATTTTCATGTTCATCAACTGGTCTAAAATGGCTGATGCTTCATGAAAAACAATTGTTATTTCCAGCCTTCTTACTACCTAACAGCAATAACAGTTGATTAACTAATTGTGAGGGGTCATTTGGAAGAAAACCAATACCTGAACCAAGCCTACTTAAAGCCTGAATAATGTGTTGCTCCTTCTCATTCTTCCTACTTTTACCAGATAGATGTACCCTATAATTAAGAGAGTCCAGCAGATCAATATATACTCTATCATCCTTATTTTTCATATCCAATGGTTTATCAAAATACTTTGATTCATCCCTCACAGTTGAACCTCGTTTTCCATCTTTTGTTAGAAGAAACATTAATCTGGGGGTTAATTTAGCAGGGGGTTGAGCAGAACTCAAGAACCTTAATTCATCATTAAATATCAATCCCTTTTCTTGAACAAGATGAAATATTGCTGGTTGTTCTGTTGGAATGGGTCCTGCTTTGATTTTTGAACCAGCTGAATATTTATTGTTTTGAAGAGCCTTCACAATATAATCAGAGGGTTTCCTTTTCTTCATCATTAAAGTCGATGTGTTCAAATAAATCCTTTTCTTTAAATATTTCATCAAATTCTTTGTTAACATAAATACGAGTTGTAATTTCTTCTTCACTAATACTTGTATCTCTGCTTTTCATATGTTTACGTTGAGTTTCTTCATCAACATCAAAACCGAATGATAAAATCTTAACTCCATTACCACTCAGAAGTTTAATAATTTGTCTCATTCTTTCTGGATTCGTTTCTAATATCCCAAGACCACCAGATTTTAGTTTCTTGAACTCACTCTTACAATGTGAATATTTTGTTGTACCAAGAGAAACCTCCTCAAATATTTGACCTTCATTCCTCAATCGCATATATTCCTCTACTGAAATATAGTAATAATCTTCACCTTCTACTTCTCCAGGTCTCATTGCTCTCGTTGTTGATACAATATGAATCACATGGTGTTTTTTCAGAAAATTTTCAATATTTTCATTTGTACTATACAAGAACCTTGATTTATGAAAGTTTTTTTCCAGAAGCAGATTTACCCACAAGATTTATAATAATAGTTATCATTTATATATGTAATTGTTTATAAAATAAAAAAATATATCTTTTAATGTCTCATCTTGTTTTACAACAATATATTTATATTTTTCAGTCGTGTGCTTCATATAATCCCCAAATTCCTTTTTACTACATAATGTAGAACAATTGTCTCTCCAAAAATTGTTTATATCTATTGAATTTTACTTGATTAAAATAAAACTATCAGCATAGTTTCTTATTGAGCGAGGAGGGAGTTCAAAGTATGATTGACTCAAATAAATACAATTACAAGAACAATGTCTCCCTCTTGTGTAGTAGCTATCCATTACCGTTTGGTTTCTTTCATAAACACAATCATCAAAGATAACGAGGTTCTTTTTTGATTTATCCAAATCTTGGGGAGAAGGTATATCATCCGTATTATCACGAAGAATACAAGTTATCGGCTTTGATTTCTTTTTATATCTCTGTGTATCACAAAATAGTTGTATTATATCTTCAATGTTGTAATCATTTAGTTTGTTTTGAAGTTTAAATAAACCGATTATATCTTCTTTTTGAAGACCAGCATTAAAACCTTGTGAGAGTAGTTGAAACTTGGTTTCTCAGGTTCTAAATACTCAGGTTGAAAAGTTGACTTTGTGAAAGTATTAAATTATCATAATCTAAAAAGTTGGGAGTCTCTTTATTGAGTGCAGCTTGTGGCTGCTGGTTGCATCATTGGTTGGGACGTGGCTATGCCGCTGATGCAGTGTCCCCCTTACCAGTACACTGGTGCTCATTTTGCTGACCTCGGAAGGATGAAGGGCTGAGTCAACCTCCTGGTGTATTTTTAATTCAGCGGCCAACGGGGCTTGAACTCAGGATTCTAGGATCCCAAGCCGCCACCCTAACCACGAAGCCAACACCAGGCTTAAAGTTGGGAGTAAGGAGCATCTTTAAAAGTAAGCAGGTTTTTCCACATCTGCTTGAACCAACTTTGAGACATCTTAATGAATTTGGAAGATTTTTATGGTTGTTAAATTTTATCTTATTTTCCCAAATGGGTAAAAAAATCATTCATTTATATATTTGGAAAACAGGTTGTTAAAATTTTTATTGGCTTTTTTAGAAACTCTATGTTTTATCCTAAGTTCAGGTTTAATTTCAAGATAATGCATTCTTTTATTTCCACAATATCTTGTGCTGATATTTCCCTGAAAATGACAATCGTTAATAATATAAATCATCAATCCACGAAACATGGTCGTCATTTGTTGAGTCTCTTCTCTTGTAAGAAAAGGTGTATTATCACCCTCATACTTTACATTCATTTCTCAAATCAATCTTGTAAAGTTATTTATTTTTGGTGTAAATCTCAAAGAATTATATTCCTTTTTCTATTTTTTATTATCATTAATTAGAGGATAATCATACAATATACATGGTTTATAAGCTTTTGACTGTGTTTAATCCCCGTCTTTCACACGCAGGACAATTCTCAAATTTGTAATGTGGAGAATCAGGAAATTCAAGAGATTCAAAATCTAGTAAACTATTCATATTTATAAAGTAAAACTTTACTTCAAATAAGATTCATCTTCGGTATTATCTTCGGTGCTTTCATTGGTGCTATCACAATAATCTATAAAACTACTTTCATAACTATCGTTTGAACACAAACTCTCGGTATCATAACTGTCTTCTGTTCCAACAGAGATACCATCATCACTCTCATAATCTTCAAAATCTTCAGTTGAATAATGACTCATATTTAGTTCGTTGGAAAAAACATTACCATCTATATCTATATACGTTTTTTCATTAACAGATTCAACGACTACATTTTTTATATCAAAGGTAATTTTACAATGATCCGTTACTACTATTGAACAAAATGTCATTTCACCTGATATATTAACATCCTTTATTTCATCAGGATTTGCATCTTTAGGCGTGTTGAAAAAAAATACAAATTTATGCTTGCATATTACAGATGGTCTTATCTTTTCTTTTGAAAGCTTCATCCACATGGTTTTTCTTTTTTGATTGCTTTTTCTTGTTTCATTGCTTTTTCTAGTTTTGAATATATTGCCAGAAGGAGAGGAAAAACTTTTGTTAGAACTACTTTAATTGATGTTCTTCCAGATATACTAAAAGCCTTGTTAACTTTGAAGTTAACAATTGATGTTCTTGATATACTTGCACTGCAGGAAATTGAAGAACTCATGTTATTCACCATAATTGTTTTTATCCAAAGATATTTATCTTTATTCAATTTTACATCATCGACATATTTCTCAGTATCTTTTGCAAATGAAGAGATTGATTGAAACTTGTCTTTTGTGTCTTGATACATTGGATTTATTAAGTGAAAAAAGTTGGAGGATAAAATGGTTTGAAGCACAGATTCACCTATATATTAAACGGAATTTTCATCAAAGTTTTGTTATATAAATATGGTGAATACAACGAACTGCAACGTTTGTAATCATGAATATAAATGGTATAAAAAACACCTTCAAACCCACAAACACACATTCAATCTTTTCAGACAAATATCTCCACTTGACCAAGAAACAAAACATTGTGAGAGACGTGATAATGATATTCTTTAAAAAATTTTTTATAATAAACACCTTCAATCACACAAACACAAGAACAATGAAGAAAGGGAAGCTAAATTCTCCATTGAAAACACTGATGGGGCATTTAAAGGGCATATAAAATAAGATTGTTTCGCTTTCAACAACCTGGACCATCTTCAATCATTGAAACTGTTGATATGGTTAAACAAAGTATTGAAATGATAATTTAAAAATATTAAGTGAAATGAAAACTTTTAAGTTTTATATGGGAATAAAATTGAATATGGTAAGAGAAGGCGATGAAATTACTCCCTATATGAGGACAAACCCTCACTTTATCTCATCATTCAAGATTTTGAAAGATGTGATGTTTATGATGAACTCCAGAGACAAGAACAAGATGTTGATAACACTGTAGTAGGTAGTGGATTTGCTGTTACAAAAATAATTAATCTTTATAGATATACACATCTTAAAATCAGATCCTCTTGAAGCTTTTTCTCAAATTGATTTATCAAAAGAGATAAAACTTAAGAAAGCGGTTGTTAATATTCAAAACAAAGATAACTAGCATCCGTTGAAGACAGAGTCTTCAATATTCCCCGCCATAGTAAATGAGGATAAACAAACTTATATTCCCTAAGCGTGTGTAATATTTATGTGAAGTTTCCCCTTGATCTGACCAGCTGTTCTGGAGATGTTTGAAGGTTTTAGGGTAAATTCAATATGGCTGCCAAACCATGTGTCCTATCAATTAGAAATTAGCAAACTTCTGAAAGGATGTCATGGGGAAAGTGTATGTGAAATTTTTCCTCAATCTGTCCAGCCGTTCTGGAGAAGATTTTTAAAATTTATTAATTTTCAATCCAAGATGGCTGACAAACCATGTGACCTATGACATCATAAATTTACATTCTGCCTCCAATCCTCCAGTGGAATAAGTGTGTGAAGTTTCGTGTTAATCGGATGAGGTGTGTTTTTCTATCCAAGATGGCCACCAAACCATGTGACTTGTGATGTCATAATTTCTACTATGTATGCAGACATGATGGAAGATGATAGTTGCAAATTTTCGCTTCGTAAGATTATGTGATTCCAGAGAAAACATTATTTAATATTTTCTTGAATCCAACATGGCTGCCAAACCATGTGACCTATCAATTAGAAAATAACAAAAGGCACCAGTTCACCACTTGCTTGATATGTGTACAAAATTTCGTAAATATATCTTGAGGGGATTTGTAGTTAAGCTCCAGAAACGAAATGTGACGGACGGACGGAACCCATTTCTATATCCCCCACCAACTTCGTTGGTTGGCCGGGGATAATAAATGTTTTCTATGGTCTGTTCTTGCTCACTTACATCCTCCACAATGGAAACCTGAAAGGGTTGAACATAATAAGAAATACGAGAATACATTAAATGTTAAAGATTTAAAGTTTCCAATGTCATTGAGAGATATTCCGAAATTTGAGAAAATGAATAATCTATCTGTTAATGTCTATAGATTAACGGATACAAAGTTCAGATATTAAAAATGATGAAACGCATATTGACCTTCTCTACTTTACTTCAAAGGAAAAATCACATTATGCTTTCATCAAAAATTTATCAAGATTAACCAAATCACAACTTTCCAAGAGAAAATGTAAAACGTATCCTTGTAAGAGTTGTCTCAACTCCTTTCACACACAAGAACGATTAAATCAACATTCAAAATATTGTAATAATCAAATATCAACCGAAATCAATTTCCCAAAAGCAGTTTCAAACATATCATTCAAAGATTTTAACAAATCTATAAAACATCCGTTTGTGATATACGCTGATTTTGAAAGTATCCTTGAAAAGATAGATACTGTTTCTCCAAATCCAAATAAATCACACAAAAATATCAAAAACATCCTCCTTGTGGTTTCTGTTATTATATCAAATCATCTGTTGGTGATGAATACAAGTTAGAACTTTATAGAGGAGAAGATGCCTCAGAGGAGTTTGTTAGACGATTAGAAAAAGACTGCATAAGATGAAGAGAAAAAATGGTTAAAACCTATAAACCAATGTCATTAACAAAGGGAGAGAAAAAGGAATTTAGAAAGAACAGTATCTGTCATATCTGTGAGGAAAAAATTGAGGGAGAGGTCAAAGTTTGGGATCATTGTCATCTTATGGAAAATAGAGGTCCAGCTCATTCCCGTTGTAATCTTAATTACAAGCCCCCAAACTTTATTCCTGTCTTTCTTCACAACAACGCTCACTATAATACACATCTATTTATAAATGAACTTTCAAAGACATCTGGAGATATATCTGCCATTCCTAAAACAGATCAAAAATACATCTCATTCACAAAAACAATTCATACATCCCCCATAACCCATATCAGATTTCTTGACACATACAAGTTTATGGCAAGTCCATTATCTAACTTAGCATCAAATATTAAAATCTTACCGAATCTTAAATCTCATTTTTCAAATCAAGAAGAGATTGATCTCTTATCACAAAAGGGAATATATCCGTTTGACTATATGGATTCATTTGAGAAGTTTAAAGAAACACAACTTCCTTCAAGGGAAAGTTTCTATGGAAAGTTGAATAAAACTCATATTTCCGAGAGAGAGTATACACAAGCTAAAAAGGTTTGGGAGAAGTTTAAATCAAGAATCTTGGAGAATATCATGATTTGTATCTTAAAACTGATGTATTGTTATTGGCTGATGTGTTTCAAACTTGTAGAACAGTCTGTCATTATAAAAATTCTTATGGATTAGACCCCGTTCACCGTTACACAGCCCCGGGTTTGGCTTGGAGTGCTATGTCAAAAATGACAAAGCAGAATTTGGAATTAATCAGTGATATAGATATGTTTTTAATGACCGAGAAGGCTAAAAGAGGAGAAATATCTCAAGTATGTTCCAAGAGATATGCTAAAGCAAATAACAAATATCTTCCTGATTATAATAAGAATAAGGACAACTCTTACCTGATGTATTATGATGCTAACAATTTGTATGGGTGGGCTATGTCTCAATCTTTACCTTATGGAAAACTTAAATGGGTTAAAGAAAAACATTATGAAAAAGTTTTACAACACATGTTGTCTCCTCTCAAAAAGAATTGGATGAAGCTGAAGTTGGATATTATTTTGACGTTGATTTAAAATATCCAGAAGAACTTCATAACAAACATAAGACCTACCTTTTGCACCTGATAAAGAAAGTCCAAGAAAAGAATGGTTAAGTGATTACCAACAGTCATTTAATATAAAAGGTAAATCTACAGAAAAACTATTAACTACATTAAATGATAAAGAAAGTTATGTTTTGGATCAAAGGAACCAGAGAAAATATTTATCTGCTGGGTTGAGAGTGAGGAAAATTCATAGGATTTTGAAATTTAAACAAAGTCATTGGTTAAAGAAGTATATTGATTTTAATACAAAAAGGAGAACAGAAGCAAAAACAGATTTTGAGAAGGACTTTTATAAAGTAATGAATAATGCTATATTTGGAAAGACGATGGAAAATGTTAGGATTTCGACAAAACATAAGACTTGCTACATCTTGGAAACAGGCTTCAAAGTTAATTAATAGACTAAGTTTTGAGCGAGCGGAGGTGTTTTGAGAGAACTTTTGGGCTCTACATTTGAAAAAAAGAGAGTATTGAAACGGATAAACCTATTTATATTGGAACATCAATTCTTGACTTGTCAAAGTCGTTAATGTATGACCATTACTACAATAATTTTAAATCAAGGTATTAGGATAATGTCATTGTTATATATGGATACAGATAGCTTTATATTAGAAATTAAGACAAGTGATGTATATGAGGATATGATTGATATTTATGATACAAGTATATAATACATGATATACAAGTCAGGTGATGTGTTGTTTTCATCAAAGAATAAAAAGGTTATTGGTGAGTTTAAAGATGAATTGGGTAGGAAGGTCATGAGTGAATTTATAGGATTGAGATCAGGCTTATGCTTTCACGTATATTGATAATAATATCATTGAAAGGTGTGATAAGAAGCTAAAGGGAAGAAAGAAATATATAATCAAGGAAACAATAAACTTCAAACATTATTACAACTGTTTAACCTTAAAGTAGGAAGAGTGCAGAAAAATGAAAACAATAAGAAGTTATAAACATCAATTATATACAGAAGAGATCAACAAGAAAGCATTAGGAGCTTTTGATGATAAAAAAATATATTTTAGAGAATGGAATCAAGTCTCACTTATGGTTATAAGTATAAGTTTTAAGATATTGGGTTGGGAATTTTAACAGGCTACCGCCATCTTTTTACTGATTTATAAATGATAGAACCAAGCAATAACCAAACCAAGGAGTGGAGATGTAATCAGCCTTGGTATTTAAATGGGAAACATAAAGAATGTGAGAAATATCAAATAAGTCTTATTGAAGAAATAACCGAGGTAAAAGTACATAAAACAAATAAGCAGATAAATTTAATTACAAATAGGTTGGAAGATGTAAAGAAAAAAATATCCTTGAATGGACTGAAAACTTTGATGGTTATCAATTGAACAATTGAAAAACAATTTACTACAATCTCAAAATGATACGTGTCTCAGGAGGTGGTCAAATAAGAGCATTAAGAGAAGTTTATCATTTCATTTCTGCTCAACAAAGACGCTTAAACCAAGAACCAAGTTCCACGTTATTCTTTGTGAATATACTCTATGGAAATGAATGTTAAAGAAAATGAAGTTATTCCCGAAAGTAGAACATGAACAAATATTCGTTGGTTCGCTCTTTGAGTGGAATGAAAATATGAAAGGGAGGAAGTGCTTTAATCAGTAAGTCTCAATCTTTCATCATCTCAATTTTACATTTGCTTGTATGGGAGGTAAGGGGATAGGTGGGGAGAAAATCAGTCTCCTATTTTGAGCTTTTGGGGCTTGGGTCAGAATGTTTTTCCCTTTTCCCCCATTCATTTGAATGGGTGTCCCAGAAACCCCATTTATCATCTCCTGGCGTCATTTGATATAGGACTGGCCCTGTAACCACAGACAATAATGTTGTTGCCAGACCGTTCTGTTTGCCCGGTTCGAATCTGGTGAGTCATGTCAAAATGATCGTAACAGTCATCCCTTTCAGGGAACTCCTGCTGGATTCTCATGACCAAAGCCACGTTACCGTGGATATTGAGGTCTTTGAAGCAAGCGAATGCTGCTCTGGTCGGCACCCACATGGTTGATTTTATGAAGCTGAGCAAACTTAACCACGTCCACATGACGTGACCTTTTGGTGACACGGAGTGGGGGGGGGGGGGGCACAACCAATTTACCTTCAACAGGATTTACAGAACCACCAGATGAGACTGTCAGAACAAACAGAATTGAACCAGAGATTACATTCAGGTTTGTAAATTATATTGGTTCAATAAATAACAACAGGGTCAGGAATGTACAAGAAGCAAACAATGAACAATAAAAGAATGGAACCAATTTCTCATAAACTAACCCCAAGTTACCCATTACCGACATACACACCCACAAATACATTAAGCAATGGACAGCAGATCCATAATTAACTTATGCCTTAAGGCCTCAGACACATGATAGAAGAGAGGGGAAAGTCATGGGACAATAAGCATAACACCTGGTACAGTTGGCAATTGTCCCTGCAGGAAGGGAGAGGGGAGGGATATGTCTCGATGGAGTGAGTGGGTGTGATTTTGGCAGAGCAGAGCATGGCATCTCTCCCTCACTCAAGGGTGCAGCTTCCAGCTCACTGGTCTGGCTCCGATCTTTGGTGGACCCTACAATTATAGGTGGGCCTACTGACGTCATCGATGATGATTTACGCCCCTCCCCTCTCCTCTTCCATTGGTTCATGCCCTGACAGGTTGGCGGGGGAAAGTCCTTTCCCTCTTGAGTCACGGTTCCCTGATGCTAAGTGACATCATGGCTAATCGAGGTGATGAAAATGTTGTGAGGCCACAACTTTTGCCACCCTAAACTTGTTGAAATGGCCCAATGCAAAGTTAAAAGCAAGCATTTAGGACAGAAGTGGAGGATCAATGCATTAAATAAGAGATCGCAGGGATGAGCAATTTTAGACACACACACAATGGGGTGGGTTTGATGTTTCTATCTGTACGAATTAGCGACGCATATCCAAAATGACATTTAATTACTTCACGCTTACTCTAAACACGCATAATTTAAATAAAATAATTATGCTACATTAATATATTTATTACCCCCCAGCAATCATTTCTGCAACAATATTAAAAAGATATTTACTTATTTCACCACTTTTTATCTCAAACTGCTTTGACTTCTTTTTTTTTTAGAGGCAAGGGTAATACAAAATAATCTGAATTCGTACTCGCTTTTATCTCAAACTATAAGGTTGAACACAACCAACAATATGTACTAAGATACAGAGCACATGTGTGGTTGTGAAGCTGCCGAAGTTCACTTCCTGCCAAGTCACACTTCCTGTTCACTTCGTGCCATGATTGATGCAATCACTTGCAGCGGTGAATATGATTATCTGCAACTTATGAGGATTAAATAAGTTGTAACATTTGTTGAGAAATTTTATGTGATTTTTAATATCACCACATAATTTTTCTTCATTATATTCTCTTCCTTACACCATTATGTGCACAGGGCTGCAAGAGAGTTTCTTTTGCTAGGTTGCTGTGGCTTAGGCCTAAGTCACATTTGGCACGGCGGCCGTAGGGTCTACAAAATGTACGGCCACTAGCAATTATAGGGCGGCCGCAGTATTTCCACAGTCACACAATGTAGCAGTCACATATGTTTTTATTTTTCGGGTAGCCGCACAGAGTATTTATAAATTGTGGAGACCGAAAACGTGGGGGTGCCGTACGGTCTTTGATTTGATGTTGCACGGTGACCTTAGGGCGTTCCTGCGGCGGCCATAGAATTTTCAAGGCAGACACAAGGTGCCCGCAAGGCGACCGCAGGGGGGCCCGAAGGCGAACGTGCGGCCAGACGGACGGTAACGAGTGGGTTATTTTTTTTATCAGTTCTTTTGTTTCGGCTTGTCGAATTGCTATGGCGAACGTAGAAATGAAAAAAGTTATAACTCCGCGTTATAATTCCACGGCGACCCCTACGGCCTGTAAAAGATAGCCAAACGCGTAGGGCCACCCAGAGGCCACCGCCGCACGTTTCTGTCGATTCAGAGGGCGAACTGCCACCATATCCTCGCCGTAGAGCAAATGTGACTTAGACCTTACAACCTGAACGTGTTGCTACTCTGACAAGGATACTGACTGGACTGAAAGCACAGGGATTTGTAATTACCCTGCACTTACGAAGCAAAAAGCAGGGTAAAGCGATTGGAAGCATACGTACGTATGGTGTAGGTCATACGTCATGTCTGTATTTTGTAAAGAGCGTACGTAGAAAACCATTCAGCGGAGGAAATTGAAACTTTACCATATGTTACACGACTGATATAGTGGTCCCTCTTTTGAGGGCAACAGAGGCCAAAGGTCAACATAGGCAACTTTTCATCCGATTGACTTGAAATTAGAACAGGATTTTCATATCAGCTCAATGAATTCAACCACCAATTGTTTTTGAGGTCAACACAGGCCGGAATTTCTAAAAGTCAATTTTCATCCGATTCACTTTAGATTTGAACAGGATTTTCATATCAGCTCACCATATTCAACTACCAATTCTTTTTGAGGTCAACATCGGCCATAAGGTCAACATAGGCCAAATTTCTAAAACTGTCAATTTTCATCCGTGAACAGGATTTTCATGAAAATGACCATCATGTGTCACGTGGTCTGGCAGCCATATTAGATTTAAGGGAAAATCTTTGAAAATCACCACAGGAGAAACCGCTTAAGTGATGATTGCAAAATTTAAATAATTGATCAACTACCCATGGGAAATATGGTTTGATAAAGATTATGTCATCAGTCACGTGGTCTGGCATCCATATTGGATCAAAGAAAAAAGAACCTTAAAAAAACAAGAGTTGGCTCGCACCAAGTCCTTCACAAGACTGCACAGGGTATGTATTCTATGAATACCATCGTTTGTTCATAGTTCCGGCGATAGCTCACCTACCCTTCACAAAGGACACCACGGTATCTTTAAGGTCCACTAACTAGTGCTAATAAACGGTAAACCTGGTTTCAGGTCCATTCAAGGGACGGAGCATATCAGGATACCAGTTTATAGCTGGGTTGAGATGTGAACCCGGGCTAGACAGTACAGAGGCAAGTATGCATAAGACCTACTGCTCTTCTATACCAATTAGATGTCACCTCTTATTTTCTCCCAATTCTCTTCTGGTTCTGCTTTTCAGCCCTCCAACCCAACCAAATTGAAACTTTACCACATGTTACATGACCGTGATATAGCGGTCCCTCTTTTGAAGTCAACAGATGCCAAACGTCAACATCCCTGCAAGATGTACATGTCTCTCAAACAACATAATCCTTGTTTCCCTTCCAAAACTAATGCTGACTGCTCACCTCCACAAATTGCATCGTCTTTCTTACCCCTGTGGAACTGTCTTCTTGAGTTAGTTTAACCCCATTCTTCCGTCCATAGCTTCAAGCCAGCAACTCACAGCAAGCCTAACATCTTGTTTCATTAGAAACCACAATATTTTCTGCCGCCATTAACCCTCTTTAAATCCCTCCTCCTTGGTTGCAAGTTCCCATCTTGGTTTTGCTCTTCTCATCTTTCCTGTTTATTCATTGCATTGTCCACTTGTTGCCCCAATCATATTTAGTGCATTTTCCCCCTCCATCCCATTCTTCTAAATGCCAGGTTTTAAATATATGATAAAACTATAACAGCACTAGCGAGAGCACATACCTCTGCCATGTTGAATGGTTAACATTTGGTATCCCAGGGATAGGCCAGATCTGCATCCAGACCTCAACCAAAATCGAATTGGCTCATTCTTGTCCCTACCTAACTCATAACCCATCCAAAACCTTTGGACATACCGTGCTATATATGGTTTTTGGTTGAAGAATCACTTAAAAATTAGTTTCTGGATACAGATCCAAATCTTCACCAAAATGTCATCAATTCATCCTTTTCACACACACAAGCTGTCCACCAAATGTCAAATGAATCAGTCCATAACATTTCGAGATATCTTTCTGACAGACAGACAAACAGAGTTGAAAACATAACCTCCGTCCACCTTCGGTGGGGAGGTAATAAATACCTCACAGTTCTGTTTGAATATATATGTATATATATATATATATATATATATATATATATATATATATATATATATATATATATATATATATATATATCTGTTCGAATCAGTTTTATTTGTGTTCAAATAATGTATTCTGGGGTCTTTTACCTCCTGGTCTTGAGCTGGTTGGTGTCTGACTTGCCAGGTAACTCCTTTTTCTTTAATCTTCCATGATGTATTTGACACGCAAATGTGGTGATGATTTCCCAGTGTGTTGAAACACATGTATTTTTAAATCATACGAAGTTGTGAAAACTTTATCACAAACATTTTGGGTGGCCTGTCTTCCTTGAGAATAATTTCATCTTTCTTTCAGTAAGATGACAATGTGAAACATTCTTGCAATGAGAACAGTTGTGTGCCTTTCCATCCTTCTGAATATTTTCATGTGCCTTCAAATACGCTGATGTTTTGAAAGTCTATTCACAAAGAGAACATCTGTGTGGCTTTTCTTCCCTGTGAATCATATCATGTCTCTTTAGGTCATATGAGGATATAAAGGATTTTTCACAAACATAACATTTGTGTGGCTTCTCTCCATTGTGAATCATCTCATGCTTCTTTAAGTGGGATGGGGACAGAAAAGATTTTTGACAAACAGAACATTTGTGTGGCTTTTCTCCCCTGTGAATGAAATTATGTCTCTTTAGTTCAGATGTACATACAAAGGATTTTTGACAAACGGAACATTTGTGTGGCTTTTCTCCCCTGTGAACGAAATCATGTCTCTTTAGTTCGGATCTGCATATAAAGGATTTTTGACAAACAGAACATTTGTGGGGCTTTTCCCCACTGTGGATCAAATCATGTCTCTTGAGATCATATGAGGATATAAAGGATTTCTTGCAAACAGAACATTTGTGTGGCTTTTCTCCCCAATGATTCATCTCGTGTTTCTTGAGGTGGGATGGGAAAACAAATGATTTTTCACAAATAGAACATTTGTGTGGCTTTTCCCCACTGTGAACAAAATAATGTCTCTTTAATTCAGATGTGGATATGAAGGATTTTTTACAAACAGAACATTTGTGTGGCTTTTCCCCACTGTGATTCATCTCATGTTTTTTCAGGTGGCATGGAAATGAAAAGGATTTTTGACAAAGAGAACATTTGTGCGGTTTTTCTCCCCAGTGATTCATCTCATGTTTCTTAAGGTGGGATGGGAATACAAACGATTTTTCACAAACAGAACATTTGTGTGGCTTTTCCCCACTGTGAACAAAATAATGTCTTCTTAGTTCGGATCTGCATATGAAGGATTTTTTACAAACGGTGCATCTGTGTGGCTTTTCTCCACTGTGAATCATCTCATGTATTTTGAGGTAGGATGAAGATGTAAATGATTTTTCACAAACAGAACATTTGTGCGGTTTTTCTCCACTGTGAATCAAATCATGTCTCTTTAATTCGGATGAGGATATAAAGGATTTTTGGCAAAGAGAACATTTGTGCGGCTTTTCTCCTTTGTGAATGAAATGATGTCTATTTAGATCGTATGAGGATATGAAGGATTTTCGACAAAGAGAACATTTGTAGGGCTTTTCTCCCCTGTGAACAAAATCATGTCTCTTTACTTCGTAAGAGGACATGAAGGATTTTTTACAAACAGAACATTTGTGTGGCTTTTCTGCTGTGTGAATCCTCTCATGCTTCTTTAAGTGTGATGGGGATGCAAAAGATTTTTGGCAAACAGAACATTCATGTGGCGTGTCTGTCACGTGAATAATTTCATGTGTCCTTAATGCAAATGAAGTAGTGAATGCTTTACTACAAACGGTACACCTGTGTGGCTTTTCACCTGTATGAATCATCTCATGCATGCTTTGTTGAGTTGAAGTTTGAAATGCTCTTTTACAGAAGGAACATCTGTATGGTTTATTCCCAGTGTGAATCCTCTGATGTAGCTTGAGAAAAGAGAAAGTTGTGAAGGATTTTTCACAAAATGAACACTTGTGTGGTTTCATACCATTGTGGTAGAGCTTATGTGTCTTCAAAGAAAACAAATTTGCAAAGGATTTTTCACAAAGCAAACACTTGTACAGCTCTTCATAACTTTTCTTGGTCTCATGCATCTTTAAAGCAGATGCACAACTTGTGAAGGCTTTTTCAAAAACAGCATCTTGCTGCACATTCTCACAAATGTGATTCATTTCACATTTCTTCAGAGCAAATGAGGTTCTCCTTGTCTTGTCCATGTTTCTTTTTAATATCTCGTTGCATGAAAACAACCGAGGCCAACTTGAACACAAGTTTTCAGGATGCTCCACAGATGTCTCTGCAAAATAAGAAAATAAAAGACAAAAACACGTTTACGTTTTTAAAAACTATCCTACCTTTTAACAATTATTTGCAGTATACTTTCATTACATTTGTCTCACAGAAAAAGTAGAATGCATCGTCTTCATGATTAATGCATATAACCAGGGGTTCACGTAACTGATACGCAGGTACTCATTCGTGGTTAAAAAAAAAAAATTACTAAATGCATAATTCAAAGATGCTAAGAAAGTTCAAAAGCATACGAGCACAACATAACCTTTTGATGGAAGGTTTTCTCATTTGGTGGAGATAAGATTCTTTCATGATGATTATATTATACAGTACTATACTGTGATTTCAAAATTTAAGTGTGCAAATTAAGTTTATAAAATTGTAACATTGTAAGTTATATTATAATGCATAACTTATAAGATTAAAAAAATAGATCAAAGGAGAAAATGCGAGTGAAGAGAAAGAAGAGGTTTTCTCAGGTAGTGTTGGGTAGTCGATCTAGTCTACCCTTATTATCAGTATTTCCGTCGATATGTTTGTCTGTCTGTCTGTTGGCTGCTCTTAGAGCACCCTTATTCTGGACATTTCCATCTGTCTGTCTGTCCACGAAACTTTGGTCAAGCCAAGGGGCTAAACCACTCAACCGATTCCAATGAAATTTGGTAGGTAGGACCAATATTTCTGGGAATCGTGTGCTTTCGAATATGGGACCCCGGGCCCTAGCAACGGCATAGCAACGGCCCTTTAAAGTGGTCAAAAAATCGAAAAAAATCCAAAAAGAATAAGTCGAAAAATCGAAGCTTAGAGTTCTGTGCGCAATCTATCTAGCTCCCTTCATGCCAATTTGCAGCCCGAACAAAAAGTATTTGTAGGAGGAGATAGATTTTTGGCGAGTACATGTCGAACATTTCAGAAACGGTTAATTGTGAATATCTCTAAGAGAAAGAGTCTGATTTTGATGAAACTTGGGTGAAATGTGTACAATATGGCTAGCATGTACACAAAAATGAATGGTTGCTATGCACACCTCCGTTGATTAGCAAAAGCTAAAATACATTATCGTACATCGTACACTTTTTGTGGACTGTACAAAAAAATCAGTACCTCCGAAACTGGACCTCCGAGGGACCTGTTTTTTTCTGTGCCCAAGGAGAATGTCTTACAGCATCATATAAAAAAATAAAATCTTTAGCGAATAGATAAATGGAATTACCAGGGCTGCCATTTGTTAGAGTCTCTTTGTAAACATGCCTGAAATTTCACAAGGCGGGTTTCTGGGTGCATACTAAGAGGGCTGTGATAATCATATTTATTGTGCTAAATTGATTGATAGCATGTACATGAATATCGGCTTGTCGCGTCGGCCAGCTTTCCATCTAGAGCGAGCAGCCATGTTGCCTACCGGCTTGTCTGTATGTATGTCTGTTCGGTCCAGTGCTCCGTTAATACAATGGCGATTTCGATGAAACTTGGTTGGTAGGTTCATACCATGACCTAGTTGTGTGCAAATGAGAACCGTTGCTATGGACACCACCGTTGCCTAGCAACGGGACTCTGAAATTTTTGAAAAATCATAAAAAAATTTATTTTTTCGAAAATCAAAAATCAGGCCATGAGCGACTGTGGGCAGTACATTCAGCCATATTGTCAAAAATTTCCAGCCGGATCCTATGAAAACTGTCGCAGAAGATAGACTTTAAATGAACCCTGGTCGAAATCAATAAAAAAACGAAGTTCATTTTATCTCAGAGACTATGAGTCAGATATACATGAAACTGGTATGGTAGGTTCATGGTATGTCCTCGTTATGTGTGAGAAAGAACCGTTGCTATGGACACTTTTCTTGACTAGTAACGGCTGAAAAACGAATAAATTCGACTTTATCGACTACCCATGTCCGCCTACCGGCTTGTTCTTTTTCTTCCTTCCATGACAATTCTCTCAATATGTCTCTTCGAAAGGACCGTTTACAAAACCCCCCCCATCCACTTTCTCAACAATCCTCTGGAAGAAGTCTTTTCTTTCAAGCTTCTAGGTCTCACTATCTGCCATGACCTTTCCTGGGAAAGTCACATTTCCAACCTCGCCTCAAAAGGCAGTCGCCGACTGGGAATCCTCCGTCGTGCTAAGTCCTTCCTCGGCCCTCTTGAGCTCCTGACCACTTACAAAGCTTTTGTCCATAGCCTGATGGAGTACTGCTCTCCCCTCTGGGCTGGTGCTCCTGCCTCCCACCTAGGTTTACAGCACAGAAAGTGAAGTTGGCTGACAAAAGCATGACCCTGAAAGCTGACCGGGACCTGTTTGGTCACCTTATTGTAGTGCCTGATAGCCATCAGCTCAGTCTGAAAAAGTTGGGGTCGTATGAGCTAACTACTTTGCCATTTGCTTTGGTCCATGCTGATGGTACAATGAGGAAGACCACAATGAGCGTCATGATAACAGAATTGGAAAAATTGGGAAAAGTGATGCTGCAAACTACCACTTGCATCATAGGTAGAATGGCTATAGTGCAAAGAGTGAGGTCAGGTGGTGCTCAAAACCTTAGACAGTTATCAGAGATGACGTATTCTGTAGCTACCCTTCAGCTTGGCAAAAATGGCTGCGATTGTGTCGATGTTGTATTTGATCGATATGACAGGTCAGAGTACATCAAAAACGTTGAAAGACAACGACGGGGGGAAACAACACGATTCAAAATTTGAATCCTGGAAATCAGCACACCCTTCCAAAGGAGTGGAACAAGTACTTGTCAAATCCACTGAACAAGGCTAATCTTGCTGAATTTCTGTCAAAGAGTTAGTGTGAAGTATCAAAAGAGAATCTTCCACAAGGTCATCAATTAATTCTTGCTGGGGGATTCAGGACTGGGCCAAGAACAGTGAACATCATGAGACGAAATTCAAAGGAGCTTAAGGATATGGAAGCAGATCATGAGGAAGCTGATACTCTGCTCCTTCTACGTGCCAGGAATGCAGTGGATGATCACCAGATAATCATCCTGCAATCACCTGGCACAGATGTTCAGATTCTATGTCCTTTTTAGCAGAAACATACCATGCGAGAGCCTATTGTTTGAGACAGGTGTAAAGGACAACCACCGATTCATCCCAGTCTACGAAGTTGCTGGCAGACTTGGAATTGACTGTTGTACTGCACTTCTTGGTCTACATGCTTGAACAGGGTGTGATGCAACAAGTGTGTTGTATGGAGTTGGAAATAATAAATCGTTTGAAACCTTAAAGAAGAGTTTAGACCACCAGCAAGCACTTGAACAGCTGGGCGATCATTTAATTGCATCAGAGTAAGTGCTGCAATCATCAGAGAAATTCATTTGCTCCATGCATACAACTGTAAGTAAGGCTAGTATCACTGCTGATGAAGATCATCACTGGAGTGTTTGTCAGAAAAACAAGACAAATGCGAACCTGCCCCCTACGACTGACAGCGTACGTCTGCACATAAAGAGAGCTAACTATCAGGTATTGGTTTGTAAGACATCTGTTCAAAAGTTCCAGCGACTTCCATCACCAACAGAGAGGGGTTGGGAAAAGAATGGCACCATTTTGGAAGCTATATGGATGACAAGACCACCTGCCTCAACAAGTCTCATTGAATTAGTGTTGTGCGATTGCCAGAAATCATGATGTAAGCGTACTGACTGACGCCAATGTGAGGTAAACGGCATTTCCTGTACCGAGGAATGAACCTGTATGGCAATTGAGGAGTACCTGAAGAGTGACAAACCTGCAGTATTCAGTGACAGTGATTTGGATGATGAGGAGGAATAAGTATGACATGAAAATGATCACGCGTATGAGATAATGATGCTGTTCATGACTGACCATTTATCATTTGTGAAAAAATGATTTGATAACATATTGTTGTGGTGCCAGGTCTCGGTGGCGAGCACGACAGCTCGAGGGAGCAGTGGAGTCGGCTCCACCGAACACCCGGAATTTAGGTCGTACCTTTCATATAAATCCGAAAGGTCACGGGTCCCTTATCGGACCGGAGATTGCCAATAGGTCGACCACGTGGGATAGGGTCAATTACCAAATTCAATATAACTAAATACCCATGCAGTCTAACTACCGGGGAACCACACCTTCGGCCGACTGTCCGATCCGAGTCACAGGTAACGGCTCGGATCCGGCGTAACCAAGCGGAGTTACCAGAGCCGCGCCGGACCGATTGCACGATTACGGCAACAATGATCTTTCTAATCCCCAATACGCACCATGGCAAACCAATGGTAGAAAGGACAAGGACGAGCTGGTAATTCAACAAAAGGCGAATTTATTGACAACAATAATTGGGAAACGAGGGGAGCACGTAAGGGCAGAGTTATCCAAATATAGCAAGGCAAATAATGTACATGGAACACAGGCACTTAACAGTTTCTACTTATCAGACGGGGCCCATGGACACACACACACACACACACACACACACACACACACACACACACACACACACACACACACACACACACACACACACACACACACACACACAGAAATGGACCCCGTCGGGTCTTTATTGAAGGCCTCCAGCTCGAGGAAAGGTGAGCTGGAGACTGGAGCTAGCTTGGACCTGTCCGCCTCGTGCGGTCTTCGACGTTCTGGCTCGGCGGGAATTGAACCTGCAACAACGATGACACTCCAAGCACTAGGGACGGAGGGTGAAGGACGGATGCCAACCAGCACGAGGGCGGACAAGGCAGCGAGCGCCAGCAGGCAAGGCGAGGCGATCCGAGACGATTCAGCAGGCAAACCCCAACTGTCCCCAGTTGGATCGCGCCGATCAATTATTCACTCCCTGTCCAGGGGGAGGGGGCTCCCTCTCGTAACCCCCCCCTACTGGACAGTTTTGGCACGCGATCCACTCGTTGCCCTGTGATTGGCCAAAAGGGGTGCCAAGTCTGCTGATTGGACCGGGGGGGGGGGGGGCGTGGCTGGCGTCACGTCGGACCGTCCCTCAAACAGGAAGATGAGTAATATTGTCCTGCGTTGGCTCCCATTGGCCGAACGACGGCAAGCTCGCTCGCATCTCTCTGATTGGTCGAGAGAGACGCCAATCCTTCATTGAACTCCACCCACCGCGAGCGTTATGGCGTCAGGATGGAGCGAGGCGAAGGTGTTGTTGTTGTTGCAGTTGAAAATGTAAAAGAAAACCCTGACTATCAAAATAACTCCGCAGCGCACGAACATTTAATCACCCATTAGACTTGGGATGGGCCCCCAACTAGAAACACATACTTACCGATATAACTGATCTATAGGACCTGGCTGTTGTGTGCAGTAAGCTTCCAAATTCGTAACAATATATGTGGTTGGTCATTTTCCCAACCTAAGAATTGAAAGTGTCAGTGTGAATTGTTTCATATTGTTACGTTTGAGGGGGGGGGGGGGTATGCATTCAAAGGGTAATTAGGATGTTTAATTAGGTATGCCATGCTGTTCGAGTTTACCAGGATCTCGATGTAATAAGTAGCAATTCAGTGGTGATAAGTTGTCTAGTGAATGTTCATTTCTTCTAGGGGGGAAATGATAATTGTCACGTAATTAGATAGGGACACGGGATAGGGTAAGTGTGTCTGCGTAAACCCCTTTTGGTACTCTCTGGAGACTGGCCGTGACGTCACAGGACAGTGCAGCGGATGGCTCCGCCCCGTGATCACGATTGGCAGAAGGCGACGGCGGTGGGCCAATAAACGGCTCGATTGGAAGTGACGAGGACAGAAGGATAAAAAGGTTCTGTTCGGGGTCGAAAAGGAAGAGGAAGAAGATCACAACCAAAAAGATCGTGTTTTTTTGGTGGGGAGGCTGTTGCGCGGGGAGCATCCTTGTTGTTGTGCTGATTCAATCGTGTTCTTGATCGTGTCTTGGAGCCTTGCTGAGCCTCGTGCCTCACCTTGGTTGGCTCTGGGGTTCTGCTGACTCGGAGTACGGAGTCGAACGGCGGGCGGACCTGCCTCCCTCTCCTGCTCGCAACTTGGCGCCAGAACTGGCTCCCTGGCGGCTGTGAGCGGACTTGGGCCAAGACCAGGAGGTCGACAGCACCACGGTTTCTCCTGCCCCCCTGACGAGAGCAAGGCCAGCTCGTCCGACGCCGATCCAGGGACAGTTGCGTCCACACCACGGTCCAGCCTGACCACCAGAAATAGCTACGTTTTGTGTGTGTGTGTGTGTGTGTGTGTGTGTGTGTGTGTGTGTGTGTGTGTGTGTGTGTGTGTGTGTGTGTGCTTGGCGCCTTGGAGGGATTGAGAACTGTATATTCATTGGAATTGTCTGTGTTTTTCCCCACGCCCGATCCCACACCATCCCGTCGAATCGCCCCGGATCCCTCTTCTTGCCGAGTCTTGTTATTTCTGGTAATAATAAAAACAAATAAACATCATCAACTCAGTGAAAAGTGACTCGTGCCACCTTCCTCGTCCCGTTTGCGGTAGAGCGATTAGAACCGCCATGTTTGGGTTATAAATAAATAAACCGCCTCCATCGTTTCGGCTCATTCTACGTTGGCGGGACTGTTCAAGTCCCGTGGACGTCACAATATTATATGCAATCACTAAAATAAAAATAATCTCATAAGTTGATATCTGCATCTTGAAATACATATGGTGTTGTTCACAATTGTCAAATTGTTGTTTATTGTTATATTTCTAATGTTCTTAATCAATTTCGTGTGTGTGTGTGTGTGTGTGTGTGTGTGTGTGTGTGTGTGTGTGTGTGTGTGTGTGTGTGTGTGTGTGTGTGTGTGTGTGTGTGTGTGTGTGTGTGTGTGTGTGTGTGTGTGTGTGTGTGTGTGTGTGTGTGTGTGTGTGTGTTAAATCTGGCTTCCTTCTTGGAACTACTGTGCAGTAATTGGTCTTCATTTTGATTTTACCAAACTTTCCCTGCAGTACCACATATTTTATTGGTATTTTGCATGTGACATGCCTGAGAAAAAGATAATGATTCATCTATCCTCTGAATGCATGAGGATCATGTTATTTTTCCTTTGACTGGTTGTGTCGTTCATTATAAGAAATTTCATTTAGCTTTGGAACAGCTCAGAACCGACCCTGGGGAGGGGGATGATTTCTGTCGAAACAGGTTTTTAACACCGACGAGATTATTTTGGAAGAGGATACATCTCGTACCTTCCTATCCAAGAAGGGAAAGATTTGCTCTGGAATTCAAGCTGGCCAACGATTGACTTACCCTTCTCCGACGTGGCAATGCAGCAGGCGAGTTGTTGTAAAACCTATGCTGCTCTTCCGATCGCTGAATTCTCCTCCCCGCTTCCCACTCTCCAATCATCATTATCATCATCATCATCATCATCATCATCACCCAGAGCTAAATCTTGTGTTTTTTATTTAGGGCAGAATACAGGATGTATTATTATTACCCTCACACACCTCGCTGTTTTGTAAAAAATAACCGGGCAGTTTTGGAATAAATTTAAAAGGTAATAGTCTTGTCTTATTGTTTACTCGTCCGTTTATTCAGACGGGGTTTTGCAATCACTTACGTGTGTCTGTCTGTGTGTCTGTCCAGGCCACAATTTATTTTTTATCATTTCAGCTTTTGTCATCAAATTTTCAACAAAGTTTTACTTTGAGAATTGGCATTGATTAGCGCACTTTGTGCGCCTCACTAAACGTTACTGCAGCGGCATAGGCATCTTTGACCATGCCTGCTTTCTCCGGGAGTGAGAGAAGGGGTGGGGGGGGAATGGTGTATGTGTGTGGGTTAGTTGGGGTGATGGTGGATCGGGCATTGTGGGGAATGGTGGAGGGGGATGGGGTGGAAGGTGCTCGGTGGGGTGGTGGGGGAGGTCAGCCAAATATATTCTGTGCTATGACTGAATATAAACTGTAAATCAGAAGTCAGAAGCTACCTACCAGGTATAAATAACCAGAGAGTTGGTGTCAAAGCCACCCAATGCTCGCCTGTTTATACATTTATCGTTTTTAAAAGACTCGTCTAATAATTAATATTTTTTTATAAAGCATTGCAGTGAAGTCTGATCCAAATAATTTTAAAGCAATATATGTATTTGTATATTGTAATCAGTAACAAGAGTGCAAGTGAGCACAATATATGCCCGAACAAGAAGGTAAATACAGAATTGTGCTACTACATGGAAACCAGCATCCTGGTTGCCATGGCAACCACTTTAGATGACGAACGTATGTCGCAACACACCGTCTCCACAGTCTTTACCTATGTACCAAATATGAAACGTGAAAGTTGAAAACTTTGTGAGTTAGAGTGCGGACAGGAACGGATGGAAAACAGCATCCTGGTTGCCATGGCAACCATTTAAGATGACGATCGTATGTCACGACACACCGTCTCCACAGTCTTTACCTATGTACCAAATATGAAATGTGAAAGTTGAAAACTTTGGGAGTTAGAGTGCGAACAGGAATGGATGGAAAACGGCAACCACTTTAGATGACAAACGTATGTCACGACACCGTCTCCACAGTCTGTACCTATGTACCAAATATGAAACGTGAAAGTTGAAAACTTTGGGAGTTAGAGTGCGGACAGGAACGGACGGACGGACGACCGGTATCACATAATACGCCGCGATATAGAAAAAAAAAAAAATATATATATATATATATATATATATATATATATATATATATATATATATATATATATATATATTGTTACGGCTGTGGAAATTTGCAATACACCAGAAAGGTCCTCAGGTTAGATATATCGATAAGTTCATGTGTACTTTGTCCACACCCGTTGTTTAGAGGGAATACGTGTGATTCATCGGGGCTGCGACGCTTTGAGTTAGCCATTTTTCTTTCTCCATCGTTATTTTGGACCAATAAGCCTGCCAACAACTCAAACACCACCACCTTCACCTCTTTACCTCCACAACTCCATCCCGCAAACATCGCTTCACCGCCATTCCCAAATGACGCCCGCCAACAACCAAACCACCACAGCAAACCCTCCACCACCTTCGCCTTTCTCCTTCCACAACCATCAACCACACCACCAGTCAACACCGAACGTCGTGTTGTCCAGGGCCCGTTCAGTGATTCTTGCCGAACGCGTCGAGTCGCGAGTACAAATGGATGCCTTTACGGGAAAGGAAATTCGGATAAGGAGAGGCTCACGCCCCTTTTTTCTCGACCAATGGCTAAACATCGGGTGGCGTGGCCCCGCCCCCAAGCGCGATGCATGTGGACTCCTTTTAGGAGGGAATTCGGATCAGGAGAGGCTCACGCCCCTTTTTGCCCGACCAATGGTTGAACGTCGGGTGGCGTGGCCCCGCCTCCAAGCGCGTTTTGATCTGCGAATTAGCATACACACTCCTCCGGTCTATAAAGAGGCGAGCACAAGGCAACTCGCGGGTGTCGAGTTGGGGCGTGTGTTGGGTTGTGCTGAGCTGTGCGGTGCTGTGCTGGCTGGGCTGGTCGAGTCAAGACGAAGGTCATCGTGGAGGTTGTCGTTGCCAGGTCGAGGGACGAGTCGCGGAGCGAAGCAGGGACGCGGAAGAGGACTCAGGGGCGAGAGTTCGCCGGAATCGGTGCGGTCCCAAGACCCCGCTAGCGGGACGGAGCGTCCACCATTCCCCTCTCCCGACCCCGAGCATCAACAATTCTCCCCCCGCCCCCTCATCAGCACTGAGATAGCGCCGGTAACCCCGTCCGTTCCCCAACCCAACCGTGGTGCCGACCAACACGTGCCTGCGCAATGCACGTCAAAGGAGCTCACCGACCATACCAGGGGCACGGAGTCAGGTGCGTTACGCGGACATTGCGGCTTGCCCACCATCGCGCCATGAGGGCGTGGGTAAGACCCCTTCGGTCTCGTGGACCTGGCCGATCACCCAGGTCCCACGTTCATTTGGTCCACGGACCTGTCTGCCTCCTTGCCTGTGAGGGTGGCTTGTATTTTCTTTGCTTTTGGTGTAAATGTGTGTGTGTGGCGCCAGTCTATGAAGTAAACCCGTATAAGTGCTTGTATGTTGCTTTATTCGGTTTTAACTCTTATCTGCGTATTGTTCTTGCTTTGACTGTGTACGTGCATTTTTGTATGATTGTAAAATACGTGCTTGTCTGAATGTGAATTAAAAGTGCTTGTCAAACTGTTTCCCGTTTCGTTGCGTCCTTTCCTCTGGTTGACATTTCCATCTTGCATCACGTAAGGGATTGGTAGTGGGTGTAGAGACTGTAGACACCCAATAAATAATCTGAACCGTCGAGGTCGACGATAACTCCGCTCGGTTATCCCTGCAGCACGGAACGAGCCGCTTAAGCGGTTCTTGTCCGGAGTCGACCTGCGGCGTGGT
>NC_140977.1:46012305-46097305 GCF_056783735.1 Eptatretus burgeri | reverse complement strand
CAACTAGAGAAGGGGGTGGGGGTGGGGTAGGCGAGTTAGCAGGGAGAATATGTTATGCTTTATGAACAACAAACAAACGCATACAAGTGCCTGGCCGATATCGGCAATTTTTCTGGAATCAGCAGGTTTGAGTCAGAGTGATTACCAACGACACAACGTACTGTATACAACCCAAAAACCATGAGTAGCTTTCACCAAAAAACAACGTTGCATTTATATAGATCCTTCAGGGATTTGCTCACAAACATTAATCATTTTAAAGTGCTGCGTGTGACAAGTGGAAAAAAATTGGCAAGGTGATTTACACAACATGTTAAAATGGCAAACGGCTCGGAAATCGGGTGTTATTTTACAACAACTCACTCGGTACGACGCAGCACAAACAACTCGCTCGGTACAACGGAGCACGAACCCCATGCTCGGGACGAGGGAGCACGGACCTCTCATTCGGGATGACGGAGCATGGATCCTTCGCTCGGGACGACGGAGCATGGATCCTTCGCTCAGGACGACGGAGCACGGACCCCTCGCTCAGGACGGAGCATGGACCCCTCGCTCGGGATGAAAGAGCACGGACCCATCGCTCGGGACGACAGAGCACGGACCCGTCGTTCGGGACGACGGAGCATGGACCCCTCCCTCGGGACGATGGAGGACATACCCTTTGCTCGGCACGGAGCAAATACCCCTCGCTCGGGACAATGGAGCATGAACCCCTTTCTCGGGACAACAGAGCACGAACCCCTCTCCCAAGATGACGGAGCATGAACCCCTCTCTCGGGATGATGGAGCATGAACCCCTCGCTCAGTATGACATGGCGCGGCAAAAACATCCGCAGTGAGTGAACGATTTGCTCAGAATGAAGAAGCGTAATTCCGCCGTCAACCGTCAGGTGTTCAGAAAGTGGTTTAAGCACTCATGCAAGCAATCCAATTAAATGGTTGATGAGGAAAGGCTGACCAGACTGTGGCTGCATACCATGTAGGATGCCTTTAACTTTAAAGCCAGTCTTCATGACGCCCACAGCAGTTAAAGAAATAAAATGAATTCATTCAAATGATGACTTTATCCATAAAAGAGTTGCTGTTTAATGCAGAACAACACTGGAGACATCGTAAAGTTTTATCGCCCGTGAAATAAATATTGCAGATAATCCGCCACATTGCCTGCTCGCCTGTGCATGCATCATGTGGTTCATCGGTTTGCAGTCCACACAAACGTTATAACTTTATTTTAAAACGTCCATTTTTCACCAGATTTGCTTTGATTCCCTGTAGAGCACCTCGCGAAACCTCCAAAAATATAAACACAGATCCGGCAGACGCTATGGATAAGCAGTCCTTCTGGGGGACAGGGGGTGAGGTCAAGCAGTGAATGCATTAAATCACATAGCTCAATGAAGCTGGTTAATTTTGGCACATTCCTAAATCTTTTGTTCACTCAATAGAATTCTTCAAACAGTAGAAAAGGATAAGTTTAATGCTTTGGAAATTTCGCAATATATATATATATATATATATATATATATATATATATATATATATATATATATATATATATATATATATATATATATATATATATATATATATATATATATATATATATATATATATATATATATATATATATATATATATATACATATATATATATATATATATATATATATATATATATATATATATATATATATATATATATATATAATGCCTGGTGTTGGCGCAGTGGTTAGGGCAGCGGCTTGGGATCCAAAAGGTCCTGAGTTCAATCCCCGTTGGGCCACTGAATTAATACACCAGGGGGTTCACTCAGCCTGTCATCCTTCCGAGGTCGGCAAAATGAGTACCAGTGTACTGGGCCGGTGTATACCCCGGTTAAAATAGGTGTACCATATCCCTGTGTCGTAAGAGGCGACCAGGGTTGCGTCAGGAAGGGCATCCGGCGTAAAACATGTGCCAAATCACTATGCGGATCATACGGATGATCTGCTGTGGCGACCCCGAACGGGACCAGCTGAAAGAAGAAGAAGAAGATATATATATATATATATATATATATATATATATATATATATATATATATATATATATATATATATATATATATATATATATATATATATATATATATGAGGAGGGAACGTAGCCTCGCTTGCTTAAAGTACGAGGGGCAGTCAATTAGTAACCTTAACATGGCAATATAAATTTGAGAATGTGATGTGTATAGTTGTAGACGACATATGTTAATTATATCGGTAAGAGTCATGTTTTGCTTGTTTTAGATCTGGCAACATTGAGCGTATGATGTCAGTCCAGCAGTTCCAAGATGGCGGCTCCCTTCGAAGCATGCACCAGGGAGGACCAACGTTCTGTCATCCGTTTCTTGGGAAGTGAGGGTGTGAATTCCAGTGAAATCCATCACAGAATGAAAATGCAATATGGTGCCGCGTGTTTATCGGTGCAGCAGATGTCTGAATGGGACAGGAAGTCTAAAAGTGGAGTTCTTTCAGTTCGGGTGCGAGTTGTCTGGGCACCTATTTTGCAAACACCTTGCGGAACCCCAGCACGTTGTGAAGGATACGGCGTGCTGGACCATGGCTCATGTTCAATTCGGAGACCACTTCATCCAGCATAAAATGTTTTAATTTTTATTCTTGTTTTATTTTTATTTTAAAGAAGCGTTTATATATAAAATGTAAATTCAGTTTGGAGAAAACAGTGGGGGTGGTGGTGGAGGAGGGGGGGGGGGTGTAGAAGCATAAGCAGAAAGTAAATTCAATAAAAATGATAAGAAAATAAAGTTATTTTTCACTCAGTTGTTCATTTATGAAATTGTCTCCATGGAAAGGTGGTGGCAGCAGTAACAGGAGATAGGATTAAATTGGAATTGCATCGGTATCTGGAATTATTGCAGGCACAATGCAAGATATTGGCTTTCCTCCTGCATTGAAGTTTTTTTGTGAAATTCCTCGTGAAATTAAATGAAACAAAGGGAGTGAGTTATAAAACGTTCATTGGGTTAAAAACACTTGGGAATGATTCAGAGTTTCATTCATCGCTCACCTTCTGCTGAGAGGGAATCTTCACTCGGCTCTTCCTTCACACGAGTGACGTCCAACATCGGAGGAACGTTACCATGGAAACCTCCGGGGCTCACTCGACCCGTTTCATCTGTGGAGAAATGGACGGACGTCGGGGCCGTGGAGGGTTTAAAATAACGAGAACATCTTGAGGTAATTTATACAGTTTTATCGTTTATAAAATAATAAAATGAAAAGTTAATCTAAATCCTGTGAATAAATGGTTAAACGTCGTGCTGGACTCGCCTTGTGAAGAACAATTCTCCCCAAGTTCAAGTTTCACCTTCAGCTCCTCATTTAAATCTATAACAACATCAATGGAGTCAGAAACCAAACTCACCACAACCCGTCAGGTCATTCCAATCATCCAGCATCGTTATCTTCGACTTGTACATTGTTATTATAGATTGTTACCTTGTGAGGGAAAAACACCTGTAGGTTCAGGTTCCACCTTCACCACCACTATCGGATCTGTGGAGAAACAAAACGCGTTTTAAACAAAGATCACACTCGGAGATTTTACTTTAAAACAAACTCGTGTTAAACTCTTCCTTTATTTACTCTCCGAGATATTCATCAACGTGGTTTGTCCATCATGAGAGAACCCCGTACCTGGTCCCAGGTCCGTCCCGTCCCCTCCATCACGAAGGTTCTGAACGTCCAGGATCCTGAACCCGCAGATCCCAGCAGCTCCTCCCGGACCCCCTCTGGTCCCTCCATCAGAGTCCGAAGAGCTGGGATCTTGAACGCAGCTCGGGGGGTCTCGGTCCATGACTGACAGCACAGTGACACAACTGATTCAGTTTGTTGCCGTTCGTCTCTTCAGCTTCAAAGATTAAGGAAATCGCGACGATATGAAAACAGACCCAATAATTATTGTTATATTGTTTAACACATTTTCCGAACTGAATACACTCACTAAATCTGCCCTCCTCTATTCCTGTCCAAATTTGTTTCATTTTAACGGAGCAAACGGTGAAAAGGAAAGAGGGAGGATGTACAAGCCCAGCTGAAGGATACATCGAGAATGAGATAATGTCGCGAAATTACCTCATTTACTCCTTAAGCCTGGTGTTGGCTAAGTGATTAGGGTGGCGGCTTGGGATCCTCGGGTCCTGAGTTCAAGCGCCGTCGGCCGCTGAATTAATACACCAGGGGGTTGACTCAGCCGGTCATCCTTCCGAGGTCGGCGAAATGAGTACCAGTCACCAGTGTACTGGTAAGGGGACACTGCATCAGCGACACAGTCGCGCTTCAAGAAATGATAGCTACCCCGGCAACTAAGCTGCCATACGACCACCACCATTTACTCCTTTATGGACAAAATAGTTCACAAAGCACGAGATTGACTCGTCACTGGACTAATTCGTTTAACAGATAACGAAATGGCACCTACCAAGGCACATAACCAACCTGACAACAGAATCGACAGGTGCATTTATTTATTATGCACACAAATATAGATATAGTGGATGTTTACCCCAACCAACCCCCCATCCCTCTCTCCTACCTCATCCCCTCTCTCATGTAATATACAAGACTCTTTCTAACCACTGACTGACTGACTGATAGGAAAGATTGGATATGAAAATCATCACCTTCCAGGTGATGTGGAAAGCTGAAATTTTGCGTGCCGATAGACAGCGAAGCCGGTACACGGGAAAAATTCACAGAATCGTCGGACATCGTCCATAAATAAAATTATTTTAAAAATGAATGAAAAACAAGCTCAAATGAGCTGAGATCCTCGTCCTCTTAAGGATGATGTCATAAAAACGAATGTGACGTCATTGTGATGCATCAGGTTTGCGATAATTTATCTGTGCTAATGCCCAGCTTGAATCACGCAAACAAAATTCAAACAGCTTGCCTAGTTTCGGAGATAATGGTATAGGTGATTTCCATTCGCGGCGATATTATGACAACTTTTTTTCAAGGAAGAATTTCCAAAGTCGGAGATGGTTACTGCCTGCGCGTGGGCTTTCTGCATCTGCATGGCAAGTTTCACGAAGAACCGATGAAAACTCTGGGTTGTGAAACAAAAAATAGGAATGACGTCATAAAAATTGATATGATGTCATAGTGATGAATCATATGTGCGGTAATTAATCTCTGCTAATGCCCTGTTCGATTCCCGCAAACAGAATTCAAAAAACTTGCCTAGTTTCAGAGATAATTTTTTAGGCGATTTCCAATAGCGGAGATATTTTGACGTCATAACTTTTTTTCTAGGAGGAATTTTCAAAATCGGAGATGGTTACTGTCTGCGCAGGGTATTTTTACATATATATGCCAAGTTTCAGAAAGTTTCGATGAAAACTGTAGGCTGTGAAACAAAAAAGTCCACAAGAAGAAGATGAAGAACAACAACGCGAGTAAGACTTAGAGATCCTCCACGAGGATCTAAAAAAAACACATGCAGGTGAGTGACCCTAGAATGGGGAAGCATGGTAATTTTGTGTGCCAACGGATATCGAAGTTTATACACCACCGGTCAAAAGTTTTGGAACACCCCCATTTTTCATTTTTACTGAAATTTAAGCAGTTCAAGTCCAGTGAATAACCTGAAATGGTTCAAAGGTAGGCGGTAAAACTGCCAGAGGTTAAAAAACAATGTTTAGGCTACCAAAAACTGAAAAATAATGTAACTTTCAGAGTTGTTAAAGAAGGCCCTTTGGAGGGAACAAGTAATGGGTTCGCAACTGCAGCTGTTCTGCAGCAATGAAGTAAATTAAGCCTTGAAAGTTGATGCAAGCAATTCCTTCAGGTGTCCCAACTTTTGTTGATTATTTACAAGCACTCTGTCTGTATAAAAGCAGTGTTGGACCAGACTGTGTTGCTACACCCTCTGAAGCATTATTTGGACAATATTGCACTGCAGGAAGTAGTATATTGCTATCATAATGGCAAGAAAAAGACAATTAACAAAGGAAGACAGGCAGACCATAATAACCCTTGAAAGTGTAGGTCTTTCCTTTGGAAAAATTGCAAAGTAAGCCA
This sequence comes from Eptatretus burgeri, assembly GCF_056783735.1. NCBI lineage: Eukaryota > Metazoa > Chordata > Myxini > Myxiniformes > Myxinidae > Eptatretus > Eptatretus burgeri. The sequence continues at coordinate 46,091,222 of NC_140977.1, read as the reverse complement.
AGGTGTCAGAGAGTCCAGTTTCCTACACTATCAAAAGGCACTTGGAAACTGGAGCAAACTCTGACAGGAAGAGGACTGGCAGACCCAAAGCCACAACACAATCAGAAGACAAGTTTCTGAGAGTCAACAGCTTGCATGATAGGCGGCTCACAGGACAGCAGCTTCAAGCACAGCTTAACACTGGTCGAAGTAAGGCAGTCTCATTTTCAACTGTGAAGAGAAGACTTTGAGCTGCAGGTTTGATCGGTCGAGTGGCAGTAAGAAAGCTATTGCTAAGATGGCAAAATAAGAAAGAGGCTTGCCTGGGTCATGAAGCACCGCCAGTGGACTCCTGAAAACTGAAAGAAGGTCTTAGGGACCGATTAATCAAAATTTGAAATCTTCGGTTCATCACGCAGGGTTTTTGTACGCCGTCGAGTAGGCGAAAGGATGGTTTCTCAGTGTGTGACACCAACTGTCAAACATGGGGCTCTTTTGCTGGATCCAGAGTCGGCGACTTGCATAGAGTGACTGCCACCCTGAATCAAAAGGGCTACCACAGCATTTTGCAGCGCCATGCAATACCCTCTGGTCTACGCCTAGTTGGTCAGGGGTTCATCCTACAGCAAGATAACGACCCAAAACATACCTCCAAGCTATGTCAGAACTACCTTAGAAGAAAAGAACAAGACGGTAGGCTTCAAATCATGGAATGGCCAGCAGTCTCCAGACTTGAACCCCATCGAGCTAGTTTGGAATGAACTGAACAGAAGGGTGAAAGCAAAGCAACCTACAAGTGCAACACATTTGTGGGAACTTCTGCAACAGTGTTGGGAACAACTTTCCGAACAATATTTGATTTCCATTGTAGAAAGAATGCCACGAGTATATGTTCGGCTGTTATATCTGCAAAAGGTGGCCACTTTGACGAGTCAAAAATTTAGATTAAATTTTGTTCAACAAAATAATTCCATGATTTATTTTTTATCTGCAGTTGTTTATTTGTTCTTTGCTTTAATTTCAGAGTACATTGAAACATTAAACTGCTTAAATTTCAGTAAACACTGGAAAAATTGGGGAGCTCTAAAACTTTTGACCCGTAGTGTACCCCCAAGAAAAATCACAGAACCATCAGAAAGCATCCGTAAATGAAAATAAAAATAAATGAAAAATCAAATGCAGGTGAGTGAACAGAGACGATGGGGAAGCATGGTTCGTATGCTTACACGATGTGTAACCACATCCCACTAGTATACAACATACCTCATTCCCTTGTGCTCCATAAATTGATTTCTGGCCTCTCCTGTATTCCTCCTAAATTCTCTTTTCCAAATTCCTTTGGCACTTGCCATTCTCCCTTCTCTTCCTTTTCTAAAACAACTGCGTAGCTAATAAATATGCTGTAACGAGCACCGGATTTATGGTGGTGGAGACCCCTGGACACACATGGGTGGTGGTCGCCTTTTCTGACACCAATGATGAAGTAAAGCAGTAGTTTTCAACCTTTTTCATTGATGGCATACTGAACTCTTATATCTTATTATGTGGCACCTGTATTCAATTCTATGTTTGTATAGTTGCCTTCAGAACATCGCACGCTCCACAAGTTAAATTATTGGATAAAATACATAATTTCAGGACAGTTTTTGCAGCCTTTTATTACCCCCAATGGATCCATGTCAGTTCAGGACAGATTAGATCTGCAACTTGTTACAGGTACCATTATATACCTGTACAAACGTGTTTCATGGTCGGGTTGTCGGCGACTAAACCGTCTCCCCACCAGGTTTCCTGGTGAGGAGGGTGTATGATATGGACACCAGCAGGATTAAAAACAAAACCTGTCAAAGGGTGGAGGAGCTCCTTGCGACCCAACGGCCATCCATATCTAGTGCCCAACAGTGTCTTTGGACATCCTCCGGCAGTTGGGTTATTTCTTATTCGGAGGATTTGCACTCCGGCCACCGTAAAAACCCTTCATTCTGCAAAACATATGAAAAGCACAAAAAAATCTGAAAACCCACTCCGTGGGAGTACCTCCTATGTAGCTGTTCTCCGCAGGGCAGCTCACTGGATGACAGGATTGGCGCAAAATCTTTGGGACCCCAGGGTCAGATTGCAGGAGTGTGTGTCAGGGTGGTGCTGAGGTGTCGTCCACCAGATGGCGGTCTCCTTGGGTTAACCTGAGGCGGTCCCTTTGGGTGGATGCCTGAAATGTCCGATCCCGAAGAGAGGATGAACACGTGTCGCTGTTATCACCTGAGCTCAAGCGTTTAGACATCGGTATTGCAGCACTCTCTAAGGTTTGGAGAACGAATTGCGGTGAGATCATGGTGGGTGGTTACACCTGCTGTTGCTCTGGTCGCCCGGATGGTTACCATGCCCGAGTAGTTAATGTAGCTGTGTCCAATAAGCTGACTCCAATGATAATTGAGGTAACACTGGTCAATGAGCATATTATGACACTAAGCATTCATCACTCCTTGGGTGTCATTTCCCTGGTCTCTGCATATATTCCGACTGAGGCGATTGATCTCATCGTGAAGGATGCATTCTATGCCACGCTCGAGTCTGTGTTTGATCAGTGTCCCAGGCGAGATACTTTTCTAGTCTTGGGGGATTTCAATACATCGACTGGAACTGATATGGATGGTTATGACACATGTGTTCGTCCCCATGGGTCTGGAACTGTGAACCAGAATAGTTCCTTGACTTTGCAAGAAGTCATGGAATTGAGGTGGCTGGTTCATAGTTTCAGCACCCACAGGCTTATCGCTGGACTTGGTATTCCAACGCTGGTGGGGTGGCTTAGGAGATTGACCATGTGCTCATTGATGGTCGCTGGAGGATGATCAAGAAGTGCAGGGTCGACTGGATTGCTCAGTTCCGCAATACTGACCACAGGCTTGTAGCAACTCTGAAGTTTCAGCTTAAATCCAGGAGAATGGTACCATCCCAACTGAAGCTGGATGTTGGCAAGCTCAAGGATGAGACGGTAGATGAGGAGTTTGCAAACAGGCCGAGTGAAGATTTAGGGGGTCTTGGTGCTTTGGGGAATCCTGAAAAGTTGTGGAGTGCCTTCAAGGCCACCATCCTTGATGTTGCCGGTGGATGTCTTGGAACTCGCGTGAGGGCGAAGAAGAATTTTGTTTCTCAAGGGACACTGGATACCATTGACCAGAGTTGCAGGGCCAGGCTGAATGGCAGAGCTGAGCTGTTCAGGGAGCTGAGGCATAAAACTGTATGTGCACTAAGGGTGGACAAGGAGGCCTATGTGCGAGGAATCTGTGAGGGGGTAGAGCATCACCTGTGGTCAAGTGATTCTCATCCTGCTTTCAGGGGAATTCGTGCATTGCGTTCCTCCAAGCCCATCCCTCAGTGTACTGCAGTTACAGCAGAGGGTGGTGGGATCTTCACAGAGGAGTCCGAAGTGAAAGCCCGTTGGGCCGGTTACTTTGAGCAGCTGTACCAGGCTGATCCACCAGATGTCGAGTTGGATGTCAGGGGTGTTACTTTCCCTAATACTGACCCTCCAATCAACTGTGGTCCACATTCGTTTGTGGAAACACAGACTGTGGTGAACCGGTTGAAATGGGGTAAAGCTCCTGGGATCTGTGGCATTGGGCTTGGGATCCTTGTGTCCTGAGTTCAAATCCCACTCGGCTGTTGAATTAATGCCAGGTGGGGTTGAATCTGCCTGTAATCCTTCTGAGGACGGTAAAATGAGTGGTGCTGGTACCGAGTGGACGGTAAAATGAGTAAAATAAAATTTTAAACGCTGGTGCCACAATTTGTCCGGTCGATGCATTTCCTGGTGGAAATCATTTTCAGCTTTTGTGCAGCAGTCAGCCTAATTTTGAAGGATTGCAGTATATACATATATATATATATATATATATATATATATATATATATATATATATATATATATGTTTCAAAACCAGATGTGTAAAATCCCTCTCAGCACAGAATGACATCAGAACTGAAATCCTTCAGGTACCTTGATGAATCACATGCCATTTATGGTATGCAAGGGAAAAAGTTCAATCGACTTCTTTAGCAGACGAGGGAATTGTATATAATATGAAGCAATAAGAGTTTAATGAATGCATCTGCATCTGAACATTTCCTTAGACCAGCATTCTAGTTGAGTTGCAATAATATTCTTCTATGAAGCTTGCTGGTACCTTATATCTATCATTTCAGAAAATCCCTTAGAAAGTAAACAAGTAGTTTAAATAATAGGCACTTCTTTGTATGCTGAAGTCAAGCTTATTTGAAAGGTCGGCCTGCTTATTATATCTTTTAAGAGGCAGGTCAAACATCTTTCAATACAAAGGAGACATATGATTATATATTCAAAAGTAGATACAAGTTCAAACACATAAAATCATACCATATTTGAGTACATTTTCTAGGACAGATTTATAACAATATATCTATTTTAATAGCAAGTTCCAATTATCAATATTTTATTATTATTTTTTACCACCCTCAAACCCATTATGCTAATTTCAGAGAAATTGCAATGACACATCCATGCTGAACTTCTCAAGGCTGGTGGAAATGCTGTACTCGTGTCATTGCAAGCAGTTCTGTGTTCTGTGTTCTATCTGCAACACAGGCATCATCCCAACTGATTGGAAGAGGGGCCTTGCTGTCACTCTCTTATTTATTTTATTTTACAGGTGATTTAATTTATTATTGGCTTTTTTTAGAAACTATATTTTATCCGAAGTTCGGGTTTAATTTCAAGATAATCCATTATTTTATTAATACAATATCTTGTGTTGATATTTCCTTGAAAATGGCAATCGTGAATATTATATAACAACAATCCTTTGAACATTTCTCTTCCACGTTCAGTTTCTTCCATTGTAAGGAAATTTGTGTTATCACCCTCATACTTTACATTCATTTCTCCAAACAATCTTGAAAAGTAATTCATTTTTGGTGTAAATCTAAAATAATTATATTCCTTTTTATATTTTTTATTATCATTAATTAGAAGATAATCACAGAATATACATTGTTTATAGGCTTTTGACTCTGTTCAATCCCACTCTATCACATGCAGGACAATTCTCAAATTTGTCATATGGAGAATCAGGGAATTGAAGGGGCTCAAGATCTAGTATACTATTCATATTGACAAAGTAAAACTTTGCTTAAACTAAAATTCATCTTCGGTATCATCTTCGATACTTCCATTGGTGCTTTCACAATCATCTATAAAACTATTCATAACTATCGTTTGAACACAAACTCTCGGTATCATAACTGTCTTCTGTTCCAACAGAGATACTATCATCACTCTCATAATCTTCAAAAACTTCAGTTGAATAATGACTCATATTTAATTAGTAGAAAAAAACATTACCATCTCTATATGTATAAACTTTTTTCATCAACCAATTCAACTACTACATTTTTTATATTAAAGGTAATTTTAAAATGATCCTTAACTACTCTTGAACGAAATGTCATTTCACCTGATATATTAACATCCTTTATTTCATCAGGATTTACATATAGCCTGGTGTTGGCGCAGTGGTTAGGGTAGCAGCTTGGGATCCAAAAGGTCCTGAGTTCAAGCCCCGTTGGGCCACTGAATTAATACACCAGGGGGTTGACTCAGCCTGTCATCCTTCCGAGGTCGGCGAAGTGAGTACCAGTGTACTGGGCCGGGGTATACCTGGTTAAAATAGGTGCACCATATCCCTGTGTCATAAGAGGCGACCAGGGTTGCGTCAGGAAGGGCATCCGGCGTAAAACATGTGCCAAATCACTATGCGGATCATACGGATGATCCGCTGTGGCGACCCCTAACGGGAGCAGCCGAAAGAAGAAGAAGAAGATTTCATCAGGATTTACATCTTTAGGCTTGTTGAAAAAAATACAAATTTCTCCTTGCATATTACAGATGGTCTTATCTTTTCTTTCTAAAGCTTCATCCATAAGGTTTTTCTTTTTTGATACTTTTTCTTGTTTCATTGCTTTTTCTAGTTTTGAATATATTGCCAGAAGGAGAGGAGAAACTTTTGTTAGAGCTACTTTAATTGATGTTCTTCCAGATATACTAAAAGCCCTTCCACTGAAGGAAATTGAAGAACTCATATTATTCACCATAATTGTTTTTATCCAATAGTTGTTATATTTAACTTTATTCAATTTTACATCCTCGACATATTTCTCAGTATCTTATACAAATGAAGAGATTGATTGAAACTTGTCTTTTGTGTCTTGATACATTGTATTTATTAAGTGAAAAAAGTTGGAGGATAAAATGGTTTTAAGCACAGATTCACCTATAAATTAAACGGAATTTTCATCAAGAAAATTTTATTTTAAGCAAAATTTGGTCATATAAATATTGTGAATACAACATACTGCGATGTTTGTAATCATGAATATAAATGTTAAGAAAACACCTTCAAACCAACAAACACACATTCAATCTTTTCAGACAAATATCTCCACTTGACCAAGAAACAAAACATTGTGATAGATGTGATAATGATATTCTTGAATTTTGTTTATAATAAACACCTTCAATCACGCAAACACCAGAACAACTAGAGGGGGAGCACTCGGGGGAGTGCAAAACCTCCGCCGCCAATACTGCTGGGTCACTCAAGTGAACCTTATATCTTATTCATTAAATATGTCAACAGTGCTGAGAGTTATAGTTATTTTCTCCAACATTTTTTTTTGGGGGGGGGGGGTTGGAAATCACTTAAAACATGTAAAAATGAAAAAAAAAAATCGAAATTTTGTTTTAAAAAAAGTTGCAAATTTTTTTTTTCTCTAACAATTTTTTTTTTGGGGGGGGGGTTGGAAATCACTTAAAACATGTAGAAATGCAAAAAAAAAATTTTTTTTTTCTCTAACAATTTTTTTTGGGGGGGGGACCAAGTCCAAAATTTAATGGCATGATCCTTGGACCATACCTAACCCCCCCCCCCTCACCAAGTTTCGTCGAAATCCGTCAAGGAGCTTTTCCGTAATACTGTTCACAAACAAACAAACAGAAAGGGGTGAAAACAGTAACCTCCATCCATCTTCGAAGATGGCGGAGGTTAATGAAGAAAGGAAAGGTGCCACTAAATTCTCGATTGAAAACACTGATAGGGCATATAAAAATAACATTGTTTCGCTTTCAAGACCCTGGACCATCTTCAATCATTGAAGCTGTTGATGTGGTTAAACAAAGTATTGAAACGATAATTAAAAACACATCAAGTGAAATGAAAACTTTTAAGTTTTATATGGGAGTAAAATTGAATATGGTAAGAGAAGTTGATGAAACTACTCCCTATATGAGGACAAACCCTCACTTTATCTCATCATTTCAAGATTTTTTTAATATGTGATGTTTACGATGAACTCCAGAGACAAGAACAAGATGTTGATAACACTGTAGTTGGTTGTGGATTTACGATGACAAAAATAATCTTTTTAGATATACACATCTTAAAATCAGATCCTCTTCAAGCTTCTTCTTATATTGATTTACCAAAAGAGATAAAACTTAAGAAAGTGGTTGTTAATATTCAAAACAAAGATAAATGTTTTCTATGGTCTGTTCTTGCTCACTTACATCCTCCACAATGAAATCCTGAAAGGGTTGAACATTATAAGAAATACGAGAATACATTAAACATTAAAAATTTTAAGTTTCCAATGTCATTGCGAGATCTTCCTAAATTTGAGAAAATGAATAATCTATCTGTTAATGTATATGGATTAATGGAAACAAACAAAGTTCAGATATTAAAAATTTCAAACAACTACAAAAATGATGAAACACACATTGACCTTCTCGACTTTACTTCAAAGGAAAAATCACATTACGCTTTCATCAAAAATTTATCAAGATTAACCAAATCAAAACTATACAAGAGAAAATGTAAAACGTATCCTTGGAAGAGATGTCTCAACTCCTTTCATACAAAAGAATGATTAAATCAACATTCGAAATATTGTAGGAATCATAAGTCAACCGTAATCAATTTACCAAAAGCAGGTTCAAACATATCATTCAAAGATTTTAACAAATCTATAAAACATCAGTTTGTGATATATGCTGATTTTGAAAGTATCCTTGAAAAGATAGATACTGTTTCTCCAAATCCAAATAAATCATACACAAATAAATATCAAAAACATACTCCTTGTGGTTTCTGTTATTATATCAAATCATCTGTTGGTGATGAATAAAGTTAGAACTTTATAGAGGAGAAGATTCCTCAGAGGAGTTTGTAAGACGATTGGAAAAAGACTGTATAAGACGAAGAGAAATAATGGTTAAAACCTATAAACCAGTCATGAACAAAGGGAGAGAAAAGGGAATTTAGAAAGAACAGTATCTGTCATATTTGTGAGGAAAAGGTCAAAGTTCGGGATCATTGTCATCTAACTGGAAAATATAGTGGTCCAGCTTATTCCCGTTGTAATCTTAATTACAAGCCCCCAAACTTTATTCCTGTCTTTCTTCACAACAACGCTCACCATGACACACATCTATTTATGAATGAACTTTTAAAGACATCTGGAGATATTTCTGCCATTCCTAACACAGATCAAAAATACATCTCATTCACAAAAACAATTCATACATCCCCCATATCAGATTTCTTGACACATACAAGTTTATGGCAAGTCCATTATCTAAATTAGCATCAAATATTAAAAACTTACCGAATCTTAAATCACATTTCTCAAATCAAGAAGTGATTGATCCGTTCTCACAAAAGGGAATATATCCGTATGACTATATGGATTCATTTGAGAAGTTTAAAGAAACACAACTTCCTTCAAGGGAAAGTTTCTATGGCAAGTTGAATAAAACTCATATTTCCGATAGATTATACACAAGTTAAAAGGTTTGGGAGAAGTTTAATATAAAGAATCTTGGAGAACATCATGATTTGTATCTTAAAACTGATGTATTGTTATTGCCTGATGTGTTTGAAACTTTTAGAACAGTCTGTCATAATAAAAATTTTAATGGATCAGACCCTGTTCACTATTACACAGCCCTGGGTTTGGCTTGGAGTGCTATGTTAAAAATGACAAAACAAAATTTGGAATTAATTAGTGATATAGATATGTTTTTAATGACAGAGAAGGCTAAAAGAGGAGGAATATCTCAAGTATGTTCCAAGAGATATGCCAAAGCAAATAACAAATATCTTCCTGATTATAATAAGAATGAGCACAACTCTTACCTGATGTATTATGATGCTAACAATTTGTATGGGTGGGCTATGTCTCAATCTTTACCTTATGGAAAACTTAAATGGCTTAAAGAAAAACATTATGAAAAAGTTTTACAAGACATTGTTGTCTCCTCTCAAAAAGAATTGGATGAAGCCAAAGTTGGATATTATTTTGAGGTTCATGTAAATATTCCAGAAGAACTTCATCACAAACAAAGACCTACCTTTTGCCCCTGATAAAGAAAGTCCAAGAAAAGAATGGTTAAGTGATTACCAACAGTCATTCAATATAAAAGGTAAATCTCCAGAAAAACTACTTACTACATTAAATGATAAAGAAAGTTATGTTTTGCATCAAAGGAACTTGAGACAATATTTATCTGCTGGGTTGAGAGTGAGGAAAATTCATCAGATTTGGAAATTTAAACAAAGTCATTGGTTAAAGAAGTATATTGATGTTAATACAAAAAGGAGAACAGAAGCAAAAACAGATTTTGAGGACTTTTATAAATTAATGAATAATGTTGTATTTGGAAAGACTATGGAAAATGTTCGGAATCGACAAAGCACAAGACTTGCTACATCTTGGAAACGCTTCAAAGTTAATTAATGGACTAAGTTTTGAGCGAGCAGAGGTGTTTTCAGAGAACTTTTGTGCTATTCAGTTGAAAAAAAGAGAGTATTGAAATGGATAAACCTATTTATATTGGAACATCAATTCTTGACTTGTCAAAGTCGTTAATTTATGACTATAACTATAATAATTTAAAGTCAAAGTATAAGGATAATGTGTCATTGTTATATATGGATACAGATACTTTTATATTAGAAATTAAGACAAATGATGTACATGAGGATATGATTGATAACATTGATATATATGATACAAGCAATTACAAGTCAGGTGATGTGTTGCTTTCATCAATGAATGAAAAGGTTATTGGTAAGTTTAAAGATGAATTGGGTGGGAAGGTCATGAGTGAATTTATAGGATTGAGATCAAAGTCTTTTGCTTTTACGTATATTGATAATAATAACATTGAAAGGTGTGATAAGAAGCTAAAGGGAATAAAGAAAAATATAATCAAGGAAACAATAAACTTTAAACATTATTACAACTGTTTAACCTTAAAGAAGGAAGAGTACAGAAAAATGAATACAATATGAATACAATATTGAAATGAATACAATAAGAAGTTATAAACATCAATTATATTCAGAAGAGATAAGTAAGAAAGCATTTGGAGCTTTTGATGATAAAATATATATTTTGGAGAATGGAATCAATAGTCTCCCTTATGGTTATAAGTATAAGTGTTAAGATATTGGGTTGGGAGTTTTAACAGGCTTCCGCCGTCTTTTTACTGATTTATAAATGATAGAATCAAGCAATAACCAAACCAAAGAGTGGAGATCTAATCAGTCTTGGTATTTAAATGGGAAACATAAAGAATGTGAGAAATATCAAATCAGTCTTATTGAAGAAATAACCGGGGTAAAAGTCGATAAAACAAATAAGTGGATACATTCAATTACAAATAAGTTGGAGGATGTAAAGAAAAAATTTAATATCCTTGAATGGACTGAAAACTTTGATGGTTATCAATTGAACAATGGAAAAACAATTTACTACAATCTCAAAATGATATGTGGCCCAGGAGGTGGTCAAATAAAAGCATTGAGAAAAGTTTATCATTTCATTTCTGCTCAACAATGACATTTAAACCAAGAACTAAGTTCCAAAGTAATAATTGTGAATATACTCGATGGTGATGAATGTAATTGGAAAATGAGGTTATTCTCCAAAGTAGAACATGGGCAAATATTTATTGGTTTGCTCTTTGAGTGGAATGAAAATATGAAAGGAAAGAAGTGCTTTAATCAGTAAGTCTCAATTTTACATTTGCTTGTATGGGAGGGAAGGGGATTAGTGGGGAGAAAATCAATCTCCCATTTTGGGCTTTTGGGGCTTGAGTCAGAAAGTTTTTTTTTCCCTTTTCCCCCATTCATTTGAATGGCTGCCTCAGAACCCCATTTATTCTCAACTCTCAACCCCTCCTCATGCCCCACCCCAGGTCTACAGCTCCCCTTCTTCTTCAAGTTCCCAACCCCTCCTCCCATCCCAAAGTTCTCAACATCCCACAAAGCCTCAACCCCCTATTCCCAACTCTCTATCTTGTATGCCATGGTTCAGCATTAGATGTGCTGCGGTTATGACGTTTACCCCGTTCAGACACAATTGTACAACTTGCATTGATGTAGACAGATGTAGATATGACAGAAATCTTCTCACATTGTGCCAAGATCAAGCCTTGGTGCATCATTTATTGCAAAATAAAGTATTCATCTTGGAAAAAAAATCTTTAATGATTTTAGAAAGGACAAAACATTTACACCCTCTGGCTAAGCCAAACTAGGTGGACTATTGGTCTCAAGGAAATGCTCGTGCGTCTTGTCGCTTAAAAAAAAACAATTCTCACTTGACATGCTTTCATAATTATGTAACAATCATATACTTCTTATTCTGTAGCCATATAGTTCGATCACAAGGTAATTAAGGTGCAAAATAATTTCTGAAACATACCCACACCAAAGCATCCCCTCCAACATCAACATCTGTGGAGAAGTTTCTGACCCCACTCGACACTTTTTTCCGCAGCTCGTCCTCGTGGCACAAGTGCTGTAATCCTCAGGAACTGCGCTTCAGTCCTATCACACCAGCTCTCCTCTTTCCTTCTTGAATGGGCACGTTTCTTCTTTTTGAAAGTTGCAAACCTCGTTCATATCCATGAGAAAGGTTCTAAAATAGATCCCCTCCATTACAAACCTACCATCCTTCTCCCCATCATAAGCAAAGTAATAGAGTCCATTATTGCAGCCGACCTCATGCACTATTTCTACTCTAACAGCCAGTTTGGCTTTGTACCTGCCCATTCCATCTTGAAGATATTACTCTGATACAACAGTGGATGAATGCTCTGAAGCATAAACAAGACTTTTGAGCCATTTCTTTGAATATCTCTCGAGCTTTTGATACCGTATGGCATCCAGCGTTGATCATCAAGTCCTTTTAATTTGCTCTCTGAGGTTCCCTGCTCAAGTGGTTGTCCGATCTTTTTCTATGACTGGAAAGAGTGGGTGGCCCTTGATGAGTTCTTTACAATGCTATTTCCCTTCAGGCTGGGTTCCACAAGACAGCTTGTTAGACCTTTTTCTGTCATGCCGCAGCGAGAACACAGAACAGACCAGGACCTACCAGAATGAAAAATAACAATATAAAGAGGAGGGGGGCGGGGGGGAGTGGGTGAGGAAACACACCGAGAGCAGTGTTGAAGGACAAAATGGAGGGAGACTTCGAGAAACTAGAGCGGCAATCGTAAAGCGCATAGTCTCACCTCACGCGTTCATTCTGAGCAAAAATACCATCGTTACTTCACTCACATCGGGTCATACATAGATCACATATATGAAGTTCGATATTTTTTCTGGACAAGAATTTCAATTCAACAAATTATGGCTGGAATACCACTTATCCGAATGACATCATCGTTATCACCCCAGATACCCCATGGGGAGTTGACATATGCAAAGTTTCATGTTTTTTTTTGAGCGGTTTTGGAGAAAAGTATGTCCAATTTTTTTTCCTTTAATCCAATGTGGCTGCCATACCATGTGACTGATGATGTCAAAGTTAGCAATAAAATATTCTCCATGGGAAGCATATCGACAAAACTATATAGACACAGATGGACACACACACATGCACGCACACACCCTCTGGGGAGAGACCAATAAGGGACGTGGGGAAGAATGAGGGCGAGTGAAATAGACAGGGGGTAAACACGATGGAGATAGCCACAAACTCTCAATCACAGAAGTGGAAGAAAAAACTGGAAACTCAGAAAGAGGTGGGCTTGAAGAGGGTTAATGATGGTAGAAAAGATTATGGTTGTGGATGGGGAATGACCTAAGAAGGTGATCAGCTGTCTTGAAGCCCTGGAGGGAAGAATGAGATTGAAGAGGATGTGGAAGTTGGTTTCACAGGCAGGAAAAAAGAAGAATGACTGAGTGGAGGTGAGCAGCGATCCTGGAATTTGAGAGTTTCACTCGAATGGGGATGACTGGCAGAGAGAAGATTCAAACAGATCTACATTTATTTTTTATCTATAATAATCAATGATCTGATTTTCTAGAAAACCAACTTTACTATTTTGCCGATGACTCCATCCTGTGCATAACGGTGCATCGCTCTTATAAAAGACTAGCAACTGCTGAATCCTTATCATCAAACCTGGACCAAATAATGGGCTGGTCAGGTACTTGGAACATGGCGGTCATCACCAACAAGTCACACAAGTTCTCACCCTGTCTCTGCACAATAATTAAAAATCGAATGATTGACTCAATTTCTCTGGACAGCGAGAGGGAGAGAGGGAGAGAGAGAGAGGGGGAGAGGTGGAGAGGAGGAGAGGGGGAGAGGGGGAGAGGGGGAGAGAGACAGATCCTGGAACACCTTGGCTTCACTACTATAATGAGAGGAGGATCATATTGTTGTCGGGCAGAGTGTCGGTGGCGAGCACAACCGCGAGGTGGAGCAGTAGAGTCGGCTCCACTGAACACCCGGAATTTAGATTGTGCTCCTTGGAGAACTCCGAAAGGCACGGGTCCCTTACAGGACCGCGTGGAATAGGGTTAATTGCCAACTTCAATATACCTAAGTATCCATGCGGCAAAGCTTCCGGGGAATTCACACCCTTGGCAGGCCTCGAGCGGAGCCGTTATCGTGCTCGAACCATGCGTAGCCCGAACGGATGGTTACCAAGACCCGTTGGTCCAAATGCACAATTTACCATTTCCCAATTTCCCAACACAAACCGTGCTAAGCCAATGAAAGAAACACAGAAATGAACTGATACATTCAACAAAAGGGATATTTATTTACAATAGGCAGGGAGGGTAACACAGAAGAGAAGAGTTATCCGACTATAAGAAATGCAGTCAATGTACAAGCAAAAGCACTTATACAGTTGCTACTTAAAGACGGGCCCACACACAGACACAGAAATGGACCCGTCGGGTCTTTATTGAAGGCTTCCAGCTCGAGGACAGGTGAGCTGGAGACCAGAGCCTGTGTATGGACCTGTCCACCTCGTGTGGTCTTTGACAATCCGGCTCGGCGGGACTCGAACCCGCAACACGATGCCGCTCCAAGCACCAGGTACCGCGCTCTCCAACCGGCCACGCACCAATCGACCAAAACCAAGGAAAAGATCAGAGGAGACGATGATCTAGCTCGGCAGGACTCGAACCCGCAACACGATGATAATGACCACCACAACGACCACGACCACGACCCTTTTACCACACTCTTTCACCCAGCCTGGCGTCGTCCGGGGTGAGCAAATTGCCGTCTGAGGCACTCTCCACCCTCATTGGACGGGGTGTCGTGGGAAAGTCGCTCTCTATGGCCATCTCAACCCTCATTGGCCGGCGTGCCATGGGAAAGTCACTCTCTGTGGCCATCTCAACCCCCATTGGCCAGCGTGCCGTGGGAAAGTCGCTCTCTGTGGCCATCTTAACCCCCATTGGCTGGCGTGCCATGGGAAAGTCGCTCTCTGTGGCCATCTCAACCCCCATTGGCCGGCGTGCCGTGGGAAAGTCGCTCTGTGGCCATCTCAACCCCCATTGGCCAGCATGCCGTGGGAAAGTCGCTTTCTGTGGCGTGATTGGACAAGGGGCACGCCCCTGCCTTCCTGCGCGGAGTCCCGGTCTGAGGCGATGGAAATCTCCGCCCACGTACGTGGTCGAATACACGTGGGCAAAGGCGTTGGTGTGTGACGTGAAGTGAAGTTAAGGAGATTTGTTGTCAGCGAAACTCCGCAGCACACACATGTAATTCCCGTTAGACACAGGTAGGGGACCCTAACTATAAACACACACTTTCTGATATAACTGTTCTTTAAGGACCTGAATGTTGAGTGCAGTAAGCTTCCAGATTCGTAACAATATCCTCCCTTTCTCTCGAACCTACTCAATCAAACTATTCAATCTTTTACACATAACCAGACTCGGTGGCTTAATGGTTAGCTCTGATTGTGTCAGGTCGTTGGTTCAAACCCCGGGTGAGTTATACAAAAGACTTCCAGTTCCTTCTTTTCAGCTGTGGAATCGGCTCCACATCCACTGTCTCGCCCTCCTCACTTCAGTCTTTCAGATGTTCTGCCCATCACTACCCGATGTGCTCACCCATGCACATCCATGATCTCTTCTGCACTGCATGCTGATTCCTGGGCCACTGTTGCCCTTTTATGTTATTCCTCCTTTCCTCTTGTGCATCTTCACTGAGACACTCTAGAGTCTCCATCTGCCACTTATTTAGTAGTCAGTAAATCTGATACCCTTTGTCATTGAGCTCATCAATGTGCCTGACCCTTGTAAAAAAAAATATATATTTTTAAATCTCATCAAATAAGCAAAGTCAACAAGAATCACATTTGCTGCAGCGCAAATTTGGGCAGGATACTGCTACACAATGTCCTATTCTTTTAAAATTATATTGTTGCAAATTCGCGCCCGCCGGTGTGCGATCGGCCGCTCGACTCGAATGGCGGCTGCCTCGCCCACTGGAACGGACAATTCAGCCGTGACCCTCTCGGAACAACGCCGGGAGCTTGTCACGGGTGGGGGGTTAACCTCACCACGATCGTGCCAATTGCCCACCCGTGCAGGATAGGGTTGCTCGCCAAATTCGATCTACCTAAGTACCTGCGCGAGTGGTCGACCGGGCGATCGTACCACGCCACAGGCCGACTCCAGACACAAACCGCCGAAGCGGTCCGTTCCGTGCTACAGTGATAACCGAGCGGTGTTATCATCAGCCTTGACAGTTCCAATTAATTACCGGGATGTTGAACCCACTACGAACCCCTTACGTGATGCAAGATGGAGAGTCAAACAAAGGAAAGGACGCAGCGAATCGGGGAACAAGTTCACACAAGCACGTTTAATTCACACAGACCAGCACGGAAGGCACGTATTTATAGTCACAATAATCAAAATGCACATGTAAAGCAAAAGCAAGAAATGATACGTACACACAATCACAGGCAAAAGAGATATCCCGACTAAACCTGACACACGGCAACACTTAAAACAATACTACTTTAAGGACAGGCACCACCCACAGTCATTTACACAAACCCAAAGAAAAGAAAGGACTTCCCTTGGTGCGGCCGTCGGGTCCTCCTCCCACGACCTCCACTCCGAGCTCCGTCTCCTTCGCCGTCCTCCACTGCCGACTCAACGACGACACAGCTCGACTTCAACGAGCTCTGCAAGTTCCACACCGACGCAGAGACACTCGACCACGACAACACAGCTCGGCGAGGACCCAACAACGACTTCAGACGGAGGCGAGTTACACGAGTCAGGGAGAGAGCGAGACCTGAAGCCACCCCACTGGGACAAGGGAATAACCAACCAACCAACAACCACACACAGACGAGCGAAGCGGAAGAGGAGGAGGAAGCGAGTGGAGGAAGAGCGAGAGGAAGAGGGAGAGAGCAGGAAGAGGGAGAGAACACGCCCCGCCCGTGTCCGTCTTTTATAGCGCGGGGCTCCGCCCTTCACTCCGCCCCGTTTTCGGCTCCACCCTCCTTCGAGAGGGTTCTCGAAAAGGGGCGTTCCCTCACCCTGACCGCCTCACGCTGTCCATCCACCAATCAGCGGCAAGCCGCCCTTCCCCCCCCTTCCCTCACACCAAGCGCGGGGAAGAATGGCGGGAAAAGCCCACCAGCATCGTTGGCGGTTTTTGTTTGTTTGAAATAAAAGATAGAGAAAGAAAAACGACTAACTGGAGGATTGCAGCCCGAATGGATCACATAAATTCCCTCTATACAATGGGTTTGGGCTAACTACGCATGTACCTATCGAGATATCTCACCTGAGGGCCCTTTATGGTGTAATGCGAATTTCCACAGCCGTAACAATATCATGGGATCTGAAGAACAACATGCTTTGAAATGCAGCATTTTCTTGGTGCAGGGTGGACACAGCATACAAGGATGTTGAAGAACCTCAAGCATTATGAATGAATTGTATGGTTCGAGAAATTATGAGCAATAACACCGTAGTACTCGTGATGATGTTTACAACCTCTTTCCCCATTTCCTGTTCTCATTCCAATTACTTCCCTTTCAACCACCACTTGACTACCGTTGCTAAGGCAACAGTAAATCAATAAATGTATCCTTTGCCACGAGTGAAACCTTAGAAAGCGTTTAGACTTAATCCACCAGGATCTTCACATCGATGTTCCCTTTTGTACAAGACACCTTCATGTATTTTGGGTTCAGTGGTGGCCAATTGGTAATGATACCAGACTAGTATCCCAGATGTTGTGGGTTCAAACCCAACTGAAGGCAGCTGGATTACCGATTTGTAAGCTTCAGGAAGTCAGGTTAGTCCCAGGAGAATTTCCACGTCAGTGAAAACAAAACAAAATCCAGATGTCTTATGAATGACTCATGGTGGGAATAATCTTCCTTCCTTTATAATGCGGTACTTCTCCACTCCAGTGTAGTTGACTTATTCACTTCCCTTGTTTACAAGTGGTCATTCTTGATGACTGCCGGCCTTACCCTTCGCCTGCACTGATAACGTAAAATTGTTGATAAAATTGACTTTGGGATTCATCTTGCGCATCTTCAGATAAGATGAAGCAGTGAAGGCATCATCTCAAATGGAACACCAGTATCGGGTTTTTTTTGCCAGTGCGAGCATCTCACGTGTCATGCTCTCGTATCAAAGGAAAACCAACGTGTGACTTCTTAACGGAGTGAACATTTTCAAGTCTCTTTTGATAACAACTTACGATATAGTCTCTTTTTTTGACAAACATCACATATTTGAATGGCCTCCAACACAACAAACTCCTTAACTGCCATTTCCAAATAACCTGTCGAATAATGAAGACCAGCTTCATTGAATGTTCACAGCATCTTGCTCTGCTCTGTGCATCATGCAAATAAACAAATCGACAAAGAAAAATATTACTTTTTGAAACGTAAATGATACTTTGCACATCTTTTTTTTCCACTCCTTTTAGTAGTGCGTCCTATAAGGAGAAAGCCACATATTGTTTCGGAACTAGATAGCCTGAACACCTTTGGTGTGGCATGATGCCATCAGAAGAGTTGGCTGACATGATGGCCTCGGCCATTGAGGTAGGTACACTCACCTCTAAGATGTCTCGGCTGGGTTCAAATCCCGACCCAGCTATAAACTGTCATCCCGGCGTTTCATCAATGTGCGTGCTCTGTCCCTCCGATAGACGTTAAAAGGGCATCCCATCTGCTTGCATTCGATGGTGGTCATCGAAGATCCCATCCTTCCTGAAGAGTAGGCGAGCTATCGCTGGCACCCTGGCCAAATTACAAATTCCTATCCTAACCAGCAGAGGGCATTGCGTTGGAGGCACAAGCCACTCCCTTAGTCAATGATGCAAAACCACAGCCTTGTGCTGCATACGAACGAAGAAGAAGAATCAAAACAGTGCACTACTTCACAAACAGGTGGATGAACCTCTCACTCGGGATGTCCGTTTAACACCGTAATGCAATTTCAACGCAAAGTTGTGACGAGTGGTTTTGCAAATGATGCGTTCACACGGCCTTTTTTGCTACATGAGTCATTTCGTGTTTCTTCAGAGAAGAGGGATACGTGAGATACGTTTCCCACATACAGAACACGTGTGCGATTTCTCGCTCGTGTGAATCGTCACGTGTATCTTAAGGTCCGAAGGGAAACGGAAAGCTTTTTGACAAAAAGGGCACTTGAATGGATTGTCATTCTTGTAAATCTTCAAGGCCCTCTTGTACAAGATCCGTTTGTACAAATGTTGGGTTTTGCCCGTGTGGATTTGTTGGTGCTTTTTTCGAGCGGGTGATGTTCCAAACACTTTTTGACGGGCGTCGATGTCGAACAGCTTCTCATTTGCATAACCCCTCGATTGACTTTTACAATCCCTTGTGTTTTTGCAACTTAAAGGACATTTGTTCTCTTGAAAATATTCTTGTTCATTCATCTTAATTCTTCTCCCTTTTAAAGTCACATTGTCGGAGGGAGACCGAGAACATCTCAAATCAAAGTTTTCAGCCAGCTCCATTGATCGTTCTATAATGTAAATACGTAAAGGAAGAAAGAGAACCATTAGTTTTTTGTTTTTTTTAAAGTGTGCAACAATTCACATACAATCCCACTATCTAATCAATAAATGTCATTTTTTGTCTGTGTGTGTGTGTGTGTGTGTGTGTGTGTGTGTGTGTGTGTGTGTGTGTGTGTGTGTGTGTGTGTGTGTGTGTGTGTGTGTGTGTCAGTGTTAGAATCTCTGAACTCTGAACTCGAGAATCTCTGAACCGAGCCGAATTTCAAAAATTTAAACTGGAATTGAGCTTAACCGCAGTTCCAACTGCTAAAAATAAAAAATATTAAAAAAGTCTTCGTTTGTCCAATTCGGACATTGTTTGATACTCTGGGCATCTCCGTTTGTCTCTGGATCGTGCTTCGTATGACCCAGCCAGCCATTCTTTATGAACCGTTTTGTTGGAGTGCTTGCTTGAGTGCTTAATATTGGTGGGCAGAATCTATTCCAAAGTACTGTAATCAATTACAACCATGATTCCAAACACGATTCCAACCAATCAAGAAGTGAACTGAAATCGACGTCGATTCCGAGTTATTCCTACTTCAGAGAAAGGAGCGTTTTTTTCAGGGAAATTGTTTTTCCTTCCTGTTGGGCATGTTCTGGTTACACGTGGCCTGGTAATGTATTAATTGAAAAGGAACACGCCCTTGGGGCATCCCATTTGAAATATAGCAGCAAAAGCAAATCACTTGCAAACTAAACACGCCCCTTTTTGAATGAATAGCATGGCATTTGGAGTTGGCCGGTGAAGTGTGCCGATTGCTTTGCTCGCTGTCGGGTAGGCAATAAATCGACTGATAAAGTTTTGACAACACGTCGTTCAAAATGTCCAGAAGTGCAGTTTGGAACTATTTCGGGAAGGTTAAAGAAGACAGTTCGAAAGCTGCATGCTCACTTTGTTCAATAGACCTTGCTCATCACTGTAATACGTCCAATATGTGAAAACCAAACACCAGAGAGAGTACCTATTAGTGACAGTTGACAATGCGATTAAAAAAAAAAATCCAAAGTCTGCAACAGCAACAAGTTCACTTTCGCAATCGACGATTGAAAGCACTTTCACCCTGGTAACAACCCGGTACGCTGCTTTCCCCCTTAACCCTGCCCACCCTTCCTCATTCCCCTATCTATCTATCTATCTCTCTCTCTCTCTCTCTCTCTCTCTCTCTCTCTCTCTCTCTCTCTCTCTCTCTCTCTCTCTCTCTCTCTCTCTCTCTCTCTCTCTCTCTCTCTCTCTCTCTCTCTCTCTCTCTCTCTTTCAGTATTTTCATCAGCTAAATGACGGGTGGTATTTGCTGGCATATAATGTGTTAGTTACGTAAAGGTCTACTATTTTTTGGGGTGGGAGGGGGGGGTGGGAGGAGGGATTGACAAATTGACCATGTGCCTTTTACACAGGTGAGCCTTATACATGGGGATATATGGTGATTTAGCAACCTTATGTACGCACATTTCATGAATGTTAGGAATGTATAGAGAAGCAAAAATGCTTGTGGCCACACTATTTTACTTGTTCTTGAGGGGGTAAAGAAGTTGGGGGGGAGGCATGTGGGGGGAGGGGAGAGTAGGGATCGGGACCCATTGAAGGGAAATTTGATCCAATGACCATAGCATGGAACGTATGTGTTCATTGTGAGATCATAACTGGACCAGAATATTGACAATCAAAATGGAAATCAACCCTCCAAACAACACTTGTGCAACCTCTCGAACACCAACCCTTTGCAAAAATAATATCACCAAAAATTGTTATAAAGTTAAAAAGAAAATGGCATTGTACTAACACAATAAGATTTCACAATGGGAGAGTTAGGGAAATAAAGTGAGCGTTTTGTCACAGTGCTCATTTAGAAGAAAAAAAAAACAGAACGACAAAAATTCCATGCTGTGCTCACCATCTCCAGAATGAAAAACTTCAAACAATTCTTCTTTCATGCAAATGCTGTTTGAGGCCAGAGGAGCATAGTAACGGAGACATTTCGCCTCCACAGGACCCGTTCCATCTGTCGTGGGTAATACAAAGTCAGCATGACATGGTAATACTTGACCTGAATGCAGGTTGGTGGCTGGGAGGTACCGAGTAAAACCATTACAATTTGGTTCTGCAATCTGGTGGGTTAACTTGGAGAGAATTTGAGCCATCGTTTTACATGATGTGTCCTCAGCCCATCAGTCCTATTTGGCTCATGAAGGGCTACGGGTGCGTCACACCTGACAGCGGTTCCAATCCTGTCCAGGTGAAGACACCAGGTCATTGAACCACATTTTCAATGGGGAGCCATGCACAAGTAAAAAGAGATCATAAATTGTTTTATTGACAATGAAAGCAAGGGTTGGGGGAAGAAACTTTTCAGTTCATTCATTCATTTTTGTGCTGCCCCTGCTGCCATTTGTATTGTTTCCAAGAATGATGTTGGGCCGATGCTGCTACTCCCCCCCACCCCCACCCCCCAGTTGGTTATGGCAGGAATTCGTAATTTGTTTTGGGTGCCGGCGACAATCGCCATATCATGATATCTTTACTGTCCATCAACAACCAATGCCCATAGACGGGTCCCTCGGTTATTATCATCCAATGGACGACACTCTCATAAATTTACAAAATACCTGGGCGCAAAATACCTGAGCGCAAAATACCTGAGTTATAGGCTATAGTCACTTCGGGAATCAAAACTAGATCACACAGCTCAAAGGCACATGCATGATCTCTGCTCTATCCTAACAAACACCTTGATTTGTGGCTTTAATACAAATCAGGCCAGCCCACGGCCAAATCTTCACCATTGTACTTACTATCCAATATAATGGAGGTTTGGTGCAATGTAAGAGTAGTCTTTTCCACCTAAGAATCCAATGAAGGCTTTCTTTTCTCTTAAAGCAACTTTTTTTTTGGATACCTTGTCGAGGCTCGTGTGAGAGCTAACACAACGCACAGCAAGGGAGGCATGAGACAAGAGGGGCTGGAGTGGGAAGGACAAACAGTGGGGAACAGAGACATTAGATCTGTGGAAGGGAGAGGGATGAGGCGGGGAACATGGGGAATACAAGATGGACATTACAGGGACTTTCAGGAAGGAAAGCAGGGAATTTGAAGGAGGTGGGCTTGGGTGGATTATCGGGGGTAGAAAAGATCGTGGATTTGGATGGGGGATGATAAGAGGTGGTGGTGAACAGCTGCTTTGAAGGCCTGGAGGGAAGATTGGGATTGAATTGAGTGAGGAAGTTTATTCCAAAGGCAGGAAAAAAGAGGAATGAAAGAGTGAAGATGAGCAGTGATTTGTGTTTTTGGTAGTTTTACCAGAAGGGGGTTGTTGGCGGACCTTGAGCGCCCTGCGGAAATGTGGTGGGGACAAATCGCAGAGAGAGAGAGAGAGCAGTTCGGGGGGGGGGGGAGGCTGGAGAGAATACGGGAGAAGACAGAAAGACCACCGACCAGCCTGCGGTGAGAGAGTGAGAGGCTCAAAGACAGCCTCATTGCGGGAGATGCCAATGATCCGAAATGCCTTGGTTTCCACAGCGTGAAGCCGAGAAAGGTGGGAGGCAGGAGCACCAGCCAAGAGGGGAGAGCAGTACTCCATCAGGCTGTGGACGAAAGCTTTGTAAGTGGTCAGGAGCTCAGGTGGGCCGAGGAAAGACTTTGCACGATGGAGGATTCCCAGTCGCCGACTGGCTTTGGAGGCAAGGTTTGAAATGTGGCTCTCCCAGAAAAGGTCATGGCAGATAGTGAGACCCAGAAGCTTGAAAGAAAGGACTTCTTCTAGAGGATTGTTGAGAAAGTGGATGGAGGGGTTTCTAAACGGTCCTCTCGGAGAGATATAGTGAGAGTGTGAGATTTGTCCGGATTGAAAGACATGGTTCTACGTGTTGGACCAATTTGTGATTTTACCCAGATCTGCAGTGAGCGAAGAAGCTGCTGTTTGCCGGTCTGAGGGATGACCGATGGTACGGCAGAGGGTGGAGTCATCAGCAAAGAGATATAGAGAATTTTCCAGAGAGTCAGAGAGATCATTGATGAAAACCAGAAAAAGAACAGGGCCCAAAACGCTACCTTGAGGAACTCCAGCCTGGACAGGAAGAGGGGATTAAAGAACTCCATTTTAGGGCCACACGTTGACTGCGACAGGAGAGGAAGTCTGTGAGCCATGAGTGGATATGGCCTTGGAAACCATAGGAAAAGAGTTTGGTGAGCAGGGCAGGGTGCCAGACCATGTCAAAAACACGTGATATGTCCAGGGATACGGCTCGGATTTCATGTCTGGCATCGAGGACCTCCATCCATTCTTGGGAGAGCAGAAGCAGCATATCCAGGGTAGAGTGACCTGGTCTGAAACCAAATTGATGATCGGAAATCAAGCCATTGGAGAAGAGGAAGGATTTCATGTCTGAAGCGATGATGGATTCCATAACGTTACTGATGATTGGGAGAAGGCTGCTTGGTCTGTCGTTGCAGGGATCTGTTTTTGCACCTTTTTTATACAGGGCAGTAATATTTGCTGATTTCCAATCAGATGGCAGATGATGACCTTGAGCAAGTGAGAGGGTGAATAGAACAGAGAGAGAGAGAGAGAGAGAGAGAGAGAGAGAGAGAGAGAGAGAGAGAGAGAGAGAGAGAGAGAGAGAGAGAGAGAGAGAGAGAGAGAGAGAGAGAGAGAGAGAGAGAGAGAGAGAGAGAGAGAGAGAGAGAGAGAGAGAGAGAGAGAGAGAGAGAGAGAGAGAGAGAGAGAGAGAGAGAGAGAGAGAGAGAGAGAGAGAGAGAGAGAGAGAGAGAGAGAGAGAGAGAGAGAGAGAGAGAGAGAGAGAGAGAGAGAGAGAGAGAGAGAGAGAGAGAGAGAGAGAGAGAGAGAGAGAGAGAAAGAGCAGAAGAGCAGGTTTTTAGGACACGTGGGCTGATGCCGTCTGGACCGGTTGCAGAATCTGAGTCGAGGTTTGACAGCAAGCTCTCCACCTTGACAGGAGAAAAGGACACAGAGTCCAGGGACAGGTGGGTGCGACTGGGTAAGGTGGGGAGAGAAAGTGATGGGTTTTGGACACAAGATTTAGCTGCAAACACCGAGTTTAGGCATTCAGCCTCTTCACGTGCGGTATCAGCAGTGCGGCCATTTGAGGTAAGGGAGGGGATGGAGGGGGGACATACAGCAGAAACAGATTTGATTGGATGCCACCAGTATTTTGAGTAGGGAGAAAGGTTTGAAAGTTCAGACTTGAGCTTAGAAAGATGTTGTTTTCTGGCTCTCCTGAGGGTAGATACACACTTGTTCCAAGCTTTATGGAAGGAACTGAGATTACCCTCAGTTGGGTTTGCTTTCCATGAGGCAAAGGCAAGTTGTTTCAGGACAACTGCCTCACCACAAGCTTCAGTGAACCAAGGGCGGGAGGAAGGGTAGGACAACTGAAGACGAGAGGGGATAAATCTGTGCATGAGGGAGAGCAAATTTCTTTGAAAGAATTCCCAGGATGAGTTGATGTTGGAGAAAGTAGCGATTGGAGACCAGTCTATAAGTTTGATGGCTGCTTGGAGACCCTGCCAGTCGGCTTGAGTGAAATGCCAGGCTCGACGGTGGTGAGGTGGTTTTTTTTCTTAAGATCTATATTCAGGCTATGCGTTTCCCATATTCATCCACTTATGACAATATTCCTCACAAATATTCCAGTTAACCCTCCCCTATCCCACATCTTTCCAAGTTTCCAGTTTTTCCTTCCTGAGAGTATGCAGTTGTGTCCACCTTGTCCACCCCTCACCCTCATTATTCGCCACATCCATTATTTCTCAAAGTCTTGTCCCTCATCCCTGCTATTGGTGTGTTTTTCCCACCTCTCTTTATACTGTTGCTTTTGTTCTGTATCATCCTGATCCATTCTATGTTTTATTCTCCTCTCCAAGCCTCAACATTGTACACAAAAAAAAAACCAGCAAACGATTCAGGGATGGCAACCACATGTGAAGTGGTCACGATGGAGGTTCTCCCAGACAGATAATTATAATTTCTTGTCATACCTTCTAGTTAACACCTTTCTCTGGTACAGAATGCTCTGGAAATGAGCAAGGAGACTGTTCCCCTACAATTTAGTCTGTCGACGACGTACGTGGTGATGTAAACAGATGCATACGTGGGCAAATCTCACAACAGCAGAAGGATTTTCGATATCGATTTGCAGGGTAGAGTTTCATGTGTTAAATATACAAGTTGAGATTTCATAGAACACCTTGCATCATGTAGTCTTGAGAAAAAGGACATGACACTTTTTTGAACTTCAACATTAGGCTTAGGCTAGTCTCTGCATTGGAGAATCGATTCCGATTCTCGGATGTCATCTCGATTCCGTTAAGAATCAATTCCAGTTGTGTGCCCGTTATGTTGCATAGTGTGTGTTTGCGTAACGTATGTATAATTATCATTCACCATGCTATGATAATTTGCGCAACCATTAAGTTACAACAAATAATTTCAAAGAGTAGAAGGTATTAAGTTTAAGAAGGCACCGATAATTTATCGATTACGGTTCGAAGGGGAATTTCTTTGAAGACTGTGTTGATTGAGAATATAATTTTGCTTGTCTATCATTTTCACACATCTCTGCAATTGTTAAGACGTTGACAAGATTGTTCCTCCGTGGAAAAGCTGCTAACTTCACAGGTTTTCAAAATTATTTCAAGATCGTCTTTGTTGCATAGATATTGACCGCCACGATTATGATGGCCAACATCAATTTCGGAATAGACTTGAACTGCACTCAGTGGAGTGCATACCTCAGCCAGGCTGAACAGAGTACATTTTGCATCCCACTGATAGGCCGGATCTGCATTCGCACCTTAACCAGAATTATTCTTGTCACCAACTCAAATCATCCACCAAGTTTGTCATAATCATACTATATATCGTTTTTGGCCCCGTCTCTCAATGCTGAAGAATCACTTAAAGAAATTTTTTTAACATTCTCGTATCCGGATCTTCACCAAAGTCGAATCAATTCGTCCTTGTCACACACCCAATCTGTCCACCAAATTTCGGCCAAGTCCGTGCACAACTTTTTGAGGTATCTGCTCACAAACAGCGGGACAGAAGTGAAGTACTGGTGTGGCGGAGGTAAAAATTGATTTTGATAAACCAAAGTTGGCCATTGTTGCTGAAAATCAGAATCTGAATTGCTTATTAACGCACACTTGCACAATCATCATCATACAATAATTTAACATATTTCTTGAAAATTTCTGAGTCAGCTGAAAAGCGACACAGATTGAAAAGTCCACCATCAATTCGCACACAAAGAAGATTTGAGTGTATACTGTGCATTGTATTGAAGTCTGTTGGTGATGTGTTATTGTATTATGCATGTGCAATGTTGCAGGAAGTGTGTGTGTGTGTGTGTGTGTGTGTGTGTGTGTGTGTGTGTGTGTGTGTGTGTGTGTGTGTGTGTGTGTGTGTGTGTGTGTGTGTGTGTGTGTGTGTGTGTGTGTGTGTGTGTGTGTGTGTGTGTGTGTGTCAATATAGGTCGTGGTGGAGAGGGTTCCTCAATTGATCAGATGATCACACATGGTTTACAAAACAATGCAAGTACTGAAGTGTTCATTTATTAACAAAGTGATACATTTTGAGTTAAGTGGAGTTTCAACATATTTTTGTGTTATATCTGTTGTAAGTTTGGAGAACTTTCAGTCTGAAGAAAAGAGAATAAAATTTTGATTTCCCTTCACTGTTCGTTGGCATTGTTTATTACAACCTCATCAAAAGAAACTTTTCTCGGTTAAAATCTGACAGAACAAGTACTACGAGGAATAATACATGAGAAAGAGGGGGGGTGGAGGAGGAGAAAGGAAGGGAGGGAGAAAGAGAGAAAGAGAGAGACAGAGCGAGAGAGAGAGAGAGCGAGACAGAGCAAGAGAGAGAGCGAGAGCGAGAGCGAGAGCGAGAGCGAGAGCGAGAGCGAGAGCGAGAGCGAGAGCGAGAGCGAGAGCGCGAGAGAGAGAGAGAGAGAGAGAGAGAGAGAGAGAGAGAGAGAGAGAGAGAGAGAGAGAGAGAGAGAGCGAGACAGAGCGAGAGAGAGAGAGAGCGAGACAGAGCGAGAGAGAGAGAGAGCGAGAGCGAGAGCGAGAGCGAGAGAGATATTTAGAGGCAAAGGCGGATAGCACGTGATACACAAAACTCCACATCTGTAGGCGTCATCAGCCCAGATCAAGGAACCAATCCTAATCCCACCCTCCCCCTGTGATTGATCATCAAGTGATGATTTACTAATTTAGCTGCAAAATTATTCCTGAGTCAATCCCTTTTATGTTCTATTCTATCTGTCCCTTATTTGTGTTTATGGCCTCCCACCTCTGGCGTTTATCTATTTAGATTATATCCCTTCAGGCCTTCTTTATTATTTAGATGGTGAAATCATGAACCTATTCAGTGAAATGAAGCAGTAAAGTGTTCTTTTTTTCTTCTTTTTTTTTTTCCTTTTTTGTATTCAACAAATGAAACTTTGACACTGAGGTGAACTTGTCAACTCACGCTGAGTCAACGCGTGATTGCATAAAGCAGTATAATGACAAAGTGAACCAGAACGGCACTCGTATGCCTGGTGTTGGCTTAATGGTTAGGATGGTGGGTTTGGGATCCTAGGCTCCAGAGTTCAAATCCTGCTCAGCTGTTGAATACCAGGTGGGATTAACTCGACCTGTCATCCTTCCGAGGTCGGCAAAATGAGTGCCAACATGCTGGTATACTGTGTCGGAGTGGCGACCCGTCCAGGAATGTGCCCAATAGCCAAGGAGACTGCTTAGGCAGCACCAACGCTCTGCACAGAGTATGGTCCCAATGGATGGATGGAACAGCACTCGTTAGAGCGGTAAGGCTTATATACCAACGCCAAGTTGAACAATTTACGTTTTGTATCCCACCGAAAGATCTGATTCTGGACCTCAACCAAAATCTCATCGGCCTATACTTCTCACCGACCCAACTCATCCACCATGTTTGTCATATCCTGTCCACAACTTTTTGAGACACCCTGCTAAAAGATAGACAAACAGACAGAGGTGAAAACATAACCTCCATCCACCATCTGTTGCAGAGGTAATAAAGGGAAATAACATAAGCATAGCATAAAATTTATGTTCTGAGTAAATAAAATCAGTAGCATGACCTGAAAAACCTGAAATAATGTTCCACTGTTGCAATTGTTTATTGTTACGCAGTTTTCATTCTTTTGTTTAACAGGTGTTCGCCAGATCGGAATCACTAGACATTTGTTCTTCATTATTTTTACAGCGATGAATAATGATTTCATGATTCTCCTCATGTTATCATGGTTTTAAGTTGTCATGAAGAAATGTCAGCATCCCAATGTTTTTCGGTGTCATCAGTGTGCGCTTCGCATTTACGATGTTTCCGGAGACGCTGAATAAACGTTCTGCAGGGACACTGATGGCAGGCGTACACAAGTACTTTTTAGCCATTGCGGCGAGTGTCGGATACTTTGCTTCCTTGGAACTCCACCACTTCAATGGACAACAATCTGCGCCCAATCTCGCCTCCGCTAGATATCGATCAATCTCATCCTCTGCCTCTCGTTCTGGTGGTGGGTGGTGCAAGTCTTCCTCCCCAACGTCTCCCAATGCTTCGTTGATGAGGGCTGCTAAGCTCTTCTTCTTTTTGGGAGGTTCTGAAGTCAATTCCCCCAGACTGTCTTCAGTAAATTCTCGTTTGTCAGCTTGGCGCCTCTGTTCGATGATGGTTGTGGCTTCCCTCATCACCACGGCTTTCACTCTCATTTTCTCTGTTTCTGAGAGAAAGGGAAGGCGTTTATACCTCCCGTCCAGAAAATCAGCAGTTAGTAAATATTGCCTTGTTCCAAAGTCACTGTAGTAGGTGCCAAGCTTTGATGCCATCTCCAGCTTTACCTGCCTTATCT
Source organism: Eptatretus burgeri (assembly GCF_056783735.1). Classification (NCBI taxonomy): domain Eukaryota; kingdom Metazoa; phylum Chordata; class Myxini; order Myxiniformes; family Myxinidae; genus Eptatretus; species Eptatretus burgeri. Next base: position 46,061,921 of record NC_140977.1, on the reverse strand, counting down.
CTGGCAAATCATTTTCTGACTCGGCGAAGATGCCCTCCAGATAGCACATGGTCGGCAAAATCCCTGATATGGTAACTGAGGTCTCACTAGAGAAAGACTCCGTAATGTCTCTCACAGGTTCCAACACCTCCACTATTTTTTCAGCAATCGAAACTTCACGATCTGAGAGGTCTAACTCCTTCCTCTTCATCTCGATTAGGAGGTTGGAAATTGGCTGCTGTTGTTCCAGGATACGCTTAAGCATATCGTGCGTAGAACTCCATCTGGTGTCTAGGTCCTGGATAAGGTTGTGTACTGGGAAGTCGATGATGTGGTGATGAGCCGCGAGAGTGTATTTAGCTTTTGCCGAATGGCGAGCAAACTCAACAAGCTTTGAACATCGAGCAAGGGTGGTTTTAATCCCCCCTGAATTCAGGCCAACTTTCACCATCAGATTCAATGTGTGGCCGAAACAAGTAATGTGAGGGAATCCTAAGCCCTCACGCACCGCCTCGGTTATATTTGTCGCATTATCAGTGACCACGGCACTTAGCTTATCTTTCAAGTTCCAGTCTTCCAGTATTTCGTGCATAGCACTGGCAATGTGTTCATAGTCATGTGGTGGGGGCAGTTCAGCGTTCTCAAGTGTGAAATGGCCGATTGACCAATCTCTGTTGACGAAGTGCGCTGTGACACCGATGTAATTGTCAGATGCACGACTGGTCCACATGTCAGTTGTGAGCGCTACATACGATGCTTCTTGCAGCTGAGGTACAACACTTTCCTCCTTCACATTGTTGTACAGCTGAGGGATTATGACAGATGAGAACGATTTCCTTGAAGGCAAAGTGTAGCGCTGGTCAAAGATTTTCAGCATGTTGCGGAATCCCTCCTCTTCCACTGTGTATATTGGTCGCATGCCTTTGACGATGAATCTGGCAACAGCGGTCGTAAGCTCCTTGTGCCGAGCAGAACCAGCAGCATAAGGGGTCGCAGATTGGAAATGAGTCTAAATAAGATGAAGAGGAAAAAACAGGATAGACTCAATTCATAATCATGAGGTTAAGTAATTTCAGACACAACATTCGAATGTCTGCGTTGACACTTGACATCATTACATTATTACTTTAGTTGAGATTGAGACTTGTGCTGTGAGACATAAGAAAAACTACAATGTTAAAAAAGCAAATCATTACGAATAACTCGATACGATTTCAGCAAAAATTGTTGAGCACTATTCCCATTTGCATTAATATAAAAAATAATTTGAGCAATAGGTTTGGGGGGAGTTGGAGTAGCTTACCAGTAGTGACTGTTGAGCAGGCTTGCGTGCTCCTGAATAATTGCAGGTGGATGGCCATTCCCGATTTGCCGATGACGACAACTGGTCTCGGTCACGTTTAGCATGACCTTCCATTCCACGAGCTTCCCTTGGATGGAATGATTTTAGATGCTTGTGCATCACAGAGGTACTCGACATGTAAGACAACTTCTTACTGCAGAGCACGCATCGAACTTGCTTCGGATTTAAAAACTCGCTCGGTTTCTCTGGATTTTTTTCAAATCCGTAGAAGCTCCAGATCATACTCGACGATGTACCAGCTTTTCGTAGCAGATTTTGCTTTCCGAGGAGGTCCTCCATGTCGATTCCTAGTCGTTTTGTCATGCAGAGAAAACGATTGAGTATATAAATGTATATATATATATATATATATATATATATATATATATATATATATATATATATATATATCATAGGCGAATGCCATCTGTCTGTCTGTCTGTCCCAACCTGATGCACGAAAATGATCCTGGGAGAGATAAAATTATTATGTCGACTTTTTGTTATATCATCTCAAATGGAAGTTTTCAAGTAAATCCAAGCTTCTGGAAAAATTGTAATATTTTTTCAGACCAAAACAAAAATAAATTGAATCCAGGCAGTGTATAAGGAAACAAACCGCTGCCTCGATCGCTCCCAAAAGGCGTTTTATTTTTATTTGCTGTTCAGAAATATGATTTTGGAATGTCACACTACTCTATACAGTACATATATAATAGGCGAATGCTGTGTGTCAGATCTCACAAATCAGATCTCAGAAGGAGAAGTCAGACTCACATGCACACACTTCATGATTGATTACATGTCCACTCATTCTCAACACAACTTGAAAACAAACAAGATGCAGAAAAACGGACTTGTCTTTATCTGTTTGGTAAATAATATGACAGGAGAGGCTTCCTTACTATAATTCACGGACCAGTGTTTGTGTTTGTTTGTCGCACTACTCCTCCTAAAGTTCTGGGCTGATTACATCCAGACATGCTACATAGGATTAGCGTAACCCCAATTAATGTACAAGGGTCTTTTTATCTTTGCCGGTGGTTTTGGGATGATGGGAGAATACGCAAATTCTCGATGTAAATGCGTATCGTGTAGCACCGTCTCCAGATGGGGGGAGGGTATCACACGTCTCCACCCTTTACAGTACAGTATTCCTGTCCCCACGTTTTCCAGTGCAGTGAGGTGTTTTGAATCATAAGCAGTAGGTATGTTTTTGCTTCATGCACATAACCCAGGTTTGTTTTTTTGCCTATACAGAGCTACCAGTTGCCTATACACCGCCCAAATAAAGGTATGTGTCAGAAGAATGTGTTGCATACTTCGAACAAGATCGCCAGTACGCTGGGTACTCTGCTAGTTAGATATAATTTGCTGAACCAAAGAGCCGATTCTCAATGGACATAGTGAGACAACGCATAGTATGAATCACATTCGGAGAATTGGAACCGCTACAGGTAGGTAATCAACTCCATAGAATTTGGGATTCTGTTCCCGGTTCTGAAAGAGGGAATCCATTCTTCCGCCAAAGCCTATTGGACATGGAAAAAAAGAAGAAGGAGGAGAAGAAGAAGCTCGAGGTTTTCCCATCCTGAGAGTGCAAGTGGCAAATTTGATTGGTTGAGACGGTGTACAATTTTATCAAAGTACTGCTAAACTGTAGGTTTTTGGAAGTGCAAAGGAGGCAATTTGTGTTCTACAGTGTCAAAATATATAGTTCAATTGAAATAAAATCAAAGTTTGAAAGGTTTCAGAAAAAAAACAACAAAAAACAAACAAGCAAACAAAAAAAACATTTAATCGGAAGTTTACCGTCATTGATGCAGCGCCTTGTACACCACCTTATTTCTTTATGACGTCCTTAAAAACAACAAGTTTCCTGTTTGGAATGTTGTTCAATTTTTTTTTGACAGACAGACAGATTTTTTTTTAATCTCACACTGCTTATGTGCGACAGGACAGAAAAAAATCTAAAGTATGCCAAATACCAGAGCTAAAGAACAGCTAAACTGTAGATTTGTGTTGCGATTCATATTCTACAGTGTTCATAAGAGAAAGTTCAATTGAAATGAAATAGTTCCTCGATCAGACAGACAGACAGAGTGAACCAATTACTTAACCCCACTTCACGCCATGCGTACGGGGTAGGGATACAATCATTGTAGTACGGCATGCACAAGTGCATTCAAAGGAGTGACGTGGAGCAAAGACAAGCGACTTCGTTAATTTAGAAACATAAATAAATTGTACTTTAATGATACAAATCTAATAATCCAATTATTGGAATTCTGCACTTGCCTTGAGAGGAACAACCATCCAAAGGTTCCGGTTTCACCTTCACGTCTCCATTTAAATCTTGGACAACATCAATCGAGTCTGAACAACAAAAACTCAACAAATGAACCCCATCAGGTCATTCCCATCATCCAGCATCGTTATCTTCAACTTGTACATTGTTATTATAGATTGTTACCTTGTGAGGGAAAAACACTTGTAGGTTCAGGTTCAGGTTCCACCTTCACCACCACTACAGGATCTGCAGAGAAGCAAAAACATGTTATAAACAAAGATCAGAATGACATCAACAAAGAACAACCATTCGACCAGAACATCTTGAACACTTGTGAAGCACAAAAGTCTTTTTCCAGATATTTAATGACATCCACACGACACAGGCCTGTCGCAGCTAAGTGGGAGCCACTTCGTTCCAAAACTGACCAAAAATTATCAAAAATGAACTTCATGAAATTATCAAATCATTAATTATTCCATAAACTGGAGCATATATGGAACACAAGGCAAAAAACAGTTTATCAATTCAGACAAACACAACTCAGGAAAGGAACCAGACTGATAAACATTTCAACAAGCCGGGAGGCAGACATGGGTAGTCGCCTACCCAATAGAACCTGACGAGATGGGCCCGTTCGATGGGGAATGACCTGAGGATTAAGCACAAGAAAATTCATGATTCTAGCTTCAAGGGTTAATGCTGCAGATTGTTTTTTTCATTAAAATACCCCCACATTTAGAGGTTTTTCGGCCATTGCTAGGCAACGGAGGGGTCCATAGCAACGGTTCTTTCTCACACATAACTAGGATATACCATGAACCTACCATACCAGTTTCATGTATATCTGACTCATAGTCTCTGAGATATAACGAACTTCGTTTTTTTATTGTTTTCGACCAGGGTTCATTCAAAGTCTATCTTCTCCGACAGTTTTCATAGGATCCGGCTGGAAATTTTTGACAATATGGCTGAATGTACTGCCCACAGTCGCTGGTGGCCCGATTTTTGATTTTCTAAAAAATAAATTTTTTATGATTTTTCAAAAATTTCAAAGTCCCTTTGCTAAGCATCGGTGGTGTCCATAGCAACGGTTCTCATTTGCACACAACTAGGTCATGGTATGAACGTACCAACCAAGTTTCATCGAAATCACCATTGTATTAACTGAAATCGCCATTTTAAATACTGATAATAAGGGTAGAACGAATCTCAAAAATTTAGTTTTTTTTTTTTGACTAGATCGACTACCCAATATCATGGAAACTTACTATAACAATCCGGTCCACTTGTTAGGCCAGGATGTCGCAACACGATAGTATCAAATTTTGGCAAATTTTCATATTTCTCGATGGACGTGAATAAAATATTAAATTTTCTTCCCTCCAAATGGTTGTCAGATAAATATTTGAGCATTATTGCTCATAGACTTGTGAAGTCAGTCTGATTCATCTATTTTAATGTCCAAATACTTAAAACATTCACTCATCTCAATATTTCAGTAATAATTCCAGAATTCGGTAATCGTCGCGTAATGGCGGACAAGAAAAAAAAATCTCCCTTTAATTGTTGAGGGAGATTGAGGCAAACCTGTATTTTTCCTGCAAATTGGTCATGACAGAAATGTATCATTTGGGGTAAGAGATTTCAAATTCAATGATTCGGGTAAAATTGTATTGTGTATAATATTGATCGTCGCGTAATGGCGGACAAATTTGAAATTTTGAAACGCGTGGTCAGTGAGCGGTATTTAATCAAAATATGTCTATAATGTTTGTAAAATTAGATAATATGATTATCGTTGGTAAAATGAGCCTCATCTCAGCCACTTTCAGCACACTTCGCAGAAGAGCACAGGCACTTTTATTTTTTTTAAATCCCTGAATAGGCTTTCAAAGTGAAACTAGGATAAATTTCACTCCATCACATGCCGCTCAATTTTTGATCGATTTCCAAACTGTAACTTGTGTTCCGGAAAGGAAAGTTTACTCTTTCTGTTGAAATAAACTTTTCAAAACCAAGTTCCAATGACGAATATCAGGTAAATTAAACAACATCTGAAAATCTAAAAATGAAACTGGAAATATGACTGCTTTTTCAGCTAATAGCATTTAACGTACACGAATCTTAGGATCCTGACATCTGACGGTCATTAAAGTATACATTTATTTTAATAGATTTTTCAATGCTCTAACTGACTGTGAGGGTTTCAAGAAGGCTAGTTCACTCATATTTGTGTTTATTTACCGTTATTTAAATACAAGCATTGGAACAGGGTGGCTCCCACTGAGCTGCGACAGGCCCACATCATGACACCTACAAACTGACACTTATATTTTCCATCTATTTGAATGAAAGCAGACCTGGCTAGTGCTGAATTATATAAATCAATTCAACGGCTCCTCCACCAAAACTACCGGATCTAACCTCCTCACTTTCGCTTAGAAATCAATGTAAAAAATATCAATGATGACCCACTTTCGCCGTTGTCTTGTTATGTCCCCAGTCACTGCAGACAGAACCTGATCCACAATAATTCGTCATAAACTCACCGAGATATCCGGCTGGCGGTGACATCCCCGTACCGGGTTCCAGGTCCGTCCCGTCCCCTCCATCACGAAGGTTCTGAACGTCCAGTATCCTGAACCCGCAGATCCCAGCAGCTCCTCCTGGTCCCTCCATCGGAGTTCGATGAGCTCGGATTGTGGATGCAGCTCGGGGGGTCTCGGTTCATGACCCTCAGCACGGAGCTCGCAGGGCTCCCTCTCAACGTTCTTCTCTCACAAACATTAAGTGACACGAACTTTCCGTTATTTCCTCGACGTCGCCATTTAGGAAGTGGAAAGCAAAAGAAGTTATGTTCCCCGACAAGAAAGACTTCCTGGGTTAAATAACTTCTCTTATTGTAAACTTCCATTTTCGATGAGGCGTTTGAAAGGGCCAGCGGGAGGTTTCCCAAGTTCAGCTAATTTGGCAAATACAATACACCCCTGTGCCTCTCAACGTACGATCGAAAGTTTGACGCGAGACGAGATTCGTCCCATCAAAGCCTGCGCCATTGTTACCAATTCATGGTCGTTTGGCCGTGCTCAATCCTTTTTTTTTTCATGCAGAGTCAGATTGTGAAGCAAGGAAGCAGCAGCAGGTAGTCACAACTACTTTTTAAGTAGTCTGGTGTAACTTGGCCGGGGTTTGAACCACCGTGCTCCTTTATTTATTTATTTTTAAGCGATGCAGCCGCTTCAATGTTTGGTGCGTCCTTCCATCCAACCATCCGTCCGTCAAAAAATGAAGAAGAAGAAGAACCTCTCTGACCTTCCGTGCCGTTATGGCACGTGACTGTTACACACACACACACACACACACACACACACACACACACACACACACACACACACACACACACACACACACGCACACACACACACACGCACACACGCACACACGCACACACGCACACACAAACACGCACACACACACAAACACACGCACACACACAAGCACCCACACGCAAACACACACACACACACACACACACACACACACACACACACACACACACACACACACACACACACACACACACACACACACACACCCGCTGCAAGAAGTACAACATGACCTTCAATACTGATAACTCCATCGATCTCCTTGGTTACTCCATCAACAATGGCTCTATGACACCTGACCCTGAATGGCTTCGGCCCCTTCAGGAATTCAGGAGCTGCCCCTACCGCATGATCTGCCATATCTACGTCAGGTAGTAGGTATGTTCTCTTCTTATTCACAATGGAATTTCAAGTTATCTGAGAAGATCCATCCACTTGTACAAAGTAAAAGCTTTCCACTAGCAGCTGCTGCTACTGAAGCCTTTAAAACTCTCAAAAGAGACACATCTGTTGAGTCGGCAGTAGATAATGGCGATAGATGATGATGCTCCTTTCATACTAGAGACTGATGCATCTGATCATGCCATCGAGGCCACACTGAATCAGTCAGGTCGAATCAGTCACCATTATTCCGGAAAATCTTTCAAAATCAGAGTAGCACCACTCTTCTGCGGAAAAAGAAGCATACGCCATTGTCGAAGCTTTGCGAAAATGGAGGCACCACCTTTTGGGGCGTCATTTTTCAGCTGATCACAGACCAAAAGTCTGTTGCCTTCATGTTCAATAACTAAGAGGACAGCAAAATAAAGAATGAAAAGATCACGAGGTGGAGCATTGAACTTTCACGCTGCAGCTACGATATCGTGTATCGGCCGGGAAAGGACAATGTTGCTGCAGATACACCCTTAGGTGTCTACTGCTCCGCAGCTAACCATGTAGTGACCAGTGACTCTCTATACGAGCACCACGGCTCACTATGCCACCCAGGTATTACGAGAATGGCACATTTTGTGTGATGTCGCAACCTTCCCCACTCACTGGATGACATTAACTAGATGAGCACTTCTTGCCCAGTATGCACTAAACTCAAGCCAATAGTCTTTAAACCCCCACCAGGTGAATTGATGAAAGCAACGCAGCTTTTTGAGAGGCTCAAGGTTGATTTTAAGGGACCGCTTACCACCAGTCAACCAAAACTAATACCTGCTTACCATTGGCGACGAGTTCTCAAGGTTCCCTTTTGTTTTCCCTTGTGCCGACCTCAGCACCTCCATGCTTATCAAGTACTTTTGCCAACTGTTCTCAATCTTTGGCATGTGTGCATACATGCACTGTGATCGTGGCTCTTCATTCATATCCAGCGATCTCAGAGGTTTCCTTCATGGACACGGTATCGCCACCAGCCATACTACGTCCTATAATCCACAGGGGAATGGCCAGATTATCTGGAAGGCTGTAATCCTTACTCTTAAGTCCAGAGACCTTTCTACTTCCCAGTGGGAATCTGTTCGCCCTCACGTCCTTCACTCTGTGCGATCCCTCCTGTCTACTGCGACCAATGCGACCCCTCACGAGAGGATGTTCGGGTTTCAGCATCGGTCTTCCAATGGTCATGCCATTCCTTCCTGGATCGCATTTTCCCGCAACGTCTTTCTGAAGAGACAGGTGTGCCAAACAAAGCGTGACCCTTTTGTCGAGTTGATCTACTGGAGGTGAACCCCGAGTACGCCCATGTTCGACTTTCCCTCACGGTAGGAAGATCACAGTGTCCATACAGCACCTGGCACATCGAGGTGATTTTCTGGGTCCTGACGAAGCAGGTAACACAACTCCTCCAGAACACACGGACTCTGGACTAACTTCGAGCGAGGGAATACCCACGGATAACTTTTGTTTCCTTTGTTTCAGCACTGATTTGTTCAGTTGAATGAAGCCATGCTTTGAGGCTTTACTTATTTCAGCTCCCAAGGTGAACCTTCAGCTCCCAAGGTGAACCTTCAGCTTTGTGCTGCCCCCTCTCCAGGCAGGATTGGGGGGGGGGCACTATTAACTTTCCAAAATGTATCTTGTGTAATAGTATGAATAAAATTTGTCACAGATTTATTTCACATGAAAAAAGCAAATCCGATGCCGATTGTGTATGTTCTCATTGTTCTACACTTTTCGCAGGATGTGCACATGAATAAACGAGCTTCATAATGAGTAATATGGATCACGTGATGTCAAACTACGTGTTCCTGTAACAAAGTTGATCATGAGAATTTAGAATTCCACTTTCCAGGCTTTGAGTTTTATCTAAATGTATAAATATTTGGTTCCTTCAGGTTCAGGTGAATGTTCTGTTAACAAGGTGGATAGCCCAACAAGTGTTTGTCGCAACGCTGAGGAACCAATGGATGTTTTGATCAAGTTTAGCTTGGAAAAGCTTCGCTCACCATTGGCCACAGAAACAGAGAAGGAGGGTGAGGAGGATGCTGAGAGGAAGAGGAGCGAGAATTGCTTTGCAATACATGTGTCCCCTACCGATGCGATATTTTATAAGTTTAAAAAGACCACAACTGTGAAAAATTGATGAAACGTCCTGAAACTCGAACTTGCGTTCAGTAACCAGAGGCAGCATCAGTCATTGCCCCCCCCCACCCTGCCCCCCGATGCAAAACGCAATAGTGGCCAAGTGGGGGCCCCTATGAGCCTTGTCAATCGATCACACGAAAATACACATTTTGTTGTCCGTCCGTCCGTCCGACGTTGATGTATTCGGTCGTTACTTTTACAATCTCAACCAATTAAACTTGCCAAGGGGACTACGGGTCATAAGGCAAAGGTTGTAGTGACTTCATCCCCCCCCCCCTTCACCAGCAATTCCGAAGATATGGCGACACAAATGATAATTATCTTTGTAAATGTGTACCGTGCAGCGCCACTCCCGGTGGTGGTGGGAGAGGGTGTAACAAATGACTTTCAGAACCCTCAATTATATAACGACTCACGAGTAAGAGGATTCCATCGGAATATATTTGGAAATGAACAGGATAGAACATCATAAATATATGTGAAAAAAATTAAGACCCTCTCGAGAGCAGGTGCGAGCTGCTCCTATGGTTGGCAGCGAGTGCCCCGGAAGCAGTGGGGGGAAAGAGAGTGGCACTTGTATATGTGGAAGAATTGCGTTGCTCAGCTGGTGGGTCACCCAGATAGCTCAGATGGCAGAGCACGAGTATGGTTTGTCAGAGGACCTTGGTTTGATTCCTGGCCTGGGCCTGTAATTTTTCCACAGATATTTATGATATAAATTATATGAACATTACAGTATTGCAAAATAATAAAAACAATAACGTGATCCCCCCCCCCCCCGGCCACCCCTGTAGATAAATTTCAAATTATTTTATGTGATTAGAATAACGGTAACCTCCTCATCTCACCACCAGCCGTAAAGACAAACTCACGAAATAAAGCTGATCCATGGCCCATGGGGAGTGGTTCCATAACCAATCAGCCTTCTATCACATGCCTCACCAGCCGTTCCCATCAGCAGATCCGGGGGGGGGGCACCTGGTGCATGCCTCCCCTAAACCCCTCCCTTCTCATCAAAGGTGACAGTGTTTCACATGTAATGAGGTGTTTATAACTGATGATGTGTTCTCGGAATGTGGGAAAGGAAACTGTCTCGTGCAGTGGATTTTTCGAAAAATTTACACGGTAAAGCCAATGTATAACAAGAAAAAGAGCAATCGGAGATTGCAAACCCTCGCGAGGACTTCTTTTGAGTGGTGTATTTTTAATCGGTTTTAGGGTAAATCCAATATGGCTGCCAAACCATGTGACCTATGATGTCATATGTGTGAACCTTTTGTACCTCATGGAGAGGCGGTCATACGTTTAAAGTTTTGCCTCGATCTGTTCAGCCACTTCAGAGATTTTTGAAGGTTTTTAAAAAAAACAAAACAATATGGCTGCCAAATCACATGACTGATGATGGCATAAAAAATTTCTGTGGACCGTTTTATCCCTAGATGACCCTCAAAAATTTTCATACCGATTGGATGTGCCATTCTACATTTGTAATTATGACGTCACAACGAGGGCACCTATGATGTCATAAAAATCACACTCGTTCCCCATGAGGAGTACTTGCTATGTGCCAAGTTTCAATTTTTTCCTTGGTGCGGTTTCTGAGATACAGAGGTCCAAAGTTTTTCCGTTTTTCCAATATGGCGACCACACCAGGTGACATATTACGTCATAATTATCATTAAAACATTCTACATGAGTAGTCGCACCAATGGCGAAAATTTTGTCCCAATCCGTCAAGCGGTTGCAGAGAAAAACACGAAAGTTCTGTGCGGACAGACAGACAGAGAGACAGACAAACAAACAAACGGCCCAAATGCAATACCCTCTCTGAATCCTTCGGAAAGGGTAACAAGGTCGGTAAGTCTACATCATATTACATTGTGTTACTAATATTACATCAACAATTTAACTCCATACAGCAAAACTCCTTTAACTCCATTCAGCAAAATTACTAAAACCAGGAGGAGTATGACATTTAAATATTTTTCTCCTTGTTCCGCTTGCTGTCTCCACTAATACTAACTTATTCTTCTTCTTTCGGCTGCTCCCGTTAGGGGTCGCCACAGCGGATCATCCGTATGATCCGCATAGTGATTTGGCACATGTTTTACGCCGGATGCCCTTCCTGACGCAACCCTGGTCGCCTCTTACGACACAGGGATGTCTCCACTAATACTAACCTCACCCATTAATTTTGTAACAGTCCTGTTTAGTTAAAAATCAGGGGAAAACTTCTTAAATCAATTCATTACATCATAGTGCTTCCTTTCCTTGAGATGGAGCATTCCTTTTATGCAGTGTTTATCACCCTTCACAAGTTGATATGTTTTGTTGGCAAAGTGATACCCCACCCTCGGGGGCCCCCCGTCTCGAAAGATTGTGAACCACGATCGGTCGTGTGGGGGCCCCTCGTCATCTCGGGTCCCCATGCGGTTGCATGGGTTGCATGCCACTAAACCCCCTCTGTCTGTAACCGATTATAATAAAGCCATGTACGAAGTTTCATTTGAATAGGTTATAGGGTCTGGGGAAAAAAAAACAAGCTCAAATGAGCTAAGATCCTCGTCCTCTTAATGATGACGTCATAAAAACGAATATGACATCATTGTGATGTATCAAGTTTGCAATAAATTATTATCCGTGCTAATGCCCGGCTTGATTCCCGCAAACAAAATTCAAACAGCTTGCCGAGTTTCAGAGATAATGATATAGGCGATTTCCATTAGCGGCGATATTATGACATCAACTTTTTTCTAGGAAGAATTTCCAAAATCGGAGATGGTTACTGCCTGCGCGTGGGCTTTCTGCATATACATGGCAAGTTTTACGAAGATCCGATGAAAACTCTGGGTTGTGAAACAAAAAATGACAAAAAAGAGGAATGACGTCATAAAATTGATATGACGTCATAGTGATGTATCATATGTGTGGGAATTCATCTCTGCTTATGCCCTATTCAATTCCTGCAAACAGAATTCAAAAAGCTTGCCTAGTTTCGGAGATAATTTTTTCGGTGATTTCCATTAGCGGAGATATTTTGACGTCATAACTTTTTTTTCTAGGAGGAATTTTCAAAATCGGAGATGGTTACTGTCTGCACAGGGCATTTTTACATATATACGCCAAGTTTCAGGAAGTTGTGATGTAAAACTGTAGGCTGTGAAACAAAAAAAGTCCACAAGAAGAAGATGAAGAACAACAACATGAGTGAGACTTAGAGATCCTCCACGAGGATCTAAAAAGTCTGAAAAACCACAGGTTGGTCAATCGGATCAATCGCTACTTAAAAGTGGGGGAGACATTGCAAATGCAAATCGCGGAGCAAATAGTGATGAGCAGGTAGGTCTAGTACTCGAGCCTCTGCCAATTGTTGATTTTAGACACTAATTTGCTGGGGTGAAATCTGAGCATTTAATCTGACTGCCTTTGCCGCATTTCTTTGAAATAATTTAACCAATTATAGGGGGTGCTTTTAATTTATACCTGGTGTTGGCTTAATGGTTAGGGTGGTGGGCTTTGGATCCTTGGGTCCTGAGTTGAAATTCTGCTCAGCTGTTGAATTAATACCAGGTGGGGTTAACTCGGCCTGTCATCCTTCCGAGATCGGCAAAATGAGTGCCAGCATGCTGGTATACTGTGTCGGAGTGGCGACCCGTCCAGGATTGTCCCAACAGCCAAGGAGACTGCCTAAGCATCACCAACGCTCGGCACAGAGTATGGTCCCAATCTCCTCTCCTTTTAATTTCGAGTTTCTTGGTGCCAAAGTCTATTATTGCAATGAAAAACCACATGTAAACATCTCTTTCATACTTTTATTGTTACTTCTACAGTTCTACTTTTCATCCTCTTCAAAATCTACAAACATGCAAACCTCCACACCCCCAAAAATGCACAAAGGTGGGGTCCAGAGGTAAGCTTGACAGGCGGTTCCACCTTCTGACTCCCCATTTTAAAAAATATCTATTTCTTTCCCTCTTTCTCATATTCTGGAGCCATTGCAAACACAATAAATCCGTTTGGGGAAGTTCTCATAAGAGGATCAAGTGAAACTGAAAATGACAACCTGGACAGCATTTGTTCGAGTCGGCCTACCACAATATCATTGTTTACATGGAGTGTTTGCCATCATTTGGGCTCTTGGGGAACCATAAAGAATAACTATTCAACGCAGTGCCTTAGAAGATCGCTCTCGGGGTGAATGGTCCCTGCCATGAGAAATTCTCTTTTACGGGTGCTCGGACGCAACAATATCTACGATTCTTCTAACTAAGCGTACATAACAAATTAACTTTCAGCAAGCAAGGCTATAGTCCTTTTTCTCCATATATACACAAGAAAATGTGAAATTGCCAAAGTATTGAACTTAACTTTTTCTACTGTTTGGAGAATTATATTGAGTGAACAAAAGATTAAGGAATATGGTGAAATTAACCAGCTTCATTGAGCTGGTTCAATTGAGTGCAACAAAAACAACTTGTTTCAATGGAAGGAAAATCATTAACGAGCGGGATCACCGCAAAGGTGACCGTGGCTGGGTTCTCCATGAGGAATCTCCAGAGTTCGGCAGGTCAAATAAATTAAATTACAGATCAAATTAAACGAACAAACAATTAACATAACGGGAGGATAAGGGTCATTATCTTGCCAAAACGAAGTTTTTGCAAGATATGTTAGTCAGCTTGTATGTTTTTTTTGTTTGTTTGTTTGTTTGTATGTAATCACGTATAAAAAATTCTGCAGAGCACAGTTATCATCGGAAATTTTTGTAACTTCGCATATCAGAGGCCTATAGAGGTCATTTCAGTGCACAAAATTTTGAAGGTCAAGGTGAAAGGTCAAGGTCACTTTGGTGCAAATCAGGGGAGTCGACGAAACCCTTATTTTTTGAGTAATTTTCATCGGATCGGCTTCAAACTTCATGGGAATATAGTTCATGGTCTGGCGCTCAGCTGATTAATTTTTGGTGGCGATTGGCCTTGACCTTCATGGTTAGCGCCTCAGGTTAAACATATTTTACCCCAAGGTCAAATTTTCAAGTTTTAGGAACCATATCATGTAGTACCTCAAATTGAACACCTCCATGAGTGCTTTCTAGATATGTCAAGCTTGAGACATTATGATGTCATTTGGTGACATTATGAAGCAAAAGCATATTTTTCATGGTTACTCTGTAGAACGATTCTCATCGGAATCTTTCGTAGGCAGATATTCCTCAAGGAGTCGCTCCTGGTGGATAGCAGCTCTGTTCACCTCAGTGTGACCTTAAAGAAGTCACACGTAGTCACCTTTTGGCAAGATACGGGTCACCCTGCGGATGACATTGGTTTATTTTTATGTTGCCAAAATGAAGTTTTTGCAAGATATGTTTAGTCAGCTTGTATGTTTTATTTTTATTTTTTTGTTTGTCTGTAATCACGTATAAAAAATTCTGCAGAGCACAGTTATCATTGGAAATTTTTGTAACTTCGCATATCGGAGGCCTATAGAGGTTGCTTTCAGCGCATAAAATTTTGAAGGTCAAGGTCAAAGGTCAAGGTCACTTTGTCGCAAATCAGGGGAGTCAACGAAACCCTTATTTTTTCAGTAATTTTCATCGGATCGTCTTCAAACTTCATGGGAATATAGTTCATGGTCTGGTGTTCAGCTGATTAATTTTTGGTGGTGATTGGCCTTGACCTTCATATGTTTTTTTTTGTTGTTTTTTTTTTGTCTGTAATCACGTATAAATCACTCTGCAGAGCACAGTTATCATTGGAAATTTTTGTAACTTCGCATATCGGAGGCCTATAGAGGTCCCTTTCAGCGCATAAAATTTTGAAGATCAAGGTCAAAGGTCAAGGTCACTTTGTCGCAAATCAGGGGAGTCGACGAAACCCTTATTTTTTGAGTAATTTTGATCTGATAGTCTTCAAACTTCATGGGAATATAGTTCATGGTCTGGCGCTCAGCTGATTAATTTTTGGTGGCGATTGGCCTTGACCTTCATAAGTCTTTTTTTTTTTTCGGTCTGTAATCACGTATAAATCACTCTGCAGAGCACAGTTATCATTGGAAATTTTTGTAACTTCGCATATCAGAGGCCTATAGAGGTCCCTTTCAACGCATAAAATTTTAAAGGTCAAGGTCAAAGGTCAAGGTCACTTTGTCGCAAATCAGGGGAGTCGACGAAACCCTTATTTTTTGAGTAATTTTGATCGGATAGTCTTCAAACTTCATGGGAATATAGTTCATGGTCTGGCGCTCAGCTGATTAACTTTTGGTGGAGATTGGCCTTGACCTTCATGGTTAGCGCCTCAGGTCAAACATATTTGACCCCAAGGTCAAATTTTCAAGTTTTAGGAACCATATCGTGTAGTACCTCAAATTGAACACCTCGATGAGTGCTTTCTAGATATGTCAAGCTTGAGACATTATGACGTCATTTAGTGACGTTATGAGGCAAAAGCATATTTTTCATGGTTACTCTGTAGAACGATTCTCATCGGAATCTCTCGTAGGCAGATATTCCTCAAGGAGTCGCTCCTGGTGGATAGCAGCTCTGTTCACTTCAGTGTGACCTTAAATAAGTCACACGTGGTCACCTTTTGGCATGATACGGGTCACCTTGCGGATGACATTGGTTTATTTTTTATTCTCTCAATTTTCAGCTCACCTGGAACATCTTTCCTGGGAGCTTATGGGATGTCAGTCAGTCAGTCCGTCTGGAAAGTCTGCACGTCAGTCCATCCATCCACAAACGCTTGCAACTTCTCTGAAACTAAACACAATTTTTGTGAAACGTGACCGCAACGTTCATCACACGGGATGTACCAAAGTTTAATCACAGCATTAAAATAATCGGGCCTGAAGAGGTTATACCGGGGTTGCCCCCCAAAATAGTTATTTGCTTTCTTCTCAGAAACTACACTTGCAATTCCGATGAAACTTGACCACAACCTTCATCACCCGTTTTAATGCCGTGAACAAACCAAAGTTTGTCTTCTAACAATTGAAGCAATTGAAAGTCTTCTAATGGGAGTGAACTATCTTATCTTTCTTCGGGTAAGATGAACTTGAGGAGGTCTTTTTACAAAAAGGGGAATCAAAAGTATTTTTGTGAATGTGAATAATCTTATGGTTCTGCAGGTAAAATAAACTCGAGAAGAACATTTTACAAACATTGAAATGGAATATCGTTTCCCAGTACAAACCACCTCGTGCTTCTGCAGGTAATATGAAGTCGTGAACTTTTGGTTACAAATCGAGCACCGAAAATCGTTTTCTAACGAATGAATCTTCTGGATCTTATCACATCTTCAAATGATATTATCTTCAAATAATATTCCATGCAGAAGATCTTATCACAAACAACAGTTTGACATTTCTCTGATGTGAATCTTCCGGTGCATTTTCAAATACATTAAATTTGTGAAGGCCTTTTGGCAAACTGAGCACTTGTAGGGCTTCCTATCTGCGTGAACGATCTTATGCATATCCAGTTGTGATGAATGTGAAAAGGCTTTTGCACAAACTGGACACTTGTAATGTTTCACATGTGGGTGAACCACCTTATGTGCCGTTAACTGAGAATGATGTAGGAACACCGTTTTACAAACATGGAAATTGAACTGACTCTTTCGAACAGGAGAGTGGTTGGATTTCTTCTCTTCACCTGTATTTTGAGAGCTGCCTTTGCTCCTCATGTTGTAGTTTGAAATAAAGTTGTTGTAAGAAGACAACCAGTTTTCAACATGCTTCTCTTCTTCTCCTGTAATGATAATAAATAAGAAAAAGTTTTGAGTGCACACAGCATATATAGGTATTTTTTTTTCCAGATTTAATCAGTAACCTCAGTATTTTCATTGACAATTACACTTTCGTGTGTGCATTAGAAAAATGCAGATCACAATGAAATTTACAGATAAATTCTTCAATCAACATTTACAAATCAGAAATTTTTGGGATTACGTGATATTAAACTGTGATCTCTTAAGGATGACAAAGAAACCATCTAACATACCAAACCAGGGCAGAATGTCAGGATGGCTTATAGGTACACACTCTCACCTCAAAGCTGTCTCCTCTGGGTTTCAATCTCGGCCCAGTTATAAACTCATTCTGATTTTTTTTAAAAGGCAAGGCAATTCATCAACGTGTGTGCCGTCCCTCGGATGGACGTTAAACTGGGCGTCCCATCTTACAAAATGAGTTGATGTAAATTAAAGACACCACAGTGTCCTTCGTGAGGAGTAGGTGAGGCCATCATGAGCACCACAACCAAATTCCAAATTCCTACTCTGACTTTGTGTCTGATTGGTGACTCATCCAGGATTGTAACCTTCACCAAAAACTGTTTCAGCAGAACTGACCCTTTGTAGAGAGGTGATGATGATGATAACGGTTAAGTGACAAGGCAAAAATTTAATTGATATAACAATACACTTGTTTGTGTATCCTTCCGCCTGTGTCTGTGTAACATTCCGGTCCACCCATTTGTTGGACAGTTTATCCAACTCCACTCACAATTTCAACCTGAAACATCATTCGACCACCATGTTGGTGCTTCCTGCTACATGAAGCCAAAGACATCTTTCGAGTTGTCATATTCTTAATCGCCATGCCCTCCCTACAAGTTTTCACTTCAGTGTAAAATGACCAAAGTGACAGTAAAAAGGATTTTGAGCCGATGGGCATCATCGGGCTTGTGAAGATTGGCCTCAGCGGTTGAGGCAGCATCTGTTTATGCACCACCCAAATAATTACAGTATGTGGCATTCTCTCAAGCAGGGGTTTTACCAAGGAGGTTACACAGGTCCTTGCTGCCTGTGTCATTACAAAGGTCTTTGTCTGAGGACATTGTGAATCTCGTGACATTGTGAAAGAAAGCATGTCATTATTTACTTTTGATGATGTGTATATATGGATGAGGAAGAAGATAATGGGTTTCAGGTCTCATGGTCACTTGAGAGTTGCATTTCCACTGGGTTTCTGCATATCTCACGGGATTGTGAGTTGGACAGGGGACCATGACATGTATGAGCCATTTCGATGATGGATTCTGTGATATCAGTGATTCTGTTATAGGGGAGGGGAAGTATTAAATGTTCCATAGTTTTGATGTGGGAATGCCCATTTGCTTTTATGAGTAGGAGGGTGTGGAAGTAGTTTTCAAATCAAAAGCATTAAAAGTCCAAATGCAGTATTTGATCAAGCCTGTGAAAACATGTCGAAAGTTTCTTTCGTGACAAACTGCAAAGCCTGGGTGCTCTTGCAAAATGCATGGTTCTTTGACATAAGATGTTATCTTAAGTTGCCTCGATTGAACTTCGCTTTTGCAAAAGCAGAATGTTGAATGAACACCAATTAATTCACATTTCCAAGGTTTTTAATATCTTTTTTCTTGTCTTCTGTTTTTAAACTTAAATCAGTATAAATGCTGATTGAAGTAGATGGGAAGCTATGTGGAATGTGAAATAGTGTAAGGGAATTAGTCACAACGTTTTGTTTCCTCTTAAATAATTTTTTTGGACCTTTCAGCTGAAACATCTTCAGTTGTAACCCATTTGATGAAATGAAAACAGTCTGCATGCCCATAATCACAATATTGATTTTCAAACCCATGTGCCATGCTATAATTGAGAAGACCTTGTTGGGAATATTCATTTCCTTTGTTTTCTATCAATTAATGATGATTTATGTATTAATCAAATGGACAAGAACTATTTAGTTGCATGATGAAATAGCTTTTATATTTTGGTATACTTTATACTTAAAAAATAGGACCACTGGACCTGCAGGTTATCTGAGCCCTGGACTAATGCTGTAACCCAAATTTGGTAGGATTCTGACTGGTGGGTCTGGTGAGGAAAATTTTCGAAGAAATTGACACGATTTTCCAAATAGTCTCGATGGCAAACAGCCATTTCAGGGCGAAGCGTGCTTTCGCGTCATTATGAAGTTTTTTTGGTTGATTCATCATCTCTGAGCTATCCTGAATCAGAATCAGCCGGATGCAAGACTCGCACCATTGAGGAATTTTTTTTGGAGGCGAAAAACAAAATGGCCACCACCAACTTTCGATATATTCTGTTTTGGGCTATATCTTCACTTCTAATGTACTTACCACACAATTTTGGTGTCTACGACTATGTTTTTATGTGACAGACAAGGTAAACGTTAATGATTCTCTCAAGATTGGACGACAACAGATGGCGGAATTTGAATCTGGATGGCCAAAAAGCTTGAACAAAACTAACCAAGAAAGTGACCCTGATGACTTCGATCAAAAAGAGCATCAAGCTGGATGGAAAGGCCAGTATACGATACCAAATTGATCTACACCCGAGTCATATGTCTCCAACAATACAGGGATATTGATATCAAGGATGTCCTGTCTTACGAACTGTCCCCTGTCCCAGACTCCTTGTTTGATGAGATCGGTGCGATGCGGTCTCAGTCAAAAGCAATCCTGAAGACGAAACCCCAAGATGAGCAATCAAGTCGAATCCAAGGTGTTCCAGATGCTGTCATCATCGATGGATGCGCCATGTTATGGACTGTACATTGGCCCACAAATGGTACAGTTGAGGATTATGTGATCAACTTCATGGGACCATCAAATACCACCTGGAGTGTTGTGACGTATACCTGATTTTCGACAGGTACATCAAAATCAGCACGAAACAAATGACGAGATCCAGTCACGCAGGTCATGATTCAAGTCGAAAACATCAACTCAACTTACACACAACACTTCCAGCGCAAAAAGTGGTCCAAAATGTGGCCTACAACAAAGTACAACTGATCGATTTGATCTGTCAGTATCTGATGACCCACATTGTGGACAACCAGACCAAACTGGTGATCACTGGAAAAGATCCTACACCAGGACAAGTATGGAACCATTCCACTCTCCAGAGACAGAATCTGAAAACACACCATGAAGAAGCAGATGTCATCATCATCCATCACTTCGTTAGAATTGTGTCAGGTGTCAGTGGTGACTCACACATCAAAGTGGTCTGTGATGATACAGATGTATTTGTCCTGTTGACTCATTTCTACCTCGAGGAAAGAATGACTGTGGATGTCAGCATGGAGAGTCCGTGTGCTGGGAGGGCAAACATAGACATTCGCCAAACAGCACTGAAACACAAAAGCATCACCAAATATCTGCCTGCTGTACCTGCTCTGACCAGATGTGATACTGTGTCGTATTTGTTTGGCATTGGAAAGGCCACAGCGCTGAAGGTACTAATGGGCGGACATCATCCCACTTTACTTGGTCAGCTGGAAGCAGACGAGGAAAAGATGATAACTGAGGCAACTACCTTCATTGCTGCCTGTTATGGTTCCAAAGTCGAAGGCGATATGTCCATACACCGGTATCAGTTGTCAAAGTCTAAGATGGCCAACTCCAAGATTACCTCTGCTCCGAAATTGAAGTCGTTGTCCCCATCGCATGACGCCTTTGTTCAACATGTACATCACGCTCATCATCAAGTCATTATATGGAAATCGGCCACTCAGTCAGACCCTCCGAACTTGGATCCCATCAAGTATGGATGGCAAGAAGGTGAGGACGGTGCGACGTTGTGTCCAACCACACTTCCACCTGATGTCTGCTGCACCAGTCACCATTCTGCAGCTGATCAAGTGTGGATGCTCCACCAGCCGGCCATGTTCCACCGGGAGGTGTGGTTGTGTGGCAGCACCGATGTCATGTTCGAAGTTTTGCAGTTGTAATGCTGGATCAGACTGTTGTAACGAACAGACAAGGGCAGTAGCTGCTAATCACGACGACGATGACGAAGATTGAACATAATGTGGAACATTGCATCCTTAACAAAGTTAATATTTGTTTGCCGAAAAATAAAAGGTAATTTCAAAATCATATACATGTACATACTTACTTTAGGACATAACCCAAAGTCATAGTCAACTATCCACATGTATCCAGATATATTTGTGTAAAAATCGTATTCCAATATAATCATCAATTCATTGATCATTGCAAGTAAGTTACTTCAGCCGTCATTGATTATTATTGTACATAGTATTAATATTTGAGGGTTCATCAAATTCAATTTCTTACTCGAAGTGATCATTGGAACTGCAAAATAGACATTTTTCATATTAAAATGGTGGCCATCTTGAAAATTTGAGACAGGTCTTATATATCCACCTTCAATTTTATCATTATCGGATTCCTTGACCATGAAAACATAGTGGTTTGTAAGTGCATTAAAAGTGAAGATATAGACCAAAACAGAATTTATCAAAAGTCGGTGGTGGCCATTTTGTTTTTTACCTCTAAAAAAAATTCCTCAAGGGTGCGAGTCTGGCACCCGGCTGATTGTGATTCAGGATAGCCCAGAGATGATGAATCAACCCAAAAACTTCATAATGATGCCACAACATGCTTTTTCACATTTCCGCTGGATTAAAATATTTCACCAAGTCTACCATCTTGACACATTTCCGATCATGTGATCGGCATGACCTCCACAATTTAACATCACTACCCTGTCCTAATGTTGTAACCCAAATTTGGTTGCATTGACGGGTGGGTCGGCAGAAGAGGATTTTGAAAGTACAGTGGTACCTCTACTTACGAATGTCTCTACATACGAATGTTTCAGGTTACGAAGCGCCTGAATGGGAAAATATTGCCTCTAGTTACGAAGGCGTTTCAGGATACGAAGTCAAAAATACAGCACAGTACGCACTGCTTTTCGCTGCTCCCAGAGTTTCCCGAACGTAAACAAACTTGTAGCTGCTCTGCCATTGGCTATCGCCTAAAATCTGCCTAGCAACCCTTTGCGTATGCGTGTATCCCAGCATGCTCTTCGTGTCCCCGTCCCGCTCTGTAAATATATTTATACTGCATACAGTCTATGGTCCCGCTACGAAGTGCTCGGAGAGTGTTACAGTACAGTACGCGTGTGGATTACAGTAACTTTTATTCACAATGGACCCCAAGAAAGCAATGAAGAAAAGTGGACAAGGAGAAAAGAAGAAGAAGAGAGTTTTTCTGGCCATACAAACAAAGCAAGAGATAATAGAAAAGTATGAAAAGGGGATGCGTTTGATTGATCTCGCAGAAGAATATGGCCGTAATATATCTACGATCGGCACGATAATAAAACAAAAGGAAGCCCTAAAAGCTACGGCTCCTTCCAAAGGCCTCTCTGTCATTTCCAAGAGGAGGTCGGCAGTGAACGATGAGATGGAGAGGTTGTTACTCGTGTGGATAAAGGAGAAAGAGATCGCTGGTGACAGTGACAGAGGCCATAATTTGCGTAAAGGCAACCGCCATCTTCACTGACCTCGTGAAGGAGGATACAGGCGAGGGAAATTCGGCGCAAGGACTACACCAGGAGTTTAAGGCATCGCGTGGGTGGTTCGAGAAGTTTAAAAGGAGGACTGGACTTCACTCTGTTCTTCGCCATGGCGAAATTATTTCGCTGGGAAAGGGCATGGGTCTTGAGGTGGATGACGAGGACATCAACGAGCTGATTCAGGAGCACAACGAGGAGCTTTCGACGAAGGAGCTGCAGGAATTGGAGGTGATGCAACACACCGCGGTGCAGGAGGAGTTCAAAGAGGAGGAGGAGGAGGCAGCCATTATTCCATCAGCCCAAATCAAAGACATTTTAGGAAAATTCCATGAAGTCTCGGAATTTGTTGAAAAGAATCACCCGGAAAAAGTGTTCACAAGTCGGGCTATCGCGCACTATGATGATGTCTGCCTCGCGCATTTCCGACGGATTGTTAAAAGCCGGCAAAAGCAGACGTCATTGGATCAATTCTTCACGAAACGCGAGGCAAAAAACACTGATGATAAGGACCAGTAAACAAAGAGGCCAAAAAGTAACGAGAATAGCAGTTAAAAGGTAAATGAATATTTTTATTATTTCCTTTATTCTTTGTTTTTTACATTATGTGCCTCTCGTTTTATGTTTATTGTGCGGTAATCTAATTTTAACATGTATTTGTTTCATGTTCTGATGCATTTTTATGATTTATTAAAAAAAAATGTCCGAATTTTGCGGGGCTTGGAACGGATTAGCGCATTTACATTCAAAAGGCGTCTCTACTTACGAAGGTTTCACGTTACGAAACTACTCCCAGAACGAATTAAATTCGTAAGTAGAGGTACTACTGTAAATGCGATTTTCCCAAAAGTTGATGGTCAGCCATTTTGACATACTTCTGATCATGTGATCCACAGGACTTTCACAATATAATTAACATCCCTACCCCACCATGATGTTGCAACCCAAATTTGTTAGCATTCTGACAGGTGGGTGTAGAGAAGAAGATTCTGGAAGGAATTTGCGTGACAGCTATTTTGACACACTTCCGGTCAAGTGATCAGCATGGCCTCCAAAATTTAATACAAGGACCGTGTCCTAATGTTGTGACCCAAATTTGGTAGAATTCTGGCTGGTGGTTCTGGAAAAGAAAATTTTTGAAGGAATTTATACGATGTTCACAAAAATTGACAAAGTCGGCTATTTTGACACACTTCCGGTCATGTGATCAGCATGGCCTCCGCAATTTAATAGCACCACCCTGTCCTAATGTTGAAACACAAATTTGGTCGCATTGAAGGGTGGGTCTGGAGAAGAAGATTTT
Source organism: Eptatretus burgeri (assembly GCF_056783735.1). Classification (NCBI taxonomy): domain Eukaryota; kingdom Metazoa; phylum Chordata; class Myxini; order Myxiniformes; family Myxinidae; genus Eptatretus; species Eptatretus burgeri. Next base: position 46,037,729 of record NC_140977.1, on the reverse strand, counting down.
GAAAGGAATCGATGTGATTGTCCCAAAAGTTGACCATGTTCGCCATTTTGACTCACTTCCGGTCATACAATTGGAATATTTAAGATCCCTGCGCTAGCCTAATGGTGTAATGCAAATTTTGTAGCATTCTGACTGGTGGATCAGGAGAAGAAGATTTTGGAAGGAATTTGCGGGACCGCCATTTTGACACACTTACGGTCATGTGATCGGCATGGCCACCCCAATTTAACAACCCTGCCCTGGCCTAATGTTGCAACCCATATTTGGTAGCATTCTGAATGGTGGCTCTGGAGAAGAAGATTTTTGAAGAAATTTACTAAGTCAACCATTTTGACAAACTTAAAGTCATGTGACCGGAAGGAGCTTTGCAATTCCTATTGCCAAGTCAGGAGCGGAATGTTGCTGCAAAATTTAAGCCGGATCAGCCCAGCGGTTTGGCTAGAGAAGTCAAAAAAGGAGATGGACGGATGATGCACGATGATGATACCTTATCTGGAATGTAAATTCCGGATAAGCTAAAAATAAAGATCAGAGCCTGTTTGCTGTAGCTGGCTTTGGATTTCATCATTAAATGTTGAGAAAGTTGTTTGTGCTTTTGAATTTGCTGAGTTCATCCTGACAAGCAGTTCTTGTCTGGTCTTGCTCAAATTGTCTCATTGCTTCATTGTTTGCTCGAGTGTATAAAAGAGACACTCTTGAGCACTAAGTCAGAGAGGACTCCACCACTGATGGGGTGCCTTCCTCCATAAATATGTTTTGAGTGATTCAACGCTGTTAAAATAAATTGTTAAAAGAACCTGTGAGTAAATTTTCTTCTACAAGGGTGAGGAGAGGAGGACAGAGTTGGGACTTGGTCCCTGCCATGAGAAATTCTCTTTTGCGGGTAATCGGATGCAATAATATCTACGATTCTTCTAACTAAGCGTACATAACAAATTAACTTTCAGCAAGCAATGCCATGGTCCCTCTTTCTCCATATATCCACAAGAAAATGTGAAATTACCAAAGTATTGAACTTAACTTCTTCTTCTGTTTGGAGAATTATATTGAGTGAACAAAAGATTAAGGAATATGGTGAAATTAACCAGCTTCATTGAGCTGGTTTCATTGAGTGCAACAAAAACAACTTGTTTCAATAGAAGGAAAATAATTAACGAGCGGGATCACCGTAAAGGTGACCGTGGCTGGGTTCTCCATGAGGAATCTCCAGAGATCGGCAGGTAAAATAAATTAAATTAAAGATCAAATTAAACGAACAAAGAATTAACATTACGGGAGGATAAGGGTAATTTTTTTCTCTCAATTTTTAGCTCACCTGGAACATCGTTCCTGGGAGCTTATGGGATGTCAGTCAGTCAGTCCGCCTGGAAAGTCTGCACGTCAATCCATCCATCCACAAACGCTTGCAACTTCTCTGAAACTAAGCACACAATTTTTGTGAAACTTGACCGCAACGTTCATCACCCGGGATGTACCAAAGTTTACTCACAGCATTAAAATAATCGGGCCTGAAGAGGGTATACCGGGGTTGCCCCCCAAAATAGTTATTTGCTTTCTTCTCAGAAACTACACTTGCAATTCCGATGAAGCTTGACCACAACCTTCATCACCCGTTTTAATGCCGTAAACAAACCAAAGTTTGTCTTCTAACAATTGAAGCAACTGAAAGTCTTCTAACGGGAGTGAACTATCTTATCTTTCTTCGGGTAAGATGAACTCGAGGAGGTCTTTTTACAAAAAGGGGAATCAAAAGTATTTTTGTGAATGTGAATAATCTTATGGTTCTGCAGGTAAAATAAACTCGAGAAGAACATTTTACAAACATTGCAACGGAATATCGTTTCCCCAGTACAAACCACCTCGTGCTTCTGCAGGTAATATGAAGTCGTGAACGTTTGGTTACAAATCGAGCACCGAAAATCGTTTTCTCACGAATGAATCTTCTGGTAGTGGGGCGGCTTAGCCCAAATATTCAAAAGAATTGTGCATTTTGTGATACAAGCACCAAATTTGGCACAAATATACATTAATATGTTGCGAACATTTTCAGATCTTGGGCCACTTGAAATTCTCTCTTTATGTCCTCCATATTGGATTTCAAAATGGCCGCCACTTGAAATCTACATTTGCTATTATCTCTGGACGTAATGCAGGTATTGACTTTATTCTGGTATCTAAATGTATGTTTTTGGGGGCAAGGAATCCAATGGTACCATTTTCAACTTAATATTATCTATCACAGTCTGTTATATAATTTTATTTGGAAATTATCTAGGCAAATACTGGATTCAACACAATACTTTGAAAAGAATGTCTTCGTTCTGTAAATGTCTTTGATATAATACTGACATGCTACATGGTCTAGTATTGAGGCTCGGTGTACTGGTATCTGAGGCTAGGTATATACCGGTACTGAAGATACGTGTACATAAACAGTGTCATGTTAACAAGTTCAGCATTGGCACAAGTACATGTATGTTGTTGACTCATCGTCATGTGCAGTCCCCTTCACACACACAGAGGGCTGTGCACTGAAGGGCAGTCTTTTTGCACTTGCAGCGCCTCACATACCCTTTCTTGCACTTGCAAGAAACCAGCTCAATGCAGCTGTGAGCTGCCTCAGTTAGCCTGGTCCAGTAAGGTGTGTACTGTCCTTCTCCAGTCCTTGACCAACCCCAGTTGGTTGGTGGAGGGAGCTCTGGTCCTGGCAGCAGTATCTGACCCCACACATGTCCACTTTGATACACTGCCCTCTTGACATGTTCTTCCAGAGCTGCCTTCGTTGGAGGGATGAGCTGCACATTGTTCTTGCTTGCGAAGAGTTTCCTCCTGGCCTTGTCAATGTCTGTGCATTTGCTGGTTCGATCATACAACAGGATCACGAACCTCTCGATGATGCGCATTGCATCGTCTGGTATGTCACGAGGTGCAGAGGACAGCAGCAGCAGCGCCTCAGTGAGTTCTGGCAATACCGTCCAGACTGCCCACGCAGTCTTCTTGCCATGTCTATGAAAACTAGACACAGTGTCACATCCAGTTAGAGCATGGAACATTGGCAGTGCACGAGCCTTCTCTCGTCCCAATCCAGCTGCTATTTCGTGTGCTGCTAGGTATCGGAAACTCTGGCCCGTTCCGAATGCCAGCCACAGTTTGTCTTCTGGTTGCAACTCCTGTGCCAGGGACACTGCCAGCACCACAACATCGGTGTCTACAGTCCGGATGAGTATTGCATGGTGTCCATGCTGGACTGCGTGAGATGCATGCAGCAACATCCGACTGTCAGCTTCTTCATGGTTACATGGGGCAAGTGAGGTCAGATCTGGCAGTAGTGGCTTGCTGAGCACTGCCTCTCCATCAGTAATGACGAGTTGCTTGTCCTCCTGGTCAAACCATTCCATGAGAGCTGCTGAGAGGAACCTGAACAGCTCGGTCTTGTTGCTGTCCACTCGTAGGAAGTTCTGCCAGTTTCCTGGTATGGCTGCGGCAGCCACCACACGTCTCCGCACACCTTGTCCCCGCTTTGCACGTGTACTACCTTTCAGTGAATCAGCAAGGTAAGTATCCCAGACCAGATCCAGGCGTGACACTGTTTGCAGCTTCGTGGACATATATGGGATGAATATCTGTTGTGCATACTCTTCAAAGGTCTTTGATGCAGCCGGCTTCAGCATCTGGACGATGGCTGCTCCATCAAGCACAATACAGGTCGTGACAGGAGTCTCTGTCTTTGCGTCGGAGACTTCTTCCAAGCATGTGAGGAGATCACTCTTGGGACCAGTGCAGAGGCTTCCACCATCAGACAATGCAGGAGGACATGCCTTATTCTCGTGACAAAAGAACTCCTCAAGGTTTCCATCCCTCGTCTGGCAGCCAATGTACAGGCGTGCGAAGAGTTCACGGTCATTCTTGATGCAGGCGAGCTGTTGCTGACCTATGCTCTGGCTTCTTGGAGTGGAAGTGCTGAACACCTTCAGCTTGTTACGAGGAATGGGTGCATCCACTGCCTTTGTTCTGTCCAACAGACTGGTGAAAGCCTCCAACTGCTCTTGGCCAATCCTCTTGGCATTCATCACGGTCTCCACAGCAGCAGGATCTGCGATCTCCTTTGTGTCTAGTTTGACTACATCCTGACTCTCCTCCTCAAATGGGTTGGCCATCTCCTCTATGACACCGACGAGAGAGCGAACATCTTTCACAAATGAGGCCTGTACACTTGGCGTCTGATCATGATGACGTGTGTCTGCTGTTTGCCATCTCCAGTGTTGGTTCCCATCCTGGAATTATTCGATCACCCTGGCAACTTCTGGTCCCGCAACCAACCAGCGACGTCAGGCACTGGGGTTGTCAGTGAGCCCAACTGCTCCACCGTCTCCTTTTGCAATTGCAAAAAGACTGCCCTTCAGTGCACAGCCCTCTGTGTGTGTGAAGGGGACTGCACATGACGATGAGTCAACAACATACATGTACTTGTGCCAATGCTGAACTTGTTAACATGACACTGTTTATGTACACGTATCTTCAGTACCGGTATATACCTAGCCTCAGATACCAGTACACCTAGCCTCAAATACTAGACCATGTCGCATGTCAGTATTATACCTAAGACATTTACAGAACTAAGACATTCTTTTCAAAGTATTGTGTTGAATCCAATATTTGCCTAGATAATTTCCAAAGAAAATTATATAACAGACTGTGATCGATAATATTAAGTTGAAATGGTACCATTGGATTCCTTGACCCAAAAAACATACATTTAGATACCAGAATCAAGTCAATAGCCGCATTACGTCCAGAGATAATAGCAAATGTAGATTTCAAGTGGCGGCCATTTTGAAATCCAATATGGCGGACATAAAGAGAGAATTTCAAGTGGCCCAAGATCTGTAAATGTTCGCAACATATTAATGTACATTTCTGCCAAATTTGGTGCTTGTATCACAAAATGCACAATTCTTTTGAATATTTGGGCTAAGCCGCCCCACTAACAACATTTGTTTGACATTTCTCTGATGTGAATCTTCCGGTGCATTTTCAAATACATTAAATTTGTGAAGGCCTTTTGGCAAACTGAGCACTTGTAGGGCTTCCTATCTGCGTGAACAATCTTATGCATATCCAGTTGTGATGAATGTGAAAAGGCTTTTGCACAAACTGGACACTTGTAATGTTTCACATGTGGGTGAACCACCTTATGTGCCGTTAACTGAGAATGATGTAGGAACACCGTTTTACAAACATGGAAATTGAACTGACTCTTTCGAACAGGAGAGTGGTTGGATTTCTTCTCTTCACCTGTATTTTGAGAGCTGCCTTTGCTCCTCATGTTGTAGTTTGAAATAAAGTTGTTGTAAGAAGACAACCAGTTTTCAACATGCTTCTCTTCTTCTTCTGTAATGATAATAAATAAGAAAAAGTTTTGAGTGCACACAGCATATATAGGTATTTTTTTTCCAGATTTAATCAGTAACCTCAATATTTTCATTGACAATTACACTTTCGTGTGTGCATTAGAAATATGCAGATAACAATGAAATTTACAGATAAATTCTTCAAACAACATTTACAAATCAGAAATTTTTGGGATTACGTGATATTAAACTGTGATCTCTTAAGGATGACAAAGAAACCATCTAACATAACAAACCAGGGCAGAATGTCAGGATGGCTTATAGGTACACACTCTCACCTCAAAGCTGTCTCCTCTGGGTTTCAATCTCGGCCCAGTTATAAACTCATTCTGATTTTTTTAAAAGGCAAGGCAATTCATCAACGTGTGTGCCGTCCCTCAGATGGACGTTAAACTGGTCGTCCCATCTTACAAAATGAGTTGATGTAAATTAAAGACACCACAGTGTCCTTCGTGAAGAGGAGGTGAGGCAATCATGAGCACCACAACCAAATTCCTGCTCTGACTTTCTGTGTCTGATTGGTGACTCATCCAGGATTGTAACCTTCACCAAAACTGTTTCAGCAGAACTGACCCTTTGTAGAGAGGTGATGATGATGATAATGGTTAAGTGACAAGGCAAAAATTTAATCGATATAACAATACACTTGTTTGTGTATCCTTCCGCCTGTGTGTGTGTGTAACATTCCGGTCCACCCATTTGTTGGACAGTTTATCCAACTCCACTCACAATTTCAACCTGAAACATCATTCGACCACCATGTTGGTGCTTCCTGCTACGCGAAGCCAAAGACATCTTTCGAGTTGTCATATTCATAATCGCCATGCCCTCCCTACAAGTTTTCACTTCAGTGTAAAATGACCAAAGTGACAGTTAAAAGGATTTTGAACCGATAGGCATCATCGGGCTTGTAAAGATTGGCCTCAGCGGTTGAGGCAGCATCTGTTTATGCACCACCCAAATAATTATGTGGCATTCTCTCAAGCAGGGGTTTTTACCAAGGAGGTTACACAGGTCCTTGCTACCCTTGTCATTACAAAGGTCTTTCTCTGAGGACATTGTGAATCTCGTGACATTGTGAAAGAAAGCATGTCATTATTTACTTTTGATGATGTGTATATATGGATGAGGAAGAAGATAATGGGTTTCAGGTCTCATGGTCACTTGAGAGTTGCATTTCCACTGGGTTTCCGCAGAGCTCACGGGATTGTGAGTTGGACAGGGGATCATGACATGTATGAGCCATTTCGATGATGGATTCTGTGATATCAGTGATTCTGTTATAGGGGAGGGGAAGTATTAAATGTTCCACAGTTTTGATGTGGGAATGTCCATTTGCTTTTGTGAGCAGGAGGGTGTGGAAGTAGTTTTCAAATCAAAAGCATTAAAAGTCCAAATGCAGTATTTGATCAAGCCTGTGAAAACATGTTGAAAGTTTCTTTCGTGACAAACTGCAAAGCCTGGGTGCTCTTGCAAAATGCATGGTTCTTTGACATAAGATGTTGTCTTTGGTTGTCTCGGTGGAACTTCGCTTTTGCAAAAGCAGAATGTTGAATGAACACCAATAAATTCACATTTCCAAGGTTTTTAATATTTTTCATATATTTTTTCTTGTCTTCTGTATTTAAACCTAAATCAGTATAAATGCTGAATGAAGTCGATGGGAAGCTATGTGGAATGTGAAATAGTGTAAGGGAATTAGTCACAACCTTTTCTTTCCTCTTGAAGCATTTTTTTGGACCTTTCAGCTGAAACATCTTAAGCTGTAACCAATTTGATAAAATGAAAACAGTCTGCATGCCCATATTCACAATATTGATTAAAACCCATGTGCCATGCTATAATTGAGAAGACCTTGTTGGGAATATTCATTTCCTTTGTTTTCTATCAATTAATGATGATTTATGTATTAATCAAATGGACAAGAACTATTTAGTCACATGATTAAATAGCTTTTATATTCTGGTATACTTTATATTTAAACCAGAGAGTTGGTGTCAAAGCCACCCAATGCTCGCCTGTTTATACATTTATCGTTTTAAAAAGACTGGTCTAATAATATTTTTTATAAAGCATTGCAGTAAAGTCTGATCCAAATAATTTTAAAGCAACATATGTATTTGTATATTGTAGTCAGTGAACTAGTACACATATTAAATGAATGGCAAGCGTCTAGTATAAACAGGTGAGCATTGGGTGGCTTTGACACCAACTCTCTGGTTTAAATATAAAGTATACCATCACCATCTTTGGTTGAAATTTAAATTTTTTTTTAAAAATCATTTGTGTATTTCAACTTCACTACACCAATAGTATACCCGAAAGGAACCTCCATGCCAAATATCAGCATCCTAGTACACATATTAAATGAATGGCAAGCTTCTAAATAACTTGCACCAAAAACTTTAACGTTGATGTGCTCCAAAAAAGTTAAGTTCAAAACAGGTCAAAAATTTAAAACATTTGAAATTATTATTTAATTTCAACTTCACTACACCAATAGTATACCCCAAAGGAATCTCCTTGCCAAATATCAGCATCCTAGTACACATATGAAATGAATGGCAAGCTTCTAAATAAGTTGCACCAAAAACTTTAACATTTTCACGCTGATGCTGACGCTGACGCTGGGGGTATCGCAATAGCTCTCTGTTCTTCGAACAGGCGAGCTAAAAATAGGGCCGCTGGACCTGCAGCTTATCTGAGCCCTGGCCTAATGCTGTAACACAAATTTGGTAGGATTTTGACTGGTGGGTCTGGTGAGGAAAATTTTCAAAGGAATTTACATGATTTTCAAAATAGTCTCGATGCCAAACAGCCATTTCAGGGCGAAGCGTGCTTTAGCGTCATTATGAAGTTTTTTGGTCGATTCATCATCTCTGAGCTATCCTGAATCAGAATCAGCCGGATGCAAGACTCGCACCCTTGAGGAATTTTTTTTAGAGGCGAAACACAAAATGGCCGCCAGTGACTTTCGATAAATTCTGTTTTGGGCTATATCTTCACTTTTAATGCACTTACACACACAATTTTGGTGTCTACTACTATGTTTCATGCAACAGACAAGGTAAATGTTGATGATTCTCTCAAGATTGGACGACAACAGATTGGACGACATTCTCTCAAGATTTTGTCTGCAGCCAGTACTGCTCTCCCCTCTGGGCTGGTCCTCCTGCCTCCCACCTTTCTCGGCTGCACGCTGTAGAAACCAAGGCATTTCGGATCATTGGCATCTCCCGCAATGAGGCTGAGTCTTTGGGCCTCTCACTCAATCACCGGAGGTTGGTCGGTGGTCTTACTGTCTTGTACCGTCTCCTCTCCAGCCTCGCCCCCCCCCCTGCTCTCTCTCTGCGATTTGTCCCCACCACATTTCCGCAGGGCACTCAAGGTCCGCCAACAACCCCCTTCTGGTAAAACTACCAAAATCACGAATCACTGCTCACCTTCACTCTTTCATTCCTCTTTTTTCCCGCCTTTGGAATAAACTCCCTCACTCTATTCATTCCCATTCTTCCCTCCAGGCTTTCAAAACAGCTGTTCACCACCACCTCTTATCATCCCCCATCCAAATCCTCGATCTACTAAAAACAAAAAACAGATGGCGGAATTTGAATGTGGATGGCCAACAAGCTTCAACAAGACACTAACCAAGAAAGTGACCCTGATGACTTCGACCAAAAAGAGCATCAAGCTGGATGGAAAGGCCAGTATACGATACCGAATTGATCTACACCCGAGTCATATGTCTCCAACAATACAGGGATATTGATATCAAGGATGTCTTCTCTTACGAACTGTCCCCTGTCCCAGCCTCCTTCTTTGATGAGAGCGGTCAGATGTGGGCACAGTCGAAAGTAATCCTGAAGAGGAAACTCCAAGATGAGCAATCAAGTCGAATCCAAGGTGTTCCAGATGCTGTCATCATCGATGGATGCGCCATGTTATGGACTGTACATTGGCCCACAAATGGTACAGTTGAGGATAATGTGATCAACTTCATGGGAACCATCAAATACCACCTGGAGTGTTGTGACGTATACCTGATTTTCGACATGTACATCAAAATCAGCACGAAACAAATGACGAGATCCAGTCACGCAGGTCATGATTCAAGTCGAAAACATCAACTCAACTTACACACAACACTTCCAGCGCAAAAAGTGGTCCTAAATGTGGCCTACAACAAAGTACAACTGATCGATTTGATCTGTCAGTATCTGATGACCCACATTGTGGACAACCAGACCAAACTGGTGATCACTGGAAAAGATCCTACACCAGTACAAGTATGGAACCATTCCACTCTCCAGAAACAAGATCTGAAAACACCATGAAGAAGCAGATGTCATCATCATCCATCACTTCGTTAGAATTGTGTCAGGTGTCAGTGGTGACACACATCAAAGTGGTCTGCGACGATACAGATGTCTTTGTCCTGTTGATTCATTTCTACCTCGAGGAAAGAATGACTGTGGATGTCAGCATGGAGAGTCCGTGTGCTGGGAGGGCAAATGTAGACATTCGCCAAACAACACTGAAACACAAAAACATCGCCAAATATCTGCCTGCTGTACCTGCCCTGACCGGATGTGATACTGTGTCGTATTTGTTTGGCATTGGAAAGGCCACAGCGCTGAAGGTACTAATGGGCGGACATCATCCCACCTTACTTGGTCAGCTGGAAGCAGACGAGGAAAAGATGATAACTGAAGCAACTACCTTCATTGCTGCCTGTTATGGTTCCAAAGTCGAAGGCGATATGTCCATACACCGGTATCAGTTGTCGAAGTCTAAGATGGCCAACTCCAAGATTACCTCTGCTCCGAAATTGAAGTCGTTGCCCCCATCGCATGATGCCTTTGTTCAACATGTACATCACGCTCATCATCAAGTCATTATATGGAAATCGGCCACTCAGTCAGACCCTCCGAACTTGGATCCCATCAAGTATGGATGGCAAGAAGGTGAGGACGGTGCGACGTTGTGTCCAACCACACTTCCACCTGATGTGTCTGCTGCACCAGTCACCATTCTGCAGCTGATCAAGTGTGGATGCTCCACCAGCCGGCCATGTTCCACCGGGAAGTGTGGTTGTGTGGCAGCACCGAAGTCATGTTCGATGTTTTGCAGTTGTAATGCTGGATCAGACTGTTCTAACGAACAGACAAGGGCAGTAGCTGCTAATCATGACGACGATGACGAAGATTGAACATAATGTGGAACATTGCATCCTTAACAAAGTTAATATTTGTTTGCCTAAAAATAAAAGGTAATTTCAAAATCATATACATGTACATACTTACTTTAAGACATAACCCAAAGTCATAGTCAACTATCCACATGTATCCAGATATATTTGTGTAAAAATCGTATTCCAATATAATCATCAATTCATTGATCATTGCAAGTAAGTTACTTCAGCCGTCATGGACTATTATTGTTCGTAGTATTAATATTTGAGGGTTCATCAAATTAAATTTCTTACTCGAAGTGATCAGTGGAACTGCAAAATAGCCATTTTTCATATTAAAATGGTGGCCATCTTGAAAATATGAGACAGGTCTTGTATATATCCACCTTCAATTTTATCATTATTGGATTCCTTGACCATGAAAACATAGTGGTTTGTAAGTGCATTAAAAGTGAAGATATAGACCAAAACAGAATTTATTGAAAGTCGTTGGTGGCCATTTTGTTTTTTACCTCTAAAAAAATTCCTCAAGGGTGCGAGTCTGGCACCCGGCTGATTCTGATTCAGGATAGCCCAGAGATGATGAATCAACCCAAAAACTTCATAATGACGCCACAACATGCTTTTTCACATTTCCGCTGGATTAAAATATTTCACCAAGTCTACCATCTTGACACATTTCCGATCATGTGATCGGCATGACCTCCACACTTTAACATCACTACCCTGTCCTAATTTGTAACCCAAATTTGGTTGCATTGACGGGTGGGTCTACAGAAGAAGATTTTGAAAGTAAATGCGATTTTCCCAAAAGTTGACGGTCAGCCATTTTGACATACTTCTGATCATGTGATCCACAGGACTTTCACAATATAATTAACATCCCTACCCTACCATCGTGTTGCAACCCAAATTTGTTAGCATTCTGACAGGTGGGTGTAGAGAAGAAGATTCTGGAAGGAATTTGCGTGACCGCCATTTTGACACACTTCCGGTCAAGTGATCAGCATGGCCTCCAAAATTTAATATAAGGACCGTGTCCTAATGTTGTGATCCAAATTTGCTAGAATTCTGGCTGGTGGTTCTGGAAAAGAAAATTTTTGAAGGAATTTATACGATGTTCACAAAAATTGACAAAGTCGGCCATTTTGACACACTTCCGGTCATGTGATCAGCATGGCCTCCGCAATTTAATATCACCACCCTGTCCTAATGTTGTAACGCAAATTTGGTCGCATTGAAGGGTGGGTCTGGAGAAGAAGATTTTGAAAGGAATCGATGTGATTGTCCCAAAAGTTGACCATGTTCGCCATTTTGACTCACTTCCGGTCATACAATTGTAATATTTAAGATCCCTGCGCTAGCCTAATGGTGTAACACAAATTTGGTAGCATTCTGACTGGTGGATCAGGAGAAGAAGATTTTGGAAGGAATTTGCGGGACCGCCATTTTGACACACTTACGGTCATGTGATCGGCATGGCCTCCGCAATTTAACAACCCTGCCCTGGCCTAATGTTGCAACCCATATTTGGTAGCATTCTGAATGGTGGCTCTGGAGAAGAAGACTTTTGAAGAAATTTACTAAGTCAGCCATTTTGACAAACTTAAAGTCATGTGACCGGAAGGAGCTTCGCAATTCCTTTTGCCAGTCAGGAGCGGAACGTTGCTGCGACATTTCAGCCGGACCAGCCCAGCGGTTTGGCCAGAGAAGTCGAAAAAGGAGACGGACGGATGATGCACGATGATGATACCTTATCTGGAATGTAAATTCCGGATAAGCTAAAAATAAATATAAGAGCCTGTTTGCTGTAGCTGGCTTTGGATTTCATCATTAAATGTTGAGAAAGTTGTTTGTGCTTTTGAATTTGCTGAGTTCATCCTGACAAGCAGTTCTTATCTGGTCTTGCTCAAATTGTCTCATTGCTTCATTGTTTGCTCGAGTGTATAAAAGAGACACTCTTGAGCACCAAGTCAGAGAGGACTCCACCACTGATGGGGTGCCTTCCTCCATACGTATGTTTTGAGTGATTCAACGCTGTTAAAATAAATTGTTAAAAGAACCTGTGAGTAAATTTTCTTCTACAAGGGTGAGGAGAGGACGACAGAGTTGGGACTTGGATGGAGGGGAAAGGGATCAAAGATGGAACAGAGTTGGGAGAAGGAGGTTGAGGCTTTTTTTTGGGGGGGGTGATGGGTTGTGATAAGGCAGGGGTGGGGAGAGGGATTGAAGGCTTGGAGTGGGGAGGGGATTGACATCTCAGGGTGGGGAGGAGGAGGGTGAGGACTTGGGGTTTAGGGGGGGGGGGAAAGAGGGTTGATGACTCAGGTTTGTTATGGGAAGGGAGAGCTGAGGGCGAAGTCACAATTTACATTCCGCAGGTCCCTGCTAGTAACTTATTAGCCACAGCTTTAATTTTGATATCCGCAATGCCTCCACCTTAGTGGTGTAATGATTCTGTGAGAGGTGTTTCAAACCATGGTCAAATCCAACCAACAAATTAAAAAAGGTATGTGCTACATTTTCGCTTGATGTTCAGAACTTAAAAAGAATAGAGCACAAACAGCCAACCAAAAGTTGGTAATAATGGTGCAGGCACCAGCATCCGTGGAAAACTCATCAACATCAAATGTGTCCAGCAGGCAAGTTCTGTCTGCTCAGTACAACACAATGTCAGCTCCTGGTCTATTGTACACAACTCACCAGACACAAACTCATGCCTTGCACACAACCTTCGTGTGTCATCCTTCTCCAATGCTATGTGTCACATTTACACATCAACCTCCACTGTGTTAACATGCCCCATTATGAGCCCGTGGGTCATAAACCCAGCTCCGGTTATGAACGCTCGGTATCCCACTGTGTATACTGACCTTAAGTCACCGTCCAGTGGGATTACAACCGACAACCAATCGGGTTATTTCTCACCAAATCCAATGTACACCCGTGCTGTACAACACACATCTGGCAACAACATCACCAGTGTCTAGCCATTCACTACTGGGTCGAGAAATCAAGCCACGTTAGCATTTGATGCTAAAAGTGATTCCTGCCATGCAGGATTGTGTCAACTATTTGTCTCGTCGCGACTTGGTTTCAAATAGGATTTCTGTTTTTGACGATAATCCTGAGAAATTCATGACATGGCATGCGGCCTTCCAGAACATGATCAGAGGAGCACCGTTGGCATCTGATGAACAGCTTAACCTCACTGTTCAACGTATGGCCGAAGGTTCAGAATCCAAAGCACTCGTAGAACGTCTTAACCGAGTCTACATTTCTAACCCTGATGTCAGTTTTGAGCAGGTCTGGAATCGCCTTCAAGAACGATTAGTCAGCGATGAAGAAGTTACACAGTCATTGCTCAAGAAGCTGCAACTTTTGCCTCAAGTCTCTCCTCATGACCGCAAAATTTTGCAGAAATTTAGCGACGCCATCGAGGAAATAGGGGCCGCCAAACACAATGGTTCCTTTCCAGCTTTGGATACATCTCTGTTACTCAAACCAATTATAGCAAAGCTTCCACTTGACTTCGTGGATCATTGGAGGATGGAAGCCATCAGGTATAAAGAAACCCACAATGTCACATTTGCACCATTTTTGATGCTCACATCATTCAAATGACCGCAGTCTGATGGTTTCCTCGGGATATCATGACGGATGAAGTTCTTCAGCTACTAAGGTGAAAGCTCCGCTAACCACAAAAAACGGAATGTCTGCCTTCACTCGTGACACTCTTCCAAGGGTCAGAGAAAGCAAGACCGAGGTCATGGGTGAATTGCTGCCACAGATTGTCGAATAACCAACCGCAGCAGGCACGTCTCCTTCTGAAAATCAGCACACTCGTCGTTGAATGGAAGATCTGCAATAATTCTGCTCCATTCACAGGACCAAACATCCTCTTGCACATTGTAGAATATGCAAAGCAAAAACATTGCAATCCAGACTCATCCTTCTTAACCAATGGAAAATATGTACCAGATGTGCTCTGTCAACGAACCATTCAGCCAAGGAGTGTCAAGTACAATTATGTTGTTCTCACTGCGACAGCATCTGTCATTGCTCAGCACTTCATCATGCCAGTTGTGCTACCCTCGACGGACCGGCAGGGAGGAAATGCATCAAGGACTCTTCAAACCCCGAGAGAGTGGCTTCGAAAGCATGGCGAGGAGCAACCTTCAGTGATTAACAGGTGCATGGACATTTGTGGTAGTAGTGGATCCAGAGGTAGGTCTTGTTCCAAATTCTATCTTGTGAAAGTATTCATGTGTTGGATGACCAGAAAAATCGGTCTCTGGGCCACGGCAAGCTCTGACTACCTCTGTCGAAGCGACACCGTGAAGTCAAATAATCCAGTCCCCTATGAACTCAAAACCTACTCTGGAGCGACAGCAGCCAGTGGTTGGTGTGTCAGAAATCGAATCAACGAATCTTTCGATACAATCGTGCACCTGCCGCTCCCTCCCTAATTCCTTCGAGATTCCAACACCGGAGGTCGCAAGGCTCCACTCACATGAAAATGTTTCTGTATCGCTGAAATGTTTCCTGAATTTGACCCAGAAACGACTATCTTGCTGTTAATTGGATGAGATGCTCATCAGCTGCTTAAGGTCAGAGAATCTCGGAATGGACCACTTAATGCTCCGTGAGTGAAGCATTGGACCTTGGATGGGTAATAATTGGCGATGTATGTCTTGACGGTGTGCATAGCACTGAGCGAGTGGAGGCCTATCGTACCCACGTTCTCAAAAATGGAAGACTATCGATCAGTCCACTCGCCAGACCTGAATCGTGTCACCGTCAAGGACGTCATCCTGCCGCACAGTCACGTACCTGCAGGTCAGCTAGATGGGAGATTCTATGACCAGACAGCCTACGATGACTGGGTCGGCAGTGACATCTATCAGCGAACAAGGAATGATGACAAGCCGGGTCACTCCATGCAAGACAAGCGTTTTCTCGTGATCATGGAGGACGGATTAATCAAAATGGCAATGGCAATTGAGTGGTTCCATTACCCTTCAGAGACGACATAAAACGTCCAGACAATCGACCCCTTGCAATCCACTACTTAAAGTCCCTTTGCAGGCTTCTGGATTTGAAACCAGCCCTTAAACAGCAGTATGTGGATTTTATGGCTTTGAGCCTCAAACGAGGAACAGAAGCAAAATGACCACAATGGTATCTTCCTCATTTTGCTGTAGTCCATCCACGCAAACCTGACAATATTCATGTGGTGTTCGACAGCATTGCTACCAATCATGATGTCTCGCTAAATAAGGTACTACTTTCTGGTCCAAACCTCATCAATAGTCTCTTTGGGGTATTAGTATGCTTCAGAGAGGAACCCATCGCCATCATGGTCAACGAAGAGCAAAGGATTTACAAGAGTATGCACATCACCTTCTCAATAGAACTACGGGGCAACCAACATTAACCCGACAGACCCGGTTACTCGCCTCCGTAAAAGCCTATGACCTGATGGAGTCATTATGGCTGTCTGGGTTAAGATTTCTCCGAGATTCCGAACTACCATTAAACCCACTTTGCCTGCTGTAGAGTTGGTTAACGATCCGGAGTTTCGTTCCATAGCCGTATTAGCTACCAAGCATGAACGCTCATTGAAAACGCAGCATTTCACACGTTTCTCAAAGTGGAAGGTCAAACACCCCACCTCCCCCTTCCCACGACACATATGGTTGGAGAGTGGGAATAAATGATCGGTGTCTGTCGTAGAATCCTTGGCGCGATTGTCTTAGAGACAAAATTTTCTCAAATCCACCAACTCCCGACGACCTTCCTGGTGGAGGTATGCACTATTGTCAACACTCGTCCACTCGTACTGGCGTCTACATATCCAGACGTGCCAGAAATTTTGACACCGGTGTCACTACTTACCATGAAGACAACGCCTCTTCATGCACCACCAAGCAATTTCGGTCGTCCTACATCTTCGGCTATCAGTGGCAACATGTACATTTGACCAACACCTTGTCATGATGGCGCAAAGAATATCTTCCAACCCTGCAGCCCTGTAAGCAGTGGCAAGTCAAGAAACGCAACCTTTGTGTCAGTGATATAATTCTGAAGGCGGATGCACACAGGAATGACTGGCCCTATGGACGTGTGATTGAGACATTGCCCAGCGCAGACGGTCGGGTTCGAAAAGTGCGAATCCACACCATGAAGGACGGGAAACCCCAAATCTACATGTGACCCCTAACTGAGGTCGTACTGCTTATACCAGTGAGGGAAGAGTGAATTCCTTCATTTTGTTCTATTGATTGTGAATTTCATATTCTCATGTTATTTTCCAAAATGTCCCTATCTGTTATTTATAGTCTGATCCATGAATTTAGTGACTGCATAGTACATCATCACACTTGGAGTGTTTTAAAGTAAAGGAAAAGTGATTTAATCCTCCGCAAGTGTTGGTGAAACTGCCTGGACCATTCTAATTCAATAATTTGGACAGGTAGGCCGTTCCAGGACAGGTAAGACATGGCTGCCTCCACATAAATAACTGGAAATTCACCTCAAGTTACCACTGCAATGTAATGATGGTGCATTTTGTTTTCATATGGATCTATATAGATATGCATCATTCAAAATGTTCAGCAAGCAGATGTGTTTTTAATAAAAACAAAAAAAACAAAGGTTGTTCAACAAATCTGTGAGGTTACACTCACCAAATTCATATTTTAAGGAGACAAAGAAGAAGAAAGAAAAAAAAAACTGATGGCTTTGCAAAACATTTCATTTTGTAAAAAAATTATTGAACCTGCCCAACAGTTACCACTTCAATGCTGTACTCACCATCTGCAGAGAGTGAAGTGTGACAAGATTCTCGCTTCACAAGAATATCATCCAATGTCCCTTGAGAAGTGGAGGAAGTGGTGTTGGGAAGACACCCTGCTTCCACCGGAGACATTTCACCTAAACAATGGCCAATATTAGGTTGGTCTATTGAACCACCAGGTAAACAGGAAAGAAAGGTCAGACGAAGAGAGGGGAGGTCAGGTTCTGTGGCACCATCGGCCTCTTTTACAAGGCTCGTAATTTATTTTATTCTTTGCTGTTAAGAAATATGCCGCGATATATTTGCTGTCAAGAGATATGATGATTTTGGAATTTCACAATACCTTACTCTATACAGAATATTTAATAGGCTTATGCTGTCTATCTGTCTACCCCTAACCCCATCACCCACCCCCTTCCTGAAACAGGGAAATGCTCCTTGGAGAAAAAAAAAATTACGTAAAAGTTGCTTCAAATTAATCCAAACCTATGGGGAAATTATAATACTGCCTCAATTTAGCTCTTTCAACCAGTGCAACAATAAAAGGCTATCTTTTATTACAGCGCGTGCGCTGTATACAATTGCACCGAGTTTGAAATGTCCCCGCCGGCGTCTACCACGTCTCCCGTGTCCCCCCCCCCCCCCACGTGCCTAAAGACAGCCAATGACGGCCGTCCGGTAGATGCAGTGCATAACCTCGACGGAAATGGCGAAAATACCCGAGTATTTCAATGGAAATTTGTAAAAGTAATGTGTTATATATATGTGAAAACCATTTAATTTATTGCTTGACGGGAAAAAAACGAAGAAACGCGCCCCTCATGTACGAATGATCGAAAAAGGTCACTTCCGCCCACCATCGCATTTCGCGCCTATCGCCGAATGATGAAAGCTAAGTTCTTCTTATGCTATCATTCTTTTGCGGTCCCCTGCCACGCTGTATCGAACAATTTCATTCCTTCTGTTATATATAAAGGTGCTTATCACAATAATAACAACATTTTTACATTTCAAATATTAAGTTCGCTTTTTAATTGTTTTTCAACTGAAAAAGCATAAATTGCATATTTTAACATTAATGTACTCATTTGTTTATGCTCCGACTGAGGCGAGTGATCTCACCGTGAAGGATGCATTCTACGCCACGCTCGAGTCTGTGGTTGATCAGTGCCCCAGACGAGATCAGTGGGTCAGGAACTATGAACCAGAATAGCACTAAGTTCCTTGACTTTGCAAGAAGTCATGGACTTAGGGTGGCTGGTTCATGGTTTCAGCGCCCACAAGCTCATCGCTGGATTTGGTATTCCAACGCCAGCGGTGTGGCAAAGGAGATTGACCATGTCCTCATTGACAGTCGTTGGAGGATGAGCCAGAACTGCAGGGTCTACCGGAGTGCTCAGTTCCTCAATACTGACCACAGGCTTGTTGTAGCAACTCTAAAGCTGCACCTTAAATCCTGGAGAATGGTACCATCCCAGCCGAGGCTGGATGTTGGCAAGCTCAGGGATGAGAGAGTAGCCGAGGAGTTTGCGGACAGGCTGAGTGGACACTTGGGGTGTCTGGGTGCTTTGGGGGGTCCTGAAGAGTTGTGGAGTCCCTTCAAGACCACCGTCCTTGATGTTGCCGGTGGATGTCTTGGAGCTCACCGCAGGGCAAAGAAGAATTTTGTCTCTCAAGGGACACTGGATACCATTGACCAGAGTCGCAGGGCCAGGCTGAATGGCAGAGCTGAGCTGTTCAGGGAGCTGAGGCGTAAAACTGTACGTGCACTGAGGGTGGACAAGGAGGCCTATGTGCGAGGAATCTGTGAGGGGGTAGAGCATCACCTGTGGACAGGTGATTCTCATCCCGCTTACAGGGGAATTCGCGCATTGTGTTCATCCAAGCTCATCCCTCGGAGCACTGCAGTTCGAGCGGAGAGTGGTTAGGCTCTTGACAGAGGAGTCTGAAGTGAAGGCCCGCTGGGCCAGTTACTTTGAGCGGTTGTACCAGGCTGATCCCCCAGCTGTCGAGTTGGACGTCAAGGGTGTTACAATCCCTGTTGCTGACTCTCGAATCAACTGTGGTCCACCATCGCTTGTGGAAACACGGGCTGCGGTGAACCAGTTGAAACAGGGCAAAGCTCCAGGGATCTGTGGCATCCATGCTGAACTTCTCAAGGCTGGTGGAAATGCTGCACTCGTGTCGTTGCATGCAGTTTTGTGCTCTGCCTGGAACACAGGCATCATCCCAACTGACTGGAAGAGGGGCCTTGTTGTCCCTCTCTGGAAAGGGAAGGATGATCGCCAAGACTGCAACAACTACAGAGGGTTGAAGCTGCTCTCAGTGCCGGGCAAGGTCTTTGCTCGGATAATTCTTGATAGGGTTCGCCACCATCTGCTTGAGCACCAGCGTCCAGAGCAGTCAGGCTTTACACCAAAGAGGTCAACGATTGACCGTATCCTTGCCCTTCATGTCCTCACCGAACGCAGACGAGAGTTTCGGCAGGGGCTGCTTGCAGTCTATGTTGATCTCTCTAAAGCGTTCGATTCAGTGAATCGGGATGTCCTCTGGAGGATTCTTGGTCTTCGTGGGGTGCCACCAAAACTGATCGATCTGAAGTCTGAACTCTACTCTGGTACTGAGAGTGCTGTGAAGTGTGGTGGTACCACCTCTGACTTATTTCCAGTTGTTAATGGAGTTCGTCAGGGATGTGTACTTGCCCCCACACTTTTCAGCACTTGTATTGGACTGGATTTTAGGGAGGATGTCTGAGAGATCAAGCTGCGGTGCATCGTTTGGGAATGTCAAGATCTCGGACCTTGACTTTGCAGATGATGCAGTCATCTTTGCGGAGACTTTAGATATCCTTTTGGGGGCCCTCAAGGTGCTGAATGAGGAGTCGGAGCCGCTGGGATTACGGGTTTCTTGGGTCAAAACTAAGATCCAGGCTTTCGGTGACATCTTAGATGCTGCTGTCCTGTCTGTGTCTGTTTGTGGTGAGGATGTTGAGGTCGTGGAGAGATTCACTTACCTTGGCAGTGATATTCATGTCTCTGCTGGCTGCGAGTCAGAGGTCAATAGACGTCTGGGTCGGGCCTGGGGAGTCATGGATTCACTGGATCATGGGGTGTGGCGCTGCCGGTACCTGTGCGGGAGGACGAAAGTCCGAGTCTTCAGGTCCTTGGTACTTCCAGTCTTGCTCTATGGATGCGAAGCTTGGACTCTGACCAAGGATCTGAGATGGAGTCTTAATTCCTTTGGTACCAGGTCTCTTCGGAGAATCCTTGGCTATCGCTGGTCGGATTTTGTGTCCAACGAGCGGTTGCTGAGACAAACTCGGATGAGATTTGTTACCTGCATAGTCCATGAGCGTCAGTTGCGGCTGTATGGACATGTGGCTCGTTTTCCTGACGCTGATCCTGCTCACCAGATTCTCTCAGCGAGGGAGTCTCATGAGTGGAGGAGGCCAGTGGGCTGATCACGTGCCTCGTGGTTGCAGCAGGTTGACCATCATCTCAAGGAGATGGGGTTGGGCCTGGCGTCTGCCTGGGGGATGGCCAGACGGAGGCCCCTGGAGTACCGGCGGAAAGTGGACGCAGCGACGCGCTGTTCTGGCACATGCTCCCATACCTGACCTGACCTGTACTCATTTGCTTCACCACACGTGCTGTATTGAAGGATTTCACTTGTTATTATTATTATTATTATTATTATTATTATTTTCTCTTGTAATATTCTTACCACGGGCTTCCAGCTCGTAATAACATTATTACAGATAGTAAACATTATCTTATAAATAAAAATAGCTTTTTTTATTACAATAACATTTTGATAAGCAAGTATGAACAAAAACATAAAATATGTACAAACATTAAAAATATATATAATAATAATAATAATAATTCTTGTCATCACTCTGTCTCTGCTTGTACTCCTCCTGCATGGAAACAGTGGAAGACAAGCTCATCCTTGAGGGAGGAAGCTCATCCTACTGTAAAACGGAGGTGGAGTAAATAGTGTTTTTTTTTTTGTGGATACATTGTAGAGGCTCGTTTGAGTGGCTCACAGCACAAACAATGGCAGTGAGTGCATCTACCCAGCAAGCTCTGTGTGTTTGTTATAGATTTTCTTCATTTTTAAAAAAATATATTTTTCGTAAAACCTTTCTCCAGGACAATGTGATGAATCAACATTCTGTGGGGCAGTGTTAAGCAAGGTAGACTTGCACTTCCACAAACACTCAGAATGATTCAGGTAAACTCCCGCAAACAAATACAGTCATATCGACCAATATCTTACTCCTGCACGTAATTTGTGTGCAAACCTCCACAACGAGCTCGAGATCGATGCAAATAAAAATAAATAAATAAAGCCATTCCACGATAATCACCACATTTACTGTTTTGTTCATTTGAGGTGAATACCAGTGCAACAACCCTGCAACATTGCTGACGCAGGTTGTTTAAATGCATGTGTTGAAGCATCAAGACATGATTTGGTGATAAATACCAGCAGAAGAAATGAGAGCCATGGAAAACAAATTGGAACACACTATCCCATTAGAATTATGAGAACATCAATAATTTTTAAGAAATTGCATGTTTTTCTTGTTCGGATAAGCTTGAATGGCTTATCAACTTATTGATCGATCAACCCCATCAAATGGATGGCTCACATTGTCAGGATGCGTTTTGAGTTCTTGATCGTTTTCCTCAATTTGACAAAAAAAAAAATGTTTTCAAATATTTACAACATGATCTTTAATGATGGAGTTACCTTGAGAGGAACAATCGTCCACATGCTCACGTTTCACCTCGACGTTAAAATCTGTAACAATATTAACCAAGTGTTGAACCAAAGTCAACATAACTCATCGCATAACTTCAATCATCCAGTATCATCATGTTCGACTTGCACAATTATTTTAGATTCTCACCTTGTGAGGGAAAATCATCTGTAGGATCAGGTTCCACCTTCATCACCACCGTAGAACCTGCAGAGAAACAAAGTACAAAGTCAACGTCGCTACATCTTCGAGAGGCCGAGCAGGGGGTGCTTATTGCCTTAATTAATTATGATTAATGAAGGCAATAACCTTTCAAATTTAATAGTCTCATTACGAAAACTAGACATACTAGAGGAAAACCAAAGACAGATTTAGAATCAGCGTCCCTATTGTTATCTTGCCCACCCACAATTACATCGAATGGAAATGACTTGTTGGTGGCTTGACTTGTGTTAATTAGTGAAATTTCATTGCTGGTGAAATGAAAATGACTTGACTTGTGCTAATAGCTAAATTGTGTTGAAATTAACACCAGTCATATTTCGAGAACAAGATGTAGCTCGAAGAAAACCGACAACAGATTTGGAATCAGCGTGCAAAACTGGTCTATAAAAGGTGTGCTTACATCATTGATGAGAGAAAAAAGTTCGAGTTTGTCAATCGGTGCAACAAAAATGTTAAAAGGTAGATTTTTTTCCAGATTTTCCAGATTTCTCGTATCCAACAATGTCCGTAAAATAATGGCAGGAGCACGAAACAATTCTCACAAACTCACACTTGGGACTCAATGCAAACACTTTGTTTTGCAAATCATGCAACAAAGGAAAATCCTCCGGTATAACAGTTCAAACAACTTCCTCAAAGCTATCTTCCATCAGAGATTGTTTAAGGAAGAATAAAAAAAAAAACATCACAAAATACATTGGAAATACTCATTCCTCAACTCTCACTGGAGGAGTGGGGGGGCAGGGGGGGGGAGACCAACCACGGATTCGTCACTCCATCGAGATTACAAGTAAACCTGAAGTTCCCAAGTAAACTAAATAAAGGAATTAAACTGATTTAGAACCGACTCAGAAAACCCTGAAATACAATGAACTCGGTGCTGTGGCTCACCACCTAGAGAGTGAAAATCTTCATTCGGCTCCTCCTTCACACGGATGCCCTTTGAAATCTGAGGGATGCCACCGTGGGAAAATCCTGCCAACCAACCCGATTCACCTGCACAGAATTCAATGCGAAGCCACGTTAAGGTGTTCATAATGAAATATGGTCTTGTATTTATATTATAAAGCAGTTGCACAACATCAGTAGGATATTCAAACTACTGAAACAGCATATAATATGGATATAGCAGAAGATTAAAACTTCATATAATTCTTTACAAGGAACTGCAAAGCAGGAGGATGCCATTTGGCCCATAAAGGCCTGCACTGGTATTGCCAACTTAGGGTTATTTCTCCATGCTCTACTCTTCTAAATGCTGAGCGTCAAGCAATAAAGGCAGCAGCATGTATATAATTTTAGAAGTCCCAGGGAGAGGATGTACAGGGGACTGAGCGAGGGATGGGTTGCGAAGGGGGTGGACGAGGGAGAAGCTGGGCGGCGGGGTGAGGGGGAGGGAGAGGATGCGGACGTGGAAATAGGCTCCATCGGTATTGATTTTTCCAATCATCGATATATCGGTGGGCTCATACCGGTATTTAAAATTAAAAAAAAAGATTAAATAAATTCCAATGGCCATTAAGTATTCATATATGAAGTACACATCATCGACACATGGTAATTTTTGAAATGTATTCCCACATGGGGATACATTTAAAAATTGGTAATTTATTCCCACTTGGGGAGATCAGTATTGGTAATCGGCACGGGCCGGTATCGCGGGCGCCAATCGCCATACCAGTAACTGGCACAGGCTTTCCAAAGTACACCCAATTCATATAAATAACCAATTGGCAATTGCTTTAAAAACTGCCACAAGGGCAAAGAAAATCACGATTGCTTATACGGTGCTTGGGTGCTGAGGGTTAAAAGTTAATACCTAAAACCTACTTCCACGTAGGTCTCCACATCATACGTTCCAGTGTAGCCTCTCCCTGGTGCTACGTGTTCTAGTTCTAGGTGTAACCGAGTGCATCAAAGCTTTTTAAAACCATGTATGGTATTTAAAGATTGAAAACACCTTTCTTCGATTTGTTGGTGACATACCGATTGTGTTTTCTTTCATTCCGTTACGTGCTGCCTCCGTGCACCGAAGCGAATGCCCCGGTTACCCGGAGGGGTAGCGCGGTAGAAAAAAAAAACTTTGCGGACCACAGTGTCTGTTGTTTAACAGGTGAAACCAGCACACGGCACGAAACAGAAGTATATTTAATAAGTAAGGTATTAATCCCTACCATCTACCTTTCAAACATAAATATCATTTAATAAGATTTCATCACAATGATAAAACACAAAAAACCAATCATAATAAATAAATAAATAAATAAAACACTCAATGATTTTTTAAAATCCCCAAAGTTACACGTGCAGTTTTGAATTAACTCTCGACTTTCAATTTGGCGACTTATCTCATGCACCCAGTTATTTATTGAAAACCACAGCGGAGTACGAATTGGTGTCAAAGTCGGATGTGTTCACGTTCGAAGCAGGCTCTGTTGCCCCGATAAGTGCAAACGGAGCAACACCTGACTGGCCAGTCGCGTTGCGAATCCCCAGAGGGTGATGTTCGTATCACCGAAGCAAGCGGATGAATCCGAGTCCACTATTCGCCATCAAGGACCACGCTGCAGACCAGCAATGCCGAGGGACGAGGAAGAAGAATTTGATTTTTGCTTTGTCGATATGCCCAGAGAGGATTTGGCTGCTTGGATGTCAGCTCTGTGACACCAGCAGGATAAAGTTCCTGCGTCAATGTTGGGTCTGTGACAACAGCAAGATGGGAAAGGTTCATCCACTAGAACCCAACCGGCCAGCAGGGAAGATCGACCAGCATCCGCGGAGATGCAGCTCGTTCGAAAGTCGGGCCTGTGATCAACATGCAACATTCTCAACACCCTCGTTGCTGTTTTGAGCCCACTTTTAAAATTGAACTTCAGCTTGGACATGCCGCGCCCCCAGATGTTGCTTCTCTCTGGTTCACATAGTGTTCCCTCTCCTCCTGCTTGGATGGCTCTGCCTGCCTTTTATTGTGTCTTACACAAGGTCACTCCAAGGCCTTGCGTCGAGCTGCGTGCATGGCTTGTCGTTGTC